>NW_021604587.1:9730965-9817705 GCF_004785775.1 Grammomys surdaster
AAAAAAATAAATTTTAAAAAATGAAAGCTTTATTTTCTTAGTGCTCAGAGAGGCAATCAGTTCAGGATCTGAACTGATTCCCCAAAAGGAAATTATACAACATTTTTAAAGGATAGGAACACAAAGCTAGCAAGGAGATGGGAGAGCTGCAGTGCTATCTAACTGTATTTTGACATTATAGATTAAGCAAAGGAATACCCAGATGAGACTGGGTCATATCCAGGCCACTGGGCTTCAAGGTCCTTCATTTACTCTCCTAGACATTAGGTCTGGAGCTCAGAGTGATTACACACATTGGTTTAGATGAAAGCAATTTCTATATTCTTTCCTGGTTAACAGACAATTAAGAAATCAGTTGGAGAGGTGGGGCAGATGTTCAATCCTAGGCCAGAGAACATGTGCCTTGAACTACTCACCACCTGACCCTACCTGCCATTGGGGGTTGGAGGTGAGGTGGCATGGAATTAATGACACAGATTGGGATTAGGTTCCACAACTCTGCATTTTGATTAGTTGTGGTTTTCTATAGTGGTCTTCGTTTATTGCAAAGAGAAGTTTCATTGAGGAGGACTGAAGTGTAACCTGAGGATTAGCTTCCATGGTAATAGAAGGTACCTTGGAAGCTTCCAAAGGTAGAAAGCAACCAACAGTCCTACCTTACTCTGGTGCCTACGAACTACAACAATGACCAGCATAGCAACACAATCCCAAAAGTGCTGTAGTGGCACTCTTACTTTGGTAGGAACCAACAGCTCCCTAACTGGACTTATAAATCATCACACAAGTAAGAAACCATACCTGGAACTGAAACAGAGCCAACTACTCAGAGATAGTGGACTGATGAATATTGAAGGAGAACCAACCAACTATCACTATTTTACTAGACCAGTATAATCCATAAACGTCTAAACATTTGTCTTCATATCTATAAATAAATATAATCAATATTTTCTTATACTCACATAGACTTCAGCCAGTGGCCTCTCTCAACCCATTCTGATGTTAAAAAGAAAGAAAGAAAGAAAGAAAGAGAGAAAGAAAGAAAGAAAGAAAGAAAGAAAGAAAGAAAGAAAGAAAGAGAGAGAGAAAGAGAGAGAGAAAGAGAGAGAGAGAGAAAAGAAAAAGGAAAAGAAAAAGAAAAAAAGAAAAAGAAAAAGAAAAAGAAACACCACAAACAAAAACCAGTATTGTCACGTTTAATTTTGGCCTAGAGTCCAGGCAATGTCCTTGACCTCACGTTATCTCTGGATCATTTCTCCTCCTATCTAATGCTTTCATGAAGCTCTAAGCAAACTACCTTTCGTGCTTTGTCTGCATTCCACATGTGTCTTATGTATCTATGCTGTTCACGCTTAGTTCCATTCCCACACACACACATCTGTATCTTACTAGGTTTCTTCCTGAGTCATATGCCATAAAGGTCATGTCACCAGGTGCACGCTCTATACTACTAGCAAAACTGGAAGCCACACCTCTGAAACACATATACAAAGCAACCTGTACACTTATTTTTATTTCTGACAACCATAATTTTTAACATTAGAACATAATTTTCATAAAGATTTATTGTGCTATTTTTATTAGTTTGTGAAAATTATGTAATCTATTGTTGCCATTTCCCCTGTGAGTATCAGAAAGTTAGGGTTACATTAGTGTTTGACCACAGTTAACACACCAACAGAACAGGATGCTGTTTCTGCTGCTTCTTCTTTGTAAAATTCTTTTCTTCTCTTACATTTCTAAATTTATTTTTAGGTTTAGTGTAAGTCACTCATGATCAAATTCAAAGTGTTCAAGCTGTGATTATAAATTAAATGTTAAAAGCAGGACTGGGAAAGAGGATTTTCCATGCAAGATCTTTTCTGAAGTATCTATTTAAGACCAGTGATAAATACCATCAACACTATAGTGAGTCATAAACTGGACAATCTATTGACCCATCCAGCTTATCAAAAAGGCTCTTGGTTAGTATACTTTGCCTTTAAATCAGAAGTTTCTGGTTTACAGTATCTGGTAAGATGATGAATGCTCTCTCAGAGACCGCTAAACTAATAATTTAATATAAGCTGATAGAACCCTTGGGTGATCTCTGTAGAAACAATATGGCCAGAGGAATCATAAAACTATAAAACATTTGAGCTCTCATTACATGTTGTACTTAAATTGCATCACATTTTACGAACACCTTATACCTGAGCTAGACACAACGGTGTAGATAAGGGCCCAAATCCATAGCTGCTAAGAAGGCAAAACATTGTATCTTTTGTACCTTTACAAGCATATATTTATTGTGTATTTGATTTATTAGACAATTAACTAGGGTTTGTTGTGTAATTACATTTTAAACTTCTTAAGAAATGTGTTGTTTCTTCATGTTATAACATTCTCTGCCTTTCACAGTAAGTGTGTCTCTGACAAATGATGAGAAGATCATTTGTAGTTGCAAATGGATGCATTTCGAGGTACCCTTTCCCTTTGACTTTTGAAACTGGGTATCACTACACAGCATAGTCAGGCCTTAAATTCACAGCATTTCTTCGTCAGCTGGGAGTAAAGATATGTGATGCCATGCCTGTCATAGAAAGTCTTTCTTATTTTTGTTTCTGTATGTGTACTATAGTAGTGAATGAAATTGGGGTATTGTACAGTGTAAACGTAGATGCAAAACATAGCTGTCTTCTCAAAAGGAATACAAGATAGTTTGTTTTGGATCCAGAGATGAGTGATGAGAACATAAGAAAAGAGATCTATGTTATCTCAACTTCTAAAGTTGCAGCATCAAAGTTTCATGGAGTTTTTATGGTAATAGAACAAAGTGATAAATCAGGGCATTTAAAAATGAATTGGTAGGAAACATCAGAGAGGCAGATTAGAGTCAGGAAGATATGCCTTAGATGTTACTTTAGTTCTTCACCCTGTGGTTATTAGAGAATAGGGTTGTGTTAAATTAATACATGTCAAAGGTTTTTGTCTGTTTATTAGGATGTATGACACAGAGATAGGTAAAGAATGACATTTTGGGCTTAAAGAGAGCTGAGAAAATTTATAACTGGTCTCTGGACATGCAATAGTCCAAACTGTAAGAGTCACTAAAGTCTAAATTTGTCAGCCTTTTTAGTCAAATCTTTTCAGAGATTCTCCTTCACATAAGCTTATGCTCTTGTATAAGATCTATGAACCAAAGTGTACCTCATAGGATTTTTTTAAAATGCTATTGAAGTTGTGACTTCCTCTCTAGAACCACTATTTCCCAGGTTAGGTCTCCTGAGAGAATGTAATATTTGCCTTAATTTCTCCAATATTCCCTTATAATTTTATTGGCTGCAGGGCATACTTCCACTAGCTTGAAGGAGGATTTTATTCCTATAAGAAGAGAGGATCAGAAAATAATAAAATTATGCATGGGTGCTGTTGTCCAATCAACAGTTTCTAAGGATGTCTTAGTTAGGTTTCATTGCTGTGAAGAGACACTATGACAAAGGCAGCTTTAATAAGGGACAATATATAATTGGGGCTGGCTTACAGGTTCAGTCCATTATCAAGGTGGGAGTATGGCAGCATCCAGGCAGACATGGGGGTAGAGGAAAAGCTGAAAGTTCTACATCTTTATTTAAAGGCAGATAGAAGACTGGCTTGCACATGGCTACGAAGAGGATCTCAAAGCCTGACAGTGACACACTTCCTCAAATAAGGCAACACCTATTCCAACAATGCCACATCTCCTAACAGTGCCATTCCCTGGGCCAAGCATATTGAAACCCCCACAAAGGGTATGGAATAAACATACCCTTTGTATGGTTATAAGACATATACCAGTGGAGGCTTTCCTGAAGGTTGTTTACTTTTTGTTCTCTAGGAAGAGCCTGCATAATAGGCAGGTGCCTCTTGAGTACTGTCATTTGCCTACTCTCATAAGCTGCAGCCTTTCTTGGGTTCTTGGGTTTTTTATACATGATACTTCATGGCATTCCACATAAGGTAGCCTTAACTGAGAATGTTGCTCTTCTGGACATGACACTCAAAGAGCAAAGATAACATCAAATGGCAACTTGTGATTCTGTGTCTTGGTGTCATCATCTGGGCTTAGTTGGCTTTCCTGAAAGAGCTTATATACACTAAAGGATGTTTTTATTTATCATTTACATCTTCTTAGCAACCTCATTTTATTACAGAGAGTGCAAAGAACTCTTTGTTTCTGGAAAATCTGAGCTGGATTAAAAGACAGCAGCCTTTCATCAGTCTTTGGAGAAATAAGAGAATTGATTTCTGCAGTTGGACTACACACTGTTTTCTGACAGTGTAAGACATTTGACAAACTCCATATGGAAGAGGGTTCAAAGGTTGCTTTCTTTTCAGTGGAAAGGAAACAGCTAATCCACATAGTATCTTTGCACTCATTAAACAGCCTGAGATGGATTAAGCATTGGGAGAGAAAATGAGTTTATGTACATAAGGCATTTCTGTGAAGCAAAAGATAAGACTGCAGGAGAAAAGCAGGTGTGACCTGGCTCTGTTTACCATTCTGATTTGCCATCAGAGCCTCCTGAAAACTATTTCTTGTCATTTAGCAGAGCAGCCCGTTCAAAACGTCGTTTGCCTCTTCCTTGATTGAAGAAAGAAAACTGACTCAGAAGGATGGATTCTAGAAACAGGATTAGCCTTATAATGGTTACTTAACACCTGTCTCAAAGAGATCTCATCAAACCCCGCCGATTTAGAACTTTCTGTGTATATGATACTCTTCCATGTCATGTAGACTCTGTTGTAAGAGTTTGCAATCTACAATAGCTTTATTAGTTTCATGAAGATGCTATAATGAGTTATCTCAACGTTAGTAGCTTTAAATATCAGAAATTTACTTGCATGGTTATGGAAGATTAGAAGTGTAAAATAAAGGTATTGACAAAGATGTCAGGGGAAAGTTTGCTGCTCTTTTCTTCTGACTTCTGGACATTGTTGAAATACCTGAACCTGCAGCTGAATCATGTCAACTTTTGTCAACAAAGTTATCTTCTCTGGGTATTGCCTATGAAAACACTTTTCACACTTTCTAAACTTTTGTGAATAAGATCATCTTTTATTCAATTTTATAAGGTTAATGTTAGCATCAATACTTATTTTATTTTACTTCTTTTTGTTTGTCTATATGTTTCTCAGTGTTATGAGATGATTTCACTATATACACCAGAATGAGCTAGAACTCACTGTATAGCTCAGTAGGTCTTCAACTCATAATATGTCTGCTTTAGCCATACTCAAATTCTAGGTACCAGCCACAGTACCTTACAGCAATGCCTTTATATTTCTCATTTTGTTTAAATCACACTCTGGATTGTAAGGACCAAGACATGGAAACATGCTTATTGGAGAGGCCCTATTCATCTCTGTAAAATGACTATAATGGTGGTAAGATCAGCTGTAGAGTAGCTTCCAGTGTTTCCATGACAAGTTTCTCGATTTTTGCTTTGAGAAAGAACCAAGTTCTAGGATCACAGTTGAAACTGCAAGCAACGCAGATTACGAAGCAACTGTAAAGTAGAGGACAATTGGCTTTGAGGTATGTCTGTGGGAAATGTTGCAGGGGGAAAATCCACATAAAGGATAAGGAAAATTCTGCATAATTATTTCCCACAAACTGCTCTTGGGAGAGAAAAGGCCTATTAGTAGATCAGTGAAGTCAAAGTAGGAAGAATGCTGCAGTGTTATTTCATTTACAGCACATAGAAAGGACCTTTTCTCATTCTCAGAAAAGAAAGCCATTTATGATTAGAAACAATCAACCCTTTTCCAATGTTCACATTTTTTGAGGGAAATTATTTTCAGATTATTTTTAAGCTAGTCATAACATGGTTGTGAAATGTGAACCAACAGCACCCTCTCCAAGTACCTCCTACTCCAGCATTTCTGTAGCATATGCTTAGCTCCCAGGTGACAGAGATGGTGTGAGAAGGCAGAATCCAGTGCCAAGAAGTTGTAGAAGCTTTTCCCAAGAGAATAAGAACTGCACCTTGTCTTACAACACCTTGAAATTTATTCTAGATTTTTGCCTAGAGAATGAAAAATGTCCTCTCTTGGTATGCATGTTGCCCACTAATGGGTTGAGTTCAACTTGAGCCATTTACTGAGAAGGATTTTATAAAGTTTCTGAATTTTCTAGCACTAGAATCTACTTGATATTCTCTTCTGGGGTATATTAGATCATGTAATGAACTTATCATATGTCTCTGTCTCCATTAAAAGTGACTCAACTAAACTGTTTATAAAGATTCCACTACTTCACAGACCAGGGTTTTGTAATCAAGTACACATTTAATAAAGGAATAATAACTATACAGTTCTTGAGAATCAAACATATATTTTCAGCTATCTTTTAGACATAAATGCTTAAGATCAAAACTCAATGTTAAAGGAATAAATTATATTTGTGAATGCCATTTTTAAAATAGACTATATATGCTATGTGGAATTCCTCACCTGTCAGTATCCTCTATAGCAATGAGAAGTGTAGATGGGTGTTTTCTGCTGTTTCTGTCCTAAATCTTCCTTTCTGTTGATGCTTTTGCTAGTTCTGAATGTCACTGCTAGATAATCAGAGAACTATGCAATCCTTTAAATTGCAGAAAACCTGGAGAAAGAACTGGAGGCACAAATCAGTAAAGAGCATGTGAAGGTCCACTTCTAAAGGTTGTTCCAAAGTCTAGTGCTTTTTTCCCTGATGGGAAAGAATAGACTCATTCAATGGGGATTTGATTTTGTTAAAATAAACATCAATTTTCCCATTCAATTATAACATTGGCAGGAGCCCACATCCCACAACAAAGTCTATATTTAAATATTTTAGGCACCTCAATCATGCTTAATGGAATGGAAAAGCCCTCATACTTTTACAGAACCATATCTGTCTGCAGCAAGCAGATAACACATTTGCCAACTCAGAGATTATGTCAAATACAATCCTATATTAAGGTGCCCTAGCAGGTCAAAGATGTATAGATATCTGCTACTACAGCTGACATTCCATCAAATCTACTCTGCTATAGTTAGCCAGTCCTGCCACTTAATGCTATTCAAATTCTTTCCCAATTCCACTCCAAATGTACCAGGCTAAACTGAGGTTAGGTTCTAACATACTTGCTGTGTGAACACAGACAAAATGACTTCAGAATTTATTTTCCAAGAGTCCCTGGTTGATACAGAGCTCAAGTGGTTTCCTTGAAAATATAGGAGTGAAGCCCTTTTCCTTCAATATCTACTAGGCAGTATGTGCCTAGTAGGGTGTAGGTTCAAACTGGAGCAAAGGCTTAAGTGTGGGGTATTAGTACAGAGAAGTAGAAAGAAGAACCAATTTCCCAAAGCCAAGTGGAATTATGAGGCCACTAGTAAAGTCACACCATGGAAGGTGCAATGATAGCCTATTAGACACCACTGTTGAATCTGAAGGGCCACCAAATCCCCATGACACATATGAGGTTCTAGAGCAGGAATTCACTCTGAATAAAAAAATAAATTACTGTGGGGCTGAGGATGTCTTAGCGGTAAGAGCACTTCCTATTTTTCCAGAGAAATTAGTTCAATTCTCAACATGCACATACAGCCATGCTTATCTGGTTCTCTTTTCTGTCTACTGTGAAAATGGAGGAATATTTCCCACAATTTTAGCCTAACTGTGGATGGTAATGTCATGCATCTACAGTCTGGTTCCCTCTAGATTGCTTCTAAATTCATTTAATAAACCTTTTACAAGATTTCATCTATCCTTAAATATGAACATATTTGATACAAACTGAACTGGAAGCATATGTACAAAGAAAATAAACTTGACATAAAGAGTTTGAAGCAAGGATGTACAACCCCACTATCAGTTGCCAGGAGGTCCCTTTCTATTCAAACCTCATGCATATTTGTTGTCATTTGTTTCCCTGATAGAATCCTTCTTGACTGGAGTGAGATGGAATATCTAAATAGTTTTCATTTTCATTTCCCTAATGGCTAATAATGTTGAACAATTTTTAAATCTGTTTATATTCCTTCTTTTAAGGAGTCTTTTTTTCAGTTTCATAGCTCATGGTTTTACTGGGTTCTTCATCTCTGTCATTACTGGGTAGCCTTCATAGTACCAGTAGGTATGATTCAGATTGTTGGAGAAGAAAACCCATCAACTCTCTTACTCTGTTGCAGATCTTGTTAGCTATGATACTGACCTGCCAGGTAAGACTTGTCAATGATACAGTAACAGTATGACTGCCTTATAGGGTAATTAAATAATTTCTGATTAGACTTGAGGCCCACTCTACAAGAAGGAAGTCAACCTGCTCAAAAGCACCCTACTCATGAATCTACTAATGTTTTGTTAATGGATGTAAAACCTACTGCCTTCAAATTTTTCTTGTTTATACTGGAAACTAGTGCTTCTCCTAGCCTTGGCCAGAGAACCAACTTTTCATCATTATTAACGGTTAACTGTCAAAATACTAAGAATAAATGACCAGTGAGTGCTAATATCTAAAGCAGACATCCATGTCATACCTACCAGGGCCAGGAACATTGCAAAGGAGGACCAAGAAAAGACAGAAGACCTAGAGGATGGGGAGATATGGCATGACACGCTGTCTTATGACAGTGACATTGCAATCATGTCCATGCAGCAGCTGGATTTACCTTCACAATGACCTTCACAGAATGGAGCCAACTCATAACAGATGGGGAGATAGCTGATGACCCAAACCTTTGCATGTATGGCAATGAATGGCTTCAGATGTGTGTCTATAGTGGTTGGTGGGGACAATTTATTTTTCTGTAGTATCCACTGCTAAACTGCCCATATTCTGGTAAATAACCCTCTATGTTTATATAAGCAATTTAATTAAACTGACTGAATTATGAAAAAAAACAATAAAGGAAAACTGGGAAAACTAGTTGACAGAAGTTCAGCAGCAAAGGGGGGATTAAGAAAGTCTAATGGGGTGATTATGATCACAGTATATATGATTGTCAAATTTAAAATGAACTGAAATAAAAAAAGTTTAAGGCAATAGAATGTTTGGAAAAGTTCATGATATATAAAATAAAACAGCAGAAAATAATAAATTCTGCTTTTCTTCAGCCTATGAACTTCTCTGTTCATCATTTTTATGTGTGCTCACTCCAAGAAAGCATTGTAATTAACTTAATTTTAACTCAATTACTGTTATTAAAATAAGCTTCACAGCTTTTAAGCTCCAAATAAAATTGTATAAATATATTAAGGTTGATACCATCCATCAATTTAGCTGCAAAAGAATCTTCACATAAATCACTAAAATGCTTACTTCTGGGGAAAATCAAATGCTTGATGCTTTTAATCTCTTACCATGGACTTGCAGAACATGAGTGTGAAGATGTGAGCACCAAGAAGTAAAGAACAATGCACCCCAATAAAGCAAGTACTTGCTGTTCATGAAAATAAATGAAAAAATATGTTGTAATGTATCTACAACTCTGGGAAATCACTATAAGCACTGGATGGTATGTTTTAATCAGGTAAATTTTATAGTGTGTGAATTATTCACCAATAAAAGTCATTAAATGAAGGAAAGAGGGAACCTAATTTAATTCTTGACAGTCTTATGAAACAGCTACCGGGCATCTGGTCATTATGAACAAATTCAGTCATTTTTAATTACTGAACATTAAAAAGTTGAAAATAAAACTCATATTAACTCATGTAAGTTTATACAACATCCAAAGGAGGTTTGCAGAAGAGATTACCTTCACATTTGCCTGTTAATTCTAGTGTGACATCTTGTATTTGAGATACAGCTCTAGAATATTAAATCATGTTAAAATTTTTGTAAGGATTAGAAAATTCCCCCAAAAAATAACAATTATTTTGACAAGTAAAACATGTGCACAAAGATCATTTAGATTTTTGGCTTTCAAAGAAAGAATTTATTGTTCTTCTTTTATTGAAGATAGATATTTTCTCACACAATATAACCTAATTAAAGCCTCCTCTTCTACTCTTCATAGTTCCTTACCACTTCCCTGCCCATCCAGGTCCACCACCTTTCTGTCTTTATTACAAAACAAAAGAAAATCTTCTAAGGGATAATAATGAAATAGAACAAGGTAAAACAAAAACTAACACATCAGAATGGGGTAAAGGAAACAAATGGAAAAGATACCAAGAGAAGGCACAAGAAACACTGACCCACTCATTCACAAACTCAGGAAATCCACTAATACCCTAAACTGGAAGCCAATGACATATTCACAAAGGATGTGTATTAAATAGACGGAAGAGAATATATATATATGTTAAATAAAATAACAATAAGATATTTTGTGTAAGTTTGATCCTTGACACAATATTATGAGACAAGAAACCTCCAAAGATGCCATTGAGTTCATTTTTAATTGGCCATCTACTGCTGGATATATAGTCTGCCCTTAAGAGCAGTTTGCTTCCTTAAGTGACAATTTATACTTCCCTCAATAATTTATTCTATAGTGTTGTTACAATAATTTGTATTGGATGTCAGTAGTCTGATTTAAAGGAGGTCAAAGAAATTTTCTTGGTATAACAGAAGGTATGAATGTGTTTCCATCTATTCACTTGCATGACAAAGTATGACTCTTCCTGTTTTTTAATATATCCTAAGAATAGCTCTGCAAGTTACACAGTATTCTGGGGATAAGTGTTCTCATGCTACAAAATGAGCATTTGTACTCTACGCTGCCCCACCATGATAGATGCTCTGTACTTGGGCAGTCATTCTTGTGAATCTCAGTACATTTCTGCTAAAATTCTGGTCTCTGGCCTTGGTTCCATATTGCCTTTCAGGAGCTCCATGAGATCCTCTCTACTTCAACTACAGATTTTTATAAAGCTGGGATTAAATACTTAATGTAAAACCCTAAATATAAAATGCAAAAATAAAAAGCCTAAAAATTCTGAACAAAACTAATTCTAGGTCAGAGTTGAGAGAATGCAATTCTTTTATCTTAAATCAGGAGTTAAAACGATTTTTAAAGTTGTTAAATAATGTCATTTATCTTTCTAAACTTTTTTTGAATATATAGGAAATAAATGTTATTTTACAAATTAACAAAAAGAAATAAATGCTTTGAATATTAATATATACTTGCTATGTTATATTATAAAAATTATATAAACAATAATGGTGGTATACTTTTGTTTTAACTTATACTATTCTCAATATCAAAAAGTATATATCAAGCAGAGAAAAATATCTTTAGACTCTCATAATTTTTTTCAGTGTGAAAGAGGTCCTTGGATGGATGAATGGATGAGTGAGTGGATGGAGGGAGAGATGATAGATGGATGGATAGATAGATGATGGATAGATGGATAGATAGATAGATGACTACTATATGACTACTATATGGCTCTATATGACTACTTTTCCAATGAATGCCTGATCAGCTCCATTTCTCAGAATGTGATGGTTTGTATATGCTCAGCCCAGGGAGTGTCACTATTTGGAGGTGTGGCCCTGTTGGAGTAGATATGGACCTTGTGATGCAGGAGTGGCACTGTGGGTATGGGCTTTAAGACCCTCATCCTAGCTGCCAGAAGTGAAGATTCTGCTAGGAGCCTTCAGATGAAGATGTAGAACTCTCAGCTCCTCCTGTACCGTGCCTGCCTGGATGCTGGCATGTTCCTGCCTTGATAATAATGAACTGAACTTCTGAACCTGCCCCAATTAAATGTTGTTCTTTATAAGAGTTGCCTTGGTCATGGTGTCTGCTCACAGCAGGAAACCCTAAGACAGAAGTTGCTACCAGAGACTGGGGTAATGCTGTGATAGGCCTGACCATGCTTTTGTTTGGAAGAATGTGAATTTTGGGTCTTTGGTTTTAAAGAGCAGTGGAATGCTTTAAATGGAGCATAATGAGCCATCCTAATAGGAATATGGAAGACTTCGTTCCTGTGAGTGATTTGAACCATGCAGACCTGGCCTAAGAGGTTTCAGTGGAGAAGAACTTCAGTATGTGCTGTAGAGACTGTTTTTGTAGCATTTTGGTGAAAAACATGGCTGCTTTTTGCCATCATCTGAAGAGTCTGCCTGAGGCTAAGGCGAAGAGACTTAGATTAATTGCATTGACAAAGCAAGTCTCAGAAACACCTATCATAGACTTCGTTCTCTTGTTAAGTCTCATGCACAGAATTTTGAATAAGCATAGCAAGCTTAGAAAGGAAAAATATAAAATATATGGTACGAGTATTAAAGGGGCTCCAGGAAGTGAAATGGAGCTGAATCCTATGAATTGAACTAAGGGACTGGTGACCTTGGGGCAAGATCCTATCTAGTTAAATTTAGATCCAGGCATAGAGGTACACACCTTTAATCCCAGAAGATAAGCCAAGCATTTCTCTGTGTTCAAGGCCAGCCTGAGACAGAGCAAGTTCTAGGTAAAGAAAAGCTTAAATCTAGGCATACCTTTAATTCCAGGTACAAGCATGCAGATCTCTGAGTTCCAGATCAATCTACAGAGCAAGATCCAGGGCAGCAGTTGGCAAAGAAGAAGCTAGTGATAATGTAATAGACCAAGAAGGCCATGTTCCAGCAACTGCAAGCTGCAGAACTTGGCAGCTTCAGCCATGTGACTCTGGCTTTAGAGTGAAAAATAGAAGGGACTACTGGGACAATTGATGCTGGTAAACTAAAGCTAAGAAATTAGCGGTGATTAAGAAGAGACCAGCATCACTGAGGTGAAATCTTCTGGAAAGGTTTTCAAGAGCACACTGAAGATCCAGAGATAGCTAAGTTTGTACCTTGTGCTGCAGCTGTACTTGGTAATGTGTAAGACTCACCCAGGTGGTACTGGGTTTGAAGACATGAAGGGGTCATGAAGAACAGCTGAGGCTTGGCACTGTCAGAGGCCATGGAAGACCATTGGTGAAGGTGCAGCCTCAGTTACAGTTGATGACCAAGGACGGAAGGAGTTGACACTAGGCACCATGACGAAAGCCTTTGAGAAGCTATTGGTGAAGCCAATGTTGTCCTTATAAGTGTTGCCTTCATCACGGTATCTATACAGAGCAATAAAACCCTAGCATAACAATATTTCATAATGTTAAGTAACAGAGTTGACTAATGTCCCCAAACATGTATATTTCTCTCTAATATTTTATGTCATTAATTAACGTTGTTTGCAAATATTGCTTTCTTCCAAATGACACATGTACCTTCTAGGTTCTCTTTACACAACAAGCTGATTGCTAAAGTAGGATCGAACAGCAACGATGGTCTTTTGTACATGAACAGAAAATTTATATTCACAAAATGATTGTTTACATATCATCATGCAGATTTTTAAGTTCTAGGAGTTTTAGACATAGCAATTAATATACGAGCCATATAAAATTTTTAACATCAATATATGTGGGACTTTCAAAAATGACCAATATAAACTAATAATTCTGAATCACAATACTATTTAATAAATTAAGGGGTAATCATAGACTCAATATAGATACTTATATCAGTGAAGAACACAGGACAAACACTAAAATAAGTGCACATATCAATCAGAGGTAGTCTATATAATACACCCAATAGGCTAGAACATAGTTATTTCACTATTTGCTAGCAGCAGAGCCAACATTATGGGATATTGATACCTATTTAAGTCAATGTTTCTAAAGGAATTCAAGCCTTGAAAGGAAATGGAGAAGTAGTCAGATAAGCATATCTACCTGTCTCTGTTAGGACTTCATAAATATTAGTAAGGCAGAAGGTCCTCCAGCTCACCCATCTCCCTACTTAATGGCAACAACTGATGCTTATGTTACTAGGGAGTATTTACTCCTTTAATTCTCATGAGACTTTAGCAAATCATTTAGGTCTCATCCTCCTTGCTAGTTTGCAGAAAGAAATACCTATTTAAATAAAACACATCAAGCTATAGGCCACCAAGTCTACTTTAGTAGAGAATAAAGAGTTCTTTGCTACGAAATAAGAAGATATTGGAACCTTTATGGTGCAGGACTTTTATACTATCACTACATTTGAAATGTTTCTTAATGTGATGTTTTAAATAGGTTTGGCCCCTAGATCATATGTTTAAATTCTTGGTCATAGGGAGTGGTATTATAAGGACGGATGGACTTATTGGAGGAGGATTACCTTGTTCAAGGAAATGTGTCATGTGCAGGTGGGTTTTGAAGCCTCCTATGTTCGTGATTCACCCAGTGCAGAAGCGTGTCTCTTCCTTGCTGGCTTCACATCAGGATATAGAACTCTTTGCTTCCCTGACATCATGTCTGCCTGCACACTGATGTGCTTCATGCCATGATGAAAATGGACTGAACCTCTGAAACTGTAAGCCATCCCCAATTAAATGTTGTCCCAATATAAGATTTGCCTTGGTCATGGTGTTTCTTGACAGCAATGAAATCCTAACTAAGATACTAGGTGCTCTAATTAATTCATGAAGTATTTTGCAAGATCCAAACTAAACAGATACTGTTCCCCATCCTTTCTCATTTGGAAAGGAATACTTGATTTAGAACATTTGCTCTTTTCAAGAGGTAAGAAATATACATTTATAAAAATAGCATCTCCTTTGGGTGGACTTTGGAAAATTGCCTAGATAGATGCAAGCCATAATCGAAAAACCTAGAGGAGATCTTGATCATTACAGTTTGATGACATTTATTATGAAAAATGGATTTGCCTATTTCTTCTAAGAAGATATTTTAGTAGCTAACACCACACCCGGCCTTGTTGAAGCAACTCTTTCGGTCAAAGTCATCACTGTGAACCTTTGTCAATGTGGAAATAGGAGTGGCCAAAAGCAATTAATAAATTATAATTAAGTGAGAGATTGTTTTCTTACAATAATCACAAACAGCGGTCCCAAGAGAGATTTGTGCAAAGCCTGATTTCTATTATATTGTGTGGCTCCTCTCCATTAATGAGAGAAATTCATGAAGCATATATTTATCTGCTCCTGACAGGTCAACATCTGGACTTTCCAGCTCACAACTTTCCAACTGTCAGTACATTTTGTAAAGTAACTCTGAGCTTCTATCAAGAATAATCCCCATACGTGTTCTAAAAATAAAAAGAGACTGCAAAAGTTTGTTTCAACAAGGAGGGGAGCAGTTGCTCCTCATTGAGCAATGGAAGTGACCCCAAACTTTCAGTGGTTTAGTACAAAACAAAGCCATTGCTCATTTATCATCAATCTGTCATGGGCCAGGAGTCTCTTTCTAGGTTGTATTAATGCTTTGCCTCTATGATCACTGATGCAAGAAACAAGGAAAACATCCAGCATCACCAACAGCTGCAACCTAGAAGTCATGCACAGCACACATCCTGGCACATGTCAGTGGCCAAACAAGTGACATGAGATCATCCTATATTCCTGGACAGAGATGGGAGCTTAAAACAGAGAGAAAAGTAGGACAACATGATAATTATGGCAATATATAATAACTACAGGAAGATGCAGGTTGTGTTAAAATACATAGGAAAGAAAATTGCTAGAGAAATGTGTCATCAAAAAAAGGACAGTGCAGTAATTATCTACTTGAACCAAATTGAAGCTCTGTTTAATCAAACAATTTTTATGCTACTCTTATACATAACTCCCATATATGAATCAGCCTAAAGGTTTCTTTGGTTTACCAATTCCCTTAAGACCTCATTCCCACAAGAGTTACCCTAGACAGAAACAAAAGACTCGGGTGTCTGGAGCTAGCAGTTGTTCATAAGCCTCATTCATGGAACTCCATTTCAAGAAAAATACAAAAATAAATCACACTGATAAATATATTCTAATGTTCTGACATTCTAGAAGCTTTTCTCTAATGATATCCCATGTTCTTTGTAGTTAAACATGCCTATTTATTAAGAGTAATGGATATTTCTTTAGTCCTATTAAAGCAAATCCTGTTCAATACCATTTTTTTGGAACATGGTGCAAATTTTTTACTCTCCTAATTCTTTCTCAAAGTGATACCTGAACATCCCGTATTATCTTAGTTCAAGGACAAGTAGCTAATAGGCATCTGCTGATTCAATTTATTTAAATTGAGCTGTGTGAGTGACCTGAACAGGTTGTCTTATTTAATGAAGGAAAGGCTTACTGCATTTTCCTGCTCAAGAAGTTTCATAGAGAGCTATTGTCAGCAGGTGAGGGAGAGGAGAAGGGGAGGAGGGAGCAATGCATTAATGCCAAAGCCATGGATTCCACAAAAGCCTCCTATATGAACCTGATAACATAGGATGCAAGTAGTGAAAGGATTTCTGTCATCTGCATAAGGGGCAGTAAAAACAGGTCAGGTCAAAGTAATCAGTAGAATTTATTCAAACATCTGTAGTTTCTTGGGACATTTAATGAAAATGTCCTTATTAGCTTTTACTTTTTTTCCAGAGTACAAATAATTTTCTACTCAATTTAACCCTGACAATTTACAGACAGGAAGATATTTTTTTCAAATAGACTTTCCATAATGTAGAAAGAAGGGTGATTTATGATGTTCTTTGTAAGATAAGAGAGAAAGGTTCAGAGGGAATAACTTTAATACAGAGAAATCCAACAAAAGCACGGAGAGATGACTGGATATGGACAGTACTTGCTGCACAAGCATGTAGGCTTATGTTTGGATCCTATGTAAAAGTCACCCAAGGCTGAGATACTAGTGATGAGGTTTGGAGACAGGTAGTCCCAGAAGACTTATGACTAAGAGCCTAATTGACATGACAAGCACCAGGTCCAAGGAGAGATGCTATCTCAAAAAATAATGTGAGGAAGGTCAGAAGATTAAGTGGTGATTAAAGTGGAGAAATAGAGCAGAGGAAGAGGTACTGGGTGAGGTTATCCAACATGGGGATCCTTATAAAATGCCGCCAATTAGTAAAATAGTTTCCAAATACAACTTTAAAAATAAAACAAGAGGAAGTTCAAGCAAAATTACCCTGCATGGGTGGATAATGTCCCTCCCAGAAGATATGGATCATTAAATGAAAACTATAATATGAAGCAGGAGATACCTTACGGCAGTAAGGTATACTATGAAGCAATAAGATGGCTTACTGGCCAGAAATGCCCCAGAGGTCTGTATATTAATTAATGCATTTGATGTTCCTTTGTTATCCAACCTAAGTAAATGGAAAGACTCTATTTCTGAAGATACAACATATTTTATCTGCAGGACATAGAGAAATTAATCTCAAACCCAACAGGAAACTTCCTCCTGGCTAGATTTCTCAATGATGGATGGCACTGTACATGTTATGTAGACAGAAAGACATGAATGGTCTTCTCCATTGCTGGATGCTGCAATACTCACCTGTCAGACAAGTTTTGTCTCCTGGTATAATAGTAGCATGACCATTATGAGATGACAAATGTTTTCTAATTGGATTTAAGCCTGCTCCAGAGGAAGGAATTTCATGCCTAGTACTGTAATATTGAACAAAGGCAGTGATCAGAGGCTTTATGGTAGAATCTACTATTGTCATTTTACCAAATTATTATGCTGTCAAATTGCCTTCTAAATATTTAGTCTTAGACCCACAGACTGAGATGATCTCAGTGTTGATCGGGGAAGCTTCATTTGCAGGTACATCATTCAAAAGAGAGATGCAAAAATGGTCAAAGTGTTAATAATAAGAGACTGAGTGCTCAGCCCTGATCAGGACCCCTATATTAATGACCCTCTACCCACCTATTGCTTACAGGAACATTACAGAAGACAAGGAACACAGAATAATGAATGTAAGACAGGGAGGAACACTATGAAATACTGTCTTCAGGATATAACATGGCCATTACAGTCATGAACTCACAGCAGCTGTGGTTACCTGCACAAGACCTATATAAAATCAAGCCAGACAGAATTTTCACATAGATGGTGTAGAGGATCACCGAGCCCCACCAAGTATTGAGAAACAATAGGTAGCAGAATGTTACATGATCAGGGGCAGGGGAATTGTCATTAATTTTTTTGAGGACATGATCACTGGTATGTTTCCCATGGTCCAGTGGATGGCCCTATACACATGCACATATGAGCAGCACTAAGTATATTTAGTAAGACACACACACACACACACACCCCACAGATACACATACACACAAATGTATATATGTATATGACAAAAATAATAAAGTTTAGAGGAGTTTTGGGGGAAAGCACGTGGTAGATAGACTCATATTTCATTGTATATGTCTATGAAATATTAATGGAAAAAGAAAAGCGATAAAAATAATAAACAGAACAGAGAATAATAGGCAAAGATACTCAAGTCGACCTCTGCCTCCTACATGTATACATAGATACACCACACACACAATTAGAAACTCAAACCAGATTCCTTTGCATATTTATCATACTTTTTTATTTTTCATGAATTTTTAATACTCATCAAAAATGCATTAACAGTTCTGTTTCACTTCAGCCTGGGGATCATTTACAAGTGATACTCACATCAAAACAGCAGAAAGTCTGCCTCAGCTACAAAGTTTGAGTGGGTTTAGAACAGAAACTCATTACTATCTCACTTAAGAAGTCAAAATTTATTAGGAACTTGATCAAAATTATATTAGTTTCAATAAAATTCTTACAAACAGACAAACAAACAAACAAAAAGAAGTCAAGTGTGAATTTATCTTCTGAAATTTTCCTTACCAAAAAGAATTCTGAAGAATTATCTTGGAACAATGAATCATGGTCTTAAGTCACACTGAAGGACAGGGAGGTCTTTATTCCTGAAGATTTACATTTTAAGCAATATACACCTTGTTTTTCAATATATAAGTCCTTTATTGCCCAAATTGTACTTGTGATCAGGATCTTGTTTCTGGAGCTAGGAATCTGAGGCCTCACTAGTCAACCCGCTGCACGGTTCCCTTCTCAGACACATAGATGCCATCCAAAAACTTTCTGATATCTTTGTTTTTAACTGCTGTAGCTTGCTGAATCAGAGCCGCTGAATTTGAAACAAGTTCAATATCATTTCCTTCAAGGATTAATTGATCCTTCTGGGCTTGGGAGACAGAACAAGCAACACCTGTCCTCATCCGAACCCTGCGGATGTATTTTTCACCCAAGAAATTTCGGATTTCAACCAAAGACCCATTC
Organism: Grammomys surdaster; assembly: GCF_004785775.1. Classification (NCBI taxonomy): domain Eukaryota; kingdom Metazoa; phylum Chordata; class Mammalia; order Rodentia; family Muridae; genus Grammomys; species Grammomys surdaster. Next base: position 9,750,065 of record NW_021604587.1, read on the forward strand.
TCCTGAATAAGGACATTGATGGGGAAGTGAGCGTACACAGACCTCATCTTGTAACGGAAGCCAGTGTAACACCCTTGATCATGTTCTGAACGTGACTGCAGATGGTTCTGACAGTGCCCAGTTCCTTTCTGTTTCCCCACCATTTGTCAACCCGGAGCCTTTTCTTTTTCTTTCCAAGAAGACTCAGCTCTACGTTGATGTGATTGAAGTCCCTCCGCAGAGTTCCCCTGGGGCCCTTCACAATGACTGTGCGCCCCTTCAGAGTGATGTTAACATTTTCCAGAATGTCGACAGTCTGACTGCTGAGGATGGTCTTCATTCTCGCAGTAGATGGGGCAAAGAGAGCAGTATACACTTTTAACATCAAGTTATTTGATATTGTTAAGAAACCTCTGCAGTGAGAGCAGATTATTGTCATTTGCACCCAAAGAAAGAAGTAATTATATACTAATATTTCTGATTGCTGCACACAGAACTTCATCTAAGATATTTATGTAGAAAGGGCCTACATTCTCAGGTGTCCTTCCACTGAACTCTTTCTTCCTGGGTTGGGAAGTGCGGGAAAAAGGTAGAATCTCTGTGACAATTGCCATTGCTATCATAAGTAGGCCTACTTTTATTGTGTCTTTATTCAAGAATATTTTGATCTTTCATAAGCCTAAACTAAAGTTCTACCCACATAAATTATGACTTAATTGGTTTTGTGAGGGTCTTTGAAATCAAAAACAGAAAAAAAATGTATTTCTTTCATTCAAGATCAAATAAGATAGAAATAAAATCCTAGAGACATAACAAATATCCTCCTATACATAATGTATAACATATAACAATGAAAAGTTAAACATGCATTTAATCAATGGCATGCATAATATGATGGTTACTTGGACATGATGGTTGACTTTAACCCAGGAGGTCACCAAATTAGAACTCTGTCTACAACTGAGAAGTATTTTGATGGTCAAACTTAGGCAAAGACTCTTTGCTAATTCCAAACTTGTAGAATTAATCTGCAGTAATAGTCAAAAAGTATTCATTTGGTCCAAAATGTGAGAGTAAATAGTGGCATGTTTGACAATATGAAAGTAAGTACATATCTGACCAAAAAAATGAAATAGGAAAGAGAAGAAAACATAGCAGACAAATGCAGATGCTAATGTAATCGAGGCACAGTAAAAAACAAAGACTTGCATTAGAGATACAGCTATCAAACTAGCATCCATGGGAAAATGGGAAATGTGGAGTGCAGTGTGTAATGTCCTCAACTTTCAAAATGATATGTCAACAGACATCATGGAATGCTAATAAATCAAGAAATAGTAGTTGTGCTATGTGAAGCTAGGGAGGTAACCAGGTAACCAACCTATGAGAAAAAAATAGAAACAGAGATGAGCCCAAAGAGGAAAGAGATACATCACAAGCTTCTTAATTCCCTGTAAATTCTAAAGCCTCACACTCATTATTTTTTACAGATGGAGTATAGAAATAAATGAATAAATGATAGAGAAACATATTACATTGATTTACAGCTCATCACAGAACAGAGAACATCCATTTATAACTCTGATGATGAAAAGAGCTGGGGGTTAGAAAAAAGTTTTTCGCAAGTATAAATTGCCAGCCATCTCTGGGATACAGGATAGTGAAGTGATCTGGGTTCGACAGCTATAGGCAGAGGGAGGTCTGAGCCTGTCTTTGCCACTAATATTAGAGATATTGGCCTCCCTGAGGCACTGTTGCACAGAGAACGAGAAAAACCCAGACAGATACACCCGGACTTATCATGGAGCAGCTGTGTTATGTTCGGGTTAATTCTGAATAATCAAGACGACATGAATCTCATATGCAAATCAAGTAATTCATGTAATTAAAGGAAAATGAACTGGGGATAAACAAGAGGATGGGCCTTTTCAAGGGTGTGTACAAGAGTCCAATGTCAGTAGCTTCACTTAATAGAAGCCACTGGAGATTCCTTGGAAGAGTGAAGCTGGTGGAAAATATGGAGCTAGGAGAAAGCTTATCACATTCTCAACTGTGCATTTGAAAACAAACAAAATATTTCCACAAGTATAAATATGTTTGAAAATAGAGCCTTCAAATTAATACACACACACACACACACAAACATATAACACACATACAAATACACACACAAAGGAGTGCAGAAGTAGTGATCTGAGTGGAAAATCACAGCAATTGCCCTTTGTGGTAAAAGGTTGCATTATAGGGGAAAAAATTTTGTCTCAGACTATTTGCCAGGAAGGAACTTTTAAACTCAAAAAATATAATAAAAGTAAGAGAATGCTGGGGAGTAGTTATACTATTATGACAAACAAAAGTATCTTCATTTTCACTGATCTGAATTGGAAGCCTAACATTTCCTTCAATTATAAATGAAAGCAAGTGATCACAAATGTGCTGGTTATCTTTGACTTTTATACCCATAGAAATTGCAGGTGACTTGGTACCACATTCTTCTTCTTGTTACTGTCTTAGAATGTGGTTTGCAGTGAGTGTTGTTTCAATAAATACCAAAGTAGTTTTTAAACTGACAACTGGACCTAATTATTTGAAGTGTTCACAAATAAACACATAATTTTTCAGAGTTAAACCCATTAATTTGTATAATTAATGTGTGTTAATAAACAAAAAAAGAAAAAAAACTATATTGGCTAAAGATTAACAATGAAGTTCAGTGGTAGAGTGTTTGTCCCAAGGCTGAAAGAAGAAAATTAAAATTGGCTGAGTAGGGGTTACCATCTGGGATTTGGGGTCTCCTACAGAGCCTCAGGTTGTGAGTAAATGATAGTTGGTAGTTGTTTGTGACTTCTGTAGGGCCGAGTCTATCAGCTCCCCCAAGCTGTGCAATCTTTTCTGTGTGGTGGTATTTTCTACACGTGGAAGATTTTCTTCTACCTGGGACAGAGGATCTGATTTTTTTTTGTAATTTCTTCTTGGGTTCTAAACATTCCTTTATTTTTTTAAGTTTTTATTATTATCATTAATTGGTTATTTTATTTATTTACATTTCAAATGTTGTCTCTTTTCCTGGTCCTGCCCCCACTTTGCCTCTAAGAGAGTGCTCTCCTACCCACTTCTGTCTTACCTCTCTACCATCCCCCTACGCTGGGGCAACAAGACTCCACAGGACCAAAGGTATCCCCTCCCATTGATGTCAGATAAGGCAAATCCTCTACTACATTATGTAGCTGGAGCCATGGACCTATCCATGTATACTCTTTGGTTGGTGGTTTAGTTCCTGGGAGCTCTGAGGGGTCCAGTTAGTTGATATCATTGTTCTTCCTACAGGGTTGCCATTCCCTATTCAGTACTTCCCCTAACTCTTCCATTGGTTTCAGTACAGTTTTCCCCGGCTCAGTCCGATGGTTGGCTGTGAGTATCTGCATCTGTCTTAGTCATATGCTGGTGTCCTCTCAGAGGCTCCTAGGCTCCTGTGTACGAGTACTTCTTGGCATCAGCATTAGTGCTGGGGGTTTGGTATCTACAGATGGGATGGATCCCAAGGTGATGTGGTCTCTGGATGGCCTTCCTTCAGTCTCTGCTTCATTGTCCCTGAAATTCCTTTAGACAGGAACAATTCTGGCTTAAAAATTTTGAGACGGGTGGGTGGCTCCATCCCTCAACTGGAGGCCATGCCTATCTGCTGGAGGTGGTCATAAACACTCCTCTAAGTGCAAAACTTATTAAGACTGAGTTCATCCTAAAATATTTTCTCTTTTAATTAGTAGAAAGTCAGCTTATTGGTGACCTTTTAGCATCTTCAAACTTTCCTACCATTTCTGTATCACATGGCTCAGTCATGGAATAGCTGTAGGTCCCTATTAATGGTATTTTGCAAGATCTGTCCACCAGGGAGTAGGTACGCTGGGAGATACCACGTAATTCTTCCTTGTATACTGCCCCTCAACGAAAGATAAGGACAGAGATTTTGAAGCAAGATCAAAGCTTGAGGCCAGTTTCCTTCCATTTTAACTACAGTTCTAGTTCAAAAGCAGCTTCAATGTACTAAGTTATTTTCATTTCACCAGGTGATTGATGACTTATTTTCACCTAGATGCCCCAGGATCTAGCATTCAACCTCTGGCAAAGTCTTCATGTTGGTAAATCACTAGTTTAACAGGTACTAATTAAACTTCCTGGAGGAAAGGATGGTTGGGCTACAAAGTGAAGCAAATGTTGTAGTTATGTGAGGATGGAGGAAAGGCATTGGAGCCACAGATACCTGAGGCAGAAGTGAGCAAAATCAGGAAGGGAGACCCGGTGGTTGATGCAGAGAGAGGAAGGGAAGAGTGGATTGGAATGACGCTTCAGCTCTAATATCCTAAGAGAATGCAGGCATCTTTGTAAGATGGACTCTGACCTTCATTTTGAAAAGAATATTCAAGGTATAAGATAAAAGGAGATGGAGAGGGGAGGGCAGGTAACACGTAGCCTGGTGGGAGCTGTGAAGAGGCCTTTTGTCATTCTGCTCTTGCAGTGTACAGCAATGTAATGAGAGATGAAGGGAATGCTCTCTGTCTGCCCTGGCTGACAGAATAGACTGTAACCACATGTGACCACTGAGCACTCAAAATCTGGCTACTAATAGAAAGAAGCTGAATTTTAAGTTGTATTTAACTATAATTTACTTAAAAGCATGTTGCAAAACTGGGTGTGGTACCTCAGCCCTGTAATCCTGGAATCCAGAGACTGGTTCAATGCAAATCCAGTCTTGTCTGCATAGTGAGTTCATGACCAGCCTGCGTTATATAAGAATACCTAGTGTCAGCTACATCCCTCTACATCATCATTATCATCATCATCATCATCATCATCATCATAATTTGTAAGAACTAGGGTTATAACTTAGCAATGGAATTCTTGTCTAGTTTGTAAGAAATTTGGGGTTCTATTGCTAGACCCACAAAAATAAAAGTATTCATTCATATGGAGTTAGGAGCATCCATCATAACCAACAGAGAGCTTTAGGAGAGAAGTGGTGAACTGTCCTGGTTGAGAGATGTATAAAGAATACAGTGTGGTGCGAATGAAGTTTATAGAGCTATGTAGCCATAGCTTGGGTGTGACTGGGGATAGGCAGATGGGAAGAGAGCTGGCAAGTGTTATGCCTGAGTTTCATGGTTAATCACTGGGCACTGATTGCTATTTAATCCTTGGAAATATTTCTTTCTTGTCAGCAAATATCAACTTACAGATATCACCTAATAAAGGTCACCTTGCCCTGTTAGCTATGGGTAAGTGCAACAGCTTTTAGGGAGAAGTAAAAAAGAAAGCTTGAGACAGAAAGAGGCTGAAGAGTCTAAGTCCTAGAAAAGCAGAAATGGGTTTTGTTGAAGTAGATTCTCCTACTTAATGGTTATGCCTAAGGCCTGTACTCAGCTGTGGTCTGCCTCTCAAATTCTGCTGAGTAAATCTTTAAGAACCCAGAGGCTGATTTGTATTAGTTTGACAACTCTGCACTGGCATGACTCATCAGCTGAGATGGAGGTTTAGGTGTTATAGCCACATTGGGTCCAGAGCTGACAGCTCATGGGTGTGAGGGGTGACAGCATTCCCATCTCATGACGATGAAGACCTTCCTCATCACAGAGAACTGCTTAAGTATCCACGAGAAGAATCTTTATTTTTCCCCTCAGAAATCTGATTTACACTAAAATGTCAGATCCAGAGCTGAGCATTAAAGCTAAATTCAGATTGGAAATGCTAAAAATACAATTACAGTTAAAAAACCTCCACAAATTAATTGACTGATTCAGTACCCCAGCTTGAGAAATGCCATTCAGAGTAGGGCATGTGCCATCCAAACTCTGAGATGTGCCTAATGTGTTTGCCTAAGCTTTGCCTACCCAGAAGCAAATGTAATGAGTTTGCAATGATTCCACATCATCAGAAGATGGAAAACCATTGAAACTGGTCCTGTCTTTCTGATGGAGGGGGGAAAGTTTCTATATTAAAAGCCTGTACTGAAGATTTGGGTTTAGAGGAGACCAAAGAAAATGTCGTTCTTCGTGGAGACAGACACAGTGATCAGGCCTAAGATTATACACACTTTTATAATACCACTCTAATTCTAAAATATAATAATTTTTCTTCAGAGATGTGAGCCATGACTATGTAAATGCCTTCCTCATCATAATTAGTTTTCTGAGTCTCAAGTATTGTGGGATACAAACGGAGACAGGAGCTGTTAAACAGATGCCTAAAATTCCTACCTGGGTCCTAATTAAGGGAAAACGATAGAAAAAAAATGTGCTGATTCAACTAGATAAAGGGGAGGAACATAGAAGGAGGAAGGAGATAGGAAGAGAGAAGGAGGAAGGAGATAGGAAGAGAGAAGGAGAAAGGAGATAGGAAGAGAAAGGGAGGGAGGGAGAAGAAAGGGATGGGAAAGTATAAGGTAAAAAGTTAGAATCTGGGGCTGGAGAGATGGCTCAGTGGTTAAGAGCACTGACTGCTCTTCCAGAGGTTCTGAGTTCAAATCCTAGCAACAACACAGTGGCTCACAACCATCTGTAATGGGATCTGATAAACTCTTGTTCTGATGTGTTTAAAGACAGCTATAGTGTACTCATATACATAAAATAAAAAAGTTGGAATCTGAGCCAGTAGCAGGGATGTTTGCATTTCTGTTCTCTGCACTTCGCATGCTGCTTCCATTGTGATGAGCAGCTGGCCCTTCCTCATGTTCACATTTACAGTCACACAAAGTGACTTGCTTAGGGGTAAACAGCAAAATTGGATTTTAGTGAAATCTAGAAATCTAAATATTAAAACACACACATTTGGTACACAATGATGTGTACGCTGCCTTATAAGCCAAAAATGTAGATGCTGTGTTTGTGTCCTGAATGTACACACATACGGGTCACATACACATGTAAATAACTTAAATATCAGCACAGTTCCACTGAAATAACAATGAAACTGAGGCGTTTTTCCTCTCACTTCTTCATGGTGTTTCCTCTCAGCTGCTCCATTTGGGTATGTGTATTAAGAATTGATTAAAAAAAAGTTGGAAAAGAAGAGAGAAAGAATTGATGAAAAGCCAGACTAGAGGAGTGCCTGAGGTTTAATGGGTCCCAGAATAGTCTGGGTACATATAGCATAAAACTGTGTCTCTAAAATACTATGAAAATTACCTGTATATTAAATAATTCACATTGCAATAGTTCATTGTCATCTATATCGGCTTTATTAATAATTGTTAAATTTTACCCTTTTTTGCATTTTTGAATAATTTGAGAGCAAGAAAGTTTAGTTTTCTATGTAATTTTAAAATCATCGAAGCCTAGTGAAAGTGTAAAATACTCCTTTTAATTTTAATATTTCCCATGGACTCAAGAATATCCACAATATGCAAATATATGCAAGTAGTTTGGTATTAACATATTGACCCAGAAGCATTGGCCTGGAAACAAAATAAAAATAAAAACCAGAGAGTGGTTGTTTAAGTACCAAGAAGAATGAGAATGTTGGCTGGCTGCCTAGTGCTCGTCGTTTGCTTCCTTCCGCTATTTTTTCTATGACACAGGGACATGTTTGTTGTCCTACCCCACTGCTGTTTGCAAGGCAAAGTTCTTTTCTCGAGAGAGAAATTCAGTGCTAGACCAACAATGGAAAAGTTCCAAATTACATTTTCCTCTGAATGCTTTCATAAAACTATGTTTAAGGAAAATCTCTAAAATGCATTAACATTTTTTTGAAATTAAGATATAATTGCACCATTTTGTCCTTTCATGTTTTTGATCCCTCCAACCTTTCTTACAGACCTTTTTGCTCTCTTTCTCTCTCTCAAATCCATGACATTTTTCCTTTAATTGTTGTTACACACACACACACACACACACACACGAATGTATATATAGGTGTGTGTGTGTGTGTGTGTGTGTATGTGTGTGTATGTGTATATGTTTGTAGAGGAGTGGTTCTGATGCTTTGAATTAATCAGGAATCTGTATTTACTGATGCTGAAGGTCATTGCCCCTAATTGGTTTTAAATCTATCAATAAAGATGCCAGTAGCCAATGGCCGAGGACAGGGCAGAACACAGAGTTGCACAGGTAGGACATAGTGAGAATCAGGGAATTGAAAAAGAAGGAAAGGACACAGTAGTGGCAGGAGAAAAGGCCAACTAGCCATGTGAGTTTTCAGGTAAGTGGCCACTGGCCATTCCCCCATTTGGGCCTGGGATAGCCGGGAGAGGTTTAGGAGTGCCCAACCATTGAGTTAGCCAAGGCATTTCAGGATTAACTAGTGTGTGTGTGTTTTCTATCCGAGGATCCAAGATAGCTCCTGAGCAGCTTCGCATGTGCAACTCGCAGGGAACTTAAAGCAATGTAGACAAAACAACATACTACATATGTATGTATAATATTTCATATATTTTTTCAGGACTTTAAAATGTGTTTTATCATTTCTACTGAAGAAGATACCTTGTTGTATGAGATAATTTAATAATACTTTAATCAACTCAATTACTTGCTACCCAGTAGCAGGACTCTTCTAAGGAGTAAAGATATAAGCACAGCTATAAAATATACTTCCTGCCGGACAGATTCAGTGTTTGGTGGGAATTTCATGAAAGTAGAGTTTACCTAAGATTTCTTTTTTGCTTTGAGACAGGGTTTCTTTATATAGCCCTTGCTATCTGGGAACTCTCTGGTAGATCAGGTTGACTTCATACTCAGAGAGATTCTCCTGCCTCTGTTTCCTGAGTGCTGGAATTAAAGGTGCATGCCACTACAGGAAGTTCTTTAAGCCAAAGTGGAGAGGTATGCTAATAGGGAAGAAAAAGCAGAAGGTGGATCTTTAGAACCTGATCAGGCATAAAGGTGAAGGTGTTTTGTGCTAAGATCCTAGAGAAGAGAGAGGCTACTTTCTCCCATGGCTTCAGTGAGAGCAGACACATGGAGCCAGGTCCTTATTATCACCTGTTGTGACTTGGAAGAGAACAAGAGCCACAAAGAAGTCTAAGAGAGAAAGTAGGACAGCTCTGCAGCCAGAAAGTTGCTGAATCTGGCTTGCTGTTCCTTGATGCTTTTCTCTTAAGTGTTAAAGAAGGGATCACATTGTGTAGCCAGACAAGGAAAGGCCAGGGTCTTCTGCATTCCCAGCCCCAGGATGGGAGCTGCAGAGCTCATACCGACTGCCTCTCAGCTGAGGACTTCATTTCTTGAAAACTCTGCAGGACAGAGTGATCCAGTGGATGATGGGGAACAGCAACACATAAGCACTTTTCAGGGACACTGCTCTTATGTAACATGCAATGAATCTTGGTGGAAATTCTAACAATATGGGGCTAGAGATAGACTTTTAACAAAAGTCAGCAGGCTGCGAGAGGCTGAAAGTGGCCCACAAACGTGTGTCTTACATCCTCTTACTATGAGGGTGTTTGGCTCATTATGTTCTAGCCATCAGCCACTTTCTTCTCAGTTACATGACTCACCATCCTCCCAAGTTCCATCCCCAGTGAAATGGCTTGGCTGGCAGCATTTCCTGGGGGACAATCTGCCTGTGGATTTTATACCTACAGCAATCTGGAATGGAAGATGCTCACTCCATGTGTGGCTATAGTCTTAGGTCTCTAGAACCTTAGGGAACATTGTAGTGTTTGCAAAATGGTGCCAATTAATTTAAAAGTATAGTCAGGAAACTCTTTGGCATCTGATATACCTGGATAATTTTAAAAGGTGATGTGATCCAGGGACGGATCTTGGAGGGAAATAGGAAGCCTAATCATACTCCAAATTCTTTCACAGTGCTCTGAGATCCAAGTGCAAATAAGTTCCTAAAACTTTTGCATCGTGCCAAGATATGCATATACTTAATTCACCTACATGCACAACACATGCATGCATGCATGCACATGAACACTCACACACACCATCATTTCTGACTTTTTCTTACAGCATAAGGAGATTTCAGTAAGATAGAGAAAACCACAAACTTTGAACAGAAGAAAATGATGAAGTATGCTATGTGTGCTGCCTTGCAAAGAAAAAAAATCTATTTTTAGACTTTGAATTAGCATTAACAGAAGGCAGAAGTGGGGGATATGCAAGAACAGGAGAAACAGCAGAAAAGCAGTGGGGGTTCATGAAAGCCTCTGTGGGCTCCCCATTTCCATCTCTTTCCTCATCCACACCTTGAAGCAGGGTATAAGCCTGCACAGAAGGAGGGTGAGGAACAACAGAAGAGGAATGGGTGCTGCAATATTTGCCTTGTCTCAACACCAGCATTTATTTAGATTTTATATTTTATCCAGTCCACATCCACATCTCCTGAAAATGGACTTGCAGTTCATAAGGACTTTGATCAGAGGATGTTCTGAGGCATAGGATATGTACCTGTAAAGAGGTGAGAATGAGGGTAGTAGGCAGAGTTAAAATTCTGCCCAACTCCCCAGTGAACTCCAGCTGTGCAGTTATAGTGCATAGCTCAGATAATATCTGCTCTGGAGGAGAATTGCCTTCACGTTTGCTCCAGTTGAGACCAAAGGGTCAGGCACTGTGTATGAATCAACCATCCCCATAAACAACCCCTACTGGAGACAAAACCTGCATAGTCTCCTAAGGCCAACAGCAATTTAACTTTCAGGTCACGCCCCCATTGTGAGCTAGCATCAACTCGAGATCCAGTAGATAGCCTAGAAAAACCTCAGAGCTTTGTAGATACCTAGTGTTTCAGATGAAACAGTATCAAGGTAGGTCGTCTCTGCTGTGGAAAATAAGCAGAAAAGAGAAAGCAGAAAGAACTTCAAGTTGGAAGGAGAACTTTTACCTTTTTTGAGTCTATGAGTATTCTGAGGGGCTAAAGAGAGAGGCATTCAGATTCAGCTCACAAACTTACTAACCCTACACCCCTTCCCACAAACAATTTGCTTTTTTCCTATACTGTAGCTCTATGAATTATCTACCACCAGGTTAGAATTTAACACATGTTTATTAACACACATTATTTCTTGATTGCCTCTGAGTCAACGAAAGCTAAATGCCCTTGTACCTTGTCTGTCTAGAGCAACTATTTTTTTTTTTATTCCAGGTCTGCTGTATTAGTTACTATGACCCCATCATTTTACTCTTACGAGCCATTTGCCTAATCAGTATGGTGATATGGGATATGGGAAAGTAATCTTCTACACATATGCTTCTAAACATGACAACTTCCTAGCTGTGCTTCCTCACAGGCTTTTTAGTATTTATGTAGTTGAGGTCTCTTCTATACTCATACTTGAACAAGTAGTTCACCTTTACTGTCTAGTCCCTGTGGCATGAATATATTAGATCTGATTAATGCAATATTTGTGATGCCAAGGTCTTCACTTCTGGGACCATTATTGGAAGCCTTACCAGCTTTCCCAAGTAAAGAACATGCTGAAAAACAAAAAAAAACGAGGGACTCCCAGATGAAAGGAGGTTGAGTCTTTGAACAGCCTGGTATCCAGGAAGCCACAATGAAGTACGATGAATAAGAATAATATATATTAGTTGAAACCACAAACATTTGGAGTTGGTTTCTGTAGCAAATAATGATTTTAGAAAGGAGGGACTATGTATCTATCAGGTGAAACACAGACATGTTCTCTACGAGTCTCGACTTGGTTTAATCCTGAGGGCTCTCCTCTTGAGTTTTGGGAATACTTATAATCTATCTTCATACATATAGACTACTCAGTGCTTATGAAATGCTTCATTTGAGATTGTGAGGAGTGGGAGAAATAAGCATCTCTAAGTACTGACACTAGTTATTTTGCTGGAAGTTACTGTGAAGGAGGAAAGTCACGAGACCCTAATAACCACATATGGATGTAGTATCTGGAAATAGGTCTGTTAGCACAGTGATGGATCTCTGAGTAAAATCACCTTTGCTTCTCTCTCACTTGTACTGAAACACTATTGAGACCCAGCATGACCATGATCACAACAAAAATTACAATATTCAGAAATAAATTTGGCCAAATAAATGAAAAATATTCTACAATGAAAACCAAAAAGCATTGGCAATGAAAAAGTGATAGGGCATATAATCACACACTCACACATTCATGCACGTGCCCCCACACACACACACACGAGGTTTCTCATATTCAGTGTTGGAAGAATTAATATTACTACAGTCCTTATCATATTACTCTAAGCAATTTCTAGAATCAATGCAATCTTTATCAAAATACAAATTAACTTCTTTACAGAATGAAGAAAAATCATTAGTGTCATGGGAAACAGATTGTCTCTGTATACTCAATGCAATGTTAAACAAAAAGAGCCACATTGAAAGCATCTCAATACTGACTTAAAAATGCATTACAGATCCATATCAAACACACTGCTTGGTAGTAGCATACACACACAGTGACAAACTAATGGAACAGAAAAGCGAGCCAGAAATAAATCCACACATCCATAGACAAGTGATTCTCAGCAAAGGTACTGAAACTACACAGAAAAAAAGGACTACACATAAGAATGATAGCGTCTTCACTAAATGGTGTTAGAAAAACTAGATTTCAACACAGAAGATCGGAACTTGGCTTCTACATTTAACCTTGTACAAAAGCCAACTCAAAGTGGAATAGGGACTTTAAGACAGACAGACAGACAGACAGACAGACAGACACATACACACACACACACACACCACAAACACAAATGCATATGTGTGTTCATGTTTGTTTATATATATAAATATATATATATGTTTATGTTTGTGTATATATATATATATGTTTATGTTTGTATATATATACACACACATATATATTCAATTAATTTATAACTCCAAACATACAGGAAATAAAAGAAACAAAATAATGAGATTACAACAACCTATAAGGATTTTATGCAGCAAATAAAATAGTAAGTAGAGTGAAAAAAAAATGATCTTACACAATAGGATATAATATTTGCCAACTGTTTATCTGACTATAGATTAAAACAAGCAAAATTCTCAATATAACTAGGTACTATGAAAATGTACATTAAAACTAATATGTGATAAAATTTCATTACAGTTAAAATGTTTAATAAAAACACAAATAAAAAAAATTGCTAATGTCAGTGAGGCTACGGAGAAAAGCTAATTTTTTATACATGGTAAATGGTCAATCTGTATAACCATTTTGCAGAACAGTATGAAAAGTTCCTCAAAAACTAAATACATACCTTCTTTCATTTCTGGGAATCTATCCCAAAGAGCTGAAATCAGAGACACCTACCTAGACAAGTGGTAATACTGTATACATTGTCTGGAGAGATTTAAGGGTACCAGTGCTACCCTAAATCATCAGGGTAGGATTTTTAATTATAACTAATGACAAATGATCCAGATTAACTTAGCAGAAAAAGTAATCATTAGTTAAGGGGAATCATGGTGTTTGGAATATGGGTTATTTGTTATAACTCATTGAAATTTGATTCCTACTGTGGCAGTGTTGGGGCATGGGACATATAAGGGTTTATCATGTCATTAAGAAGCATTAATGTCCTCCTTACAAGTTTGGTTTAATTCTTGTGACAATGGATGAAAATGGGTTTTCATGAATCAAGTCTTGACTCTGCTTTGTCTCCTGTATGCATGCCAGTTAGTTCACCTGGTATGCTTCAGCAAGCGTCTTCAGTTAGTTCACCTGGTATGATTAAGCAAGTGTGTCTCACCCAAAAAGATTTGACTTCCAGCTTCCAGCCCATGAGCTGAATACATTTCTTTATAAATTACCGGGTTTGTGGTAGTTTGTTACAACAGAAAACAGACTAAGAAAAGCCAATTATCAACACAATGGATTCTATTCTCAAGTATTCTAAAAACTGCTTGGAAATCTGGGAAATCAGGCTTCTTAAGATGACAATAATCAAGAATATATAAACATAAAACAAAACGTAAGCCAGTCTAACACACATAGCCAGAATATAGTAACTATTGGCTTTGAATTTTTTAAGAATTAGAAATTCAACTAGTAAGCATGTAATTTTTAAAAATTAACTCTGAGTGAGATTAGGATGTGTAAGTTACAAAACTGACCCCTCTGCATCCATGCCCTTTGTAAGATTATTTTGAAGTTCCTCCCATAAGGATGAGAACTCTATTTTCCTACATCCTCTCTGAGTCTTACACTTTCTGAAAGCTTATTTGATTTATTGAATCTTACAGAATCAACAACATGCCAGTTCTGAGGCTTGACCTTAAACAAATTTGCATGCTTCTGCTCCTTCTTAGCACTCTTTCCTGAAGAGTTTGTAATAAGTGAAGAAGAAAAAAGCTTCTCCAGTGAAGATCATATCATATGAAATATCCAGCAGTCAGTCAACGTGGCTGCTGACCACACAGAGAAAAGTAGTTATAGCCAAGTCCAGAAGAATCACCCAGCTGAGCCAAGTCTAGATTGTCAACTACCCTACAGGGTCAGGAGCTAAGTGACTGTTGTTTTAAATCACTTAAGCAAAGAAGTGTTTTGTTAAGCCACAGAATCTAACTGCTGCAGACAGTAATAATCTCTTACCAGATGGGCAAGGGCAGAAGATGTAGACATTGCCTTTGGTGGGTTTACCCAAAGACCAGATTCCCTGCTTCTTACTGTACACAGAGACAACAGAGAGGCAAGCAAGCCGTCATCACTTGGTAGGCACTAATTATTTAATACTGCATTTCTAAGAGAACTTTCTAACACTAGTGACTGTGTATGTCCAAATTCAAAAGTACTAAGAAGAAAAGGACAAGAGGAGAAAGGCATTGTCATTTACTGGTTGTGTAATTAAAATAAAAATCTGTCATCTACAGTCAGGATTGAGGCAGGTAAAATTAAACACAAATTGTCTTAGAAATAATTAAAAGCTAGACTTTTAAATTGAAGGTTGTCTTTTCATAATTAGTTAACATTTGCTATTGTTTTAAATGGAATTATTGTTAACCTTTGACACTTTGCTCAGATGATTCTTTCTTAACCAAATTTTAATTATGCCTAGGAGGAAGTGAAAAAGTTATTCATTTATTAATATATTAAGAGCTCATTTCCTATCAAGTGAGCCTTCAATAGATGCCAAAGTAAATAGGAAGGGCCCCACTTTCAGTGATGTGATAATAAAGAGAAGATAAATGCATCAAAATATCACTTCATCGTTGATTTTTAATTAATTGGCATAAGATAAAAGCTGTCTCGAAAGTTGGATATGAGCTGTTTGAAGATGAAAGAATCTAATATCAGATCAGGGAGAGGCGGGCCCGCATCACTAAGGCCACTCAGAGCTGCAAGCAAAGCAGCTGATAGGGTCAACTGAAACATTTCTGCAGCAGATCGGAATCTTCAGTTCTGCAGAAGAAAGTGTCAACAGTGTCAGCTTGTGAAATAGCCCATATCTGCCTCATCTGATCAGTTTCTTCAATCATAGAGACTTCTATCAGTTGTCATCAGCCTCTCTCTCACGTTCCTTCGTCCCTCATCATATGAATAAGAGGTTCAGGCTCCCAGATAAATCACACCTACTCTTGGCACTAACCTTATTCTTGCTATCTGTCTATCAGCTTCTCTCTCTTGTGTATCATTAGATTTTCTTGTTCTAATGGACTGTAGGATGATGCTTTTCTCACCTAGATAAAACTGATTCTCCTTTATTCACCATAAGTCTTTAGAAAAATAAACAGAAATAAAATTAACTGTCTTTCACAGAACTCCTTGAAAGAACAATCTTTTCCCATCATCAATTTCTATGATGCCATTTGCGATTCAGCTCAGTTTGACAAAGTTTTTGCTCCATCATTCCAAATAATATAAGAGTATCAATGATGTCAATATTGTTTATCTTAATAGTTATTCACCTTTACCTTACTTGACCTTGTCAGTAACAAAGTTGAAAGCTTGTTTTCTTTAAATATATCTTCATTTGATTTCCATCACATTCTCTCCTCATCTTTATTTCCTGGGCTCTAGCATTTATTCTAAGTCCGAGTTGCTCGTTCATCATTATCTTGTATATGGAAATCACAAGGGCTCTAGGGGCCACGATTTGAATTTTGTTACTATTTTACCCATATTCATTTCTTTAGTAGTTATAGACAATCTCCTGCCCTTGCATAGCTTCAGACATACATGCAAGCATACAAAAAATGGCTTGGCTTTTAAATTCATATAGCCAACCAGGATCTGTCCCCTGCTTTATCTCACCTATTTGACAGTATACTTGGCCTTAAATTTTGCAGTTTGGATATGACTTTATCGCATATGTTCCTCAGAGTCCTTCATATAACAGAAATTTAATTCTTTCTTCCAGCTCATATGTATACATTTCATCTTATCCATCCTATTTTCATTTTCTCCTCCAGTTAGAGGTCTGAAATGTTAGCGAATGTGACTGAGTCAACTTCAAACTATTTCCAAACCCAATCAATTCAAGGATTTTGCATAAGACATTATTATCTCGTACCCTAATGCTGTGTTGTTGTCTTGTTGTATCTCCTTTGCCCACCTCCAAAATTGTCTAGGGAGACCACACCCAGAGCTCTAACCAGTATGTCCAGCAAAGTGCATTTCAATTACATCCTTCATTGCCTGTAAAACCACCAATGAGCATTTACCTCATCAAAATTAAAAGACAAAATGTTTTAGTTGTCTCAAATAACCTGATCTCAACATTTTGGTCCACTTTTCTCCTCATTTAGGTAGCTCAGTCACACAGATTTTTCTGCTCTTCAACAAAAGCCAAACAGCCCTCCACTACCAACTTCTACATTTTCTTGTCCCTCTGACTTTCTTTCACTATTTTCATAGGTTCATTTCTCTTTAAAAATTTATAATAATAACTTAGTTTTGATTTATTTCCTAGCAATTCTTTAAAAACCTCAACCAATATTCTCACCTTTGATTTTACTTTCTTCTCTTTGACAGTAGTAACCATCTAAAATTTTATACATTTTATTTAATGTTTTCCTCCAGAATTAAAATGATATAAATATAAGGTGTAAGTCTAAATACTATTGTATCCCTTTGAGTCACTATGGTTTGTCATTTGTACCACAGTGTTTTTCCTGAGAGATCTTCATTTATTTGCTTTTATATATATTAAACTTAGCTATTAGACATACTTTGCTGGTCAGAATAGACCCCATGGAACAATGTAGAAGTTCCAAGCTTAGGCTGTAAGAAGCACTGGATGCTTCTACTCAATCGTTTTATAAAGGTAACATTTCAGAAGGGTCACACACATTGTCCAGTGATGGGCTGCAGAAGCAATAGATGACCCTGTGATCCATGCCATCTATGCATATTTGGCTTGGATTCTTAGTCATTTGAGCCCAAGCTAGATCATCCAGATCCAGTCACTAGACACATTCTTTAAAGAAAGGTATGCATCCTATTGAATGTCACAAGAATTCTTCACATAGCAAGTACTAAAGAAATAGGTAATGCATAAATGAGAGGATGGACTATCACAACTCATTAGACCACTGGAGTTTTAGTGCTCAGCACTTATTCTATCTTTGCTTTTTCCAACAGATATGACAGATCAGTATGACTTCTAAATAAACCCTTGTCACTCTCCCCAAAGTGCCTAGCTTTAAGATATTCTGGAGATACATACTCTTCTCTGACATGGTAAGAGAATTGGGCAACACTCATGAGCAGAATTCCCTCTTGATCGGCATCAGATAGATACCATGTATAAGAAACAACATCAGACACAACAACTCTTTGCATCTTCCTCCCCATTGAGGCCACTGAATTTTCACGTTGTTTGCTTGGTCGTTATTTAAATTCTGATAACACTACTCCACAAACCATGCATTCCATGAGGACAAATTCTATGTTATGTGTTCAGTGGACTAGAACAGTGTCAGACTCATGGTAAAAGCTCAATAAACACCTGGCGGATGGATGGGTGGGTGGGTGGATGGATGGATGGATGGATGAACGGATTGATGGCTTCTCAATTCTGTGTCACTCTATGTAGATCAATACATAGTAAGGTTAGACTGAAAACTGTATATTAAACCCAAATTCTGAAAAAGGAAAATAATCCAAACAAAGAAAAATTTATCTCAAATATAACCCAAATTTCCTTAACCACTGACCTTTTCCTAAACCAAGTTATATCAAAGTAAAGATGTTTAAGTCATATGAAAGACTACCCAAATGTGGAAACTCTGAAAAAAAAGAGAAGAAAAGAAAAGAAATGAAAAGAATGACATTGAACAGAAGAGGGACAGGGCTTTTTTTTCGAAACGTTTACATATATATTATCATACTTCTTTTCAAATTGTTGTATCTTTGTAATTCTTTAATCCAACTAACAGAAAGGAATGAGAGGGGCAAAGGATTATTTGAAAGAAGCTGCATATTCTTTGCTTTTTTCCTAAACCAGGAAAGTTTTCATTCATTCTATGCTCTTTAAAAGTGAGTGATGCGGGAAGGGGGACTGGGAGACGTAAAGGAAGGGGAAACATTGGTCAAGATGAGAGAAGTATATGTATGAAAGAAGAATAAATTTTTAAAAGCTAGTGAGTAACTAATTGAATCAAATGTATCCTAGAAATCATAATAAATACCTTTTAAAATGTAAATCCTGGAATGCATGGAAAAATAACTTTAATGATCCAGAAAAAGCACTGTTAATGTGCTCTGATGCAGCCAAACACTTAGGTTGTATTTTTCCGACCAGTTTATTTGGAGGTACTTCACCATAATGTTACATACCAGAATAACACAGGCAAGAACAAAATGTAAAACATTATGTGCTTGGATAGCAGACTAGAATCACAGAGCTTAAGATGTAATGCCTCCTGATAAATGCCAGCTCGGTTCAGAGGAAGCGAGTAACAAGTCTGTGAAGATTTTAGCTTTCCAACTGAGTGTTGAGCTGCTGAACCAAATCATAGAAATACTTCATCTTGATTGAAAACCAACATACTTAGCACTGTCGATGCCTTTAAATCTGCATGTTTCTTATTTTATACATATCATCTGCTCAATTTGCCTTAAATTTACTGTATAAGTAGCATGACCTCATTTCACAGAGTCGAAGAAAACCTCAGATTCATTCAGAAACAATAATTAGGGGTTACAGGATAACATGAAATCCTGGTCACATAAAAATCATTATTTGAGTGTTTGATGCTCATGATGGCTTTACCCTGGTTTGACACATCTCCCAGATTTAGTGTTGGTTCAAAGAGGAAACAAAAACTTGATGTAAATACTGACAGTGTTGAGGCCTTTGGGTTTCACAGGAAGGGATGCCTAGGCTGCTATAAGTTTTCTTTCTCTATAATATCATGATTGTGACCTGCAAAAATCGCTAAGCAGTTATGACATTATCTACTTTTTAGATGGAAAACAACCCCCTGAAGATGTTGTTGTTATTATCATTCATATCTGTTAGGTGAGTAACGGTCCTTCCCAAAGCCATTCAATCAGACCTTGACTAAAGAAAACCGTTGTATGTTAAGCCCAAATTTAAGTACATATTATCATCATAGATACATTATATATATACATGTATCACACACACCACACACACACACAGACACACAGACACACACACACCACACACATATATATGTTGCTCTATTGCTTTCTCTCACTTGTCTCTCACTTCTTGCAATCTATCCATGCACTGAATTTTTACTCCCTGTTATATCCATACCTTTCTCTAGTTATTCTTTCTATCCTCATCTTTTTCCGACTGTCCATCTATCACTTGCTTTCACCCTTGTCCCTCATCTCGTGTAATCTATCCATGCACTGAATTCTTTCTCCTTCTTGGTGTATCTGTACCTTTCTCTACTTACTTTTTCTATCCTTGAGTTTTGACTTGATTATAGCATTATGTCTCTCTTTGCTTCAATTGCTTCACTCATATGATGATTATATGTTTAGCATCCATTTATATTTCCACCCATGTATGAAGTTCTATGATTGCCAGTCACATATCCATCAAATCACCTACCCAGTCTTCCCCTATATGCATATCCTTTCCTCAAATTATCATTTATTTCTTTTTTATTTCTCTATAAGTCTTGGTAATTATTTCAAGATATTGCTCTTTTTTCTCTTTCTCTATTATTTTCTGTCAATCTCATTCTTTCTTCCATCTGTGCCCCCTCTCTGTCCCAATTTTCCTCTTTCTCATCTCTGCATCCAAGCTTTTTTCCATTGATAGTTTCTGCTAATCTAGGAGCAAGGGGTATCACAGATAAATGCTTTAATCTGTTCTACTAAATATCTATGCACAGATCAATTAATGTTAACCTCGTCATTTTCTGAAGAAAGAGAGAACATTGAAGAAAAATTATCCCAGAGTGTCATACAGTTTTGCATTTAGCTGCCCTTTATTTTGACCCTCTTTTCAAGGATGTCTGTAAACCTAGTGCCTCTGACTCCAGCCAGAGTCAGACTTGCTTCCATATTCGGAGGACATCATCTCCTTCTGAATGAAGAAAGAGAGAACATTGAAGAAGAATTTTCCCAGAGTGTCATACAGTTTTACATTTAACTGCTCTTTATTTTAACTCTCTTTCCAAGGATGTCTGTAAACCCAGTGCCTCTGACTGCAGCCAGAGTCAGGTTGCTTCCATAGTCTGAGGACATCATCTCCTCCTTCTGAATGAAAGGGCAGGCACCTTTACAATCTAGAATAACAAAAATGACATGTCTCTCTGAGCAAAGGAGAGTTCTGTGTAATTATCCATGATTTTTGACCTGGACATTCTCTTCCTGTAATTCTGCTGCGTGTATGAGCATCTGCTTGTACTGTGAAGCTCCAATTGGACCCAAGGGTAAGAAAAATTGACACAACCATGCTGACAGTTACACTGCTTACTGTGCCCACAGTAATGTCAGAGACAAAGGACTGTCACTTACCATGCTGCTGCCCATGGATCTCATTAGCTTTCTGTGGAATGAAACCTCAGCTCCTCACAGTTGCTGCCCCAAAGCTGTTTGTTCCTTTGCCCTTTCTCATGAAGCATGATGTTGGTCATCAAAAATCCTTTCTATTATAAAGTGAAGAGTGACTTGACCAAATCGTTCCAGCATGCTACTTCCCCTGTTTCCAATTTCAACAGCAAAATTAGTTATCCTTTCCTTGGCTCACCTGCTGCTTTCAATGAGGAAGAAAATTTTTCCCTTTTATACTGTGCAATTCTTTTTCTTCTTAAATTCTGACTGGTGAGGTGGACTGTCAATTGGGCATAACAGACTCTACCAGTTTCATTGCCCTTCCAAAGTCAGTACAAAAGAAGGCTTTGAACATTACTGTAGTTAGTAGGACTGAGCTGGTGTTTGTGGCTGGTATGGAAGTAGGTCCCTGTGCCTCAGCTTACATCTTCTATTTCCTCATAGTTTTTCACATTAAATCCCAATTGCAGCACCTCCCTTTTCTCTTCCAAGTCTTGCCCTTGTAAATCTTTCTCCCTATTACGCCCTCCTCTTCTCCTCACGCTGGGACATCTAGTCCCAACAGGACTAAGCACCTCTCTCCTACTGAGGTTCAATCAGACAGTCTAGGTAAGGGAAGGGGATATAATGGCAGGCAATGGAGTCAGAGACAGCCTCCACTCCATTTGTTTGGGGATCCACATGAAGACCAAGCTACACATATGCTACAAATGTATACAGGGCCTGGGTTCAAGCCCTGCATGCTTCAGGCTTTGCGAGCCCCCTGGACCAATATTAGTGGGCTCTGAAGGTCTTGTTTTAAAGTCCTTGACCCTTCTGGATCACTCAATTCTATCCCCTACTCTTCCACAAGACTCCTCAAGTTCTGCCATGATGTTTGGCTATGGATCCCTTGATCTGTTTCCATTTGCTGCTGAATGAGGCTTCTCAGTAGACGGTTATGCTAATTTCCTGTCTTAGCTAACCTTTGACTCCAGCAGTGACTGCATAGGCAGGTCCTCACAGTCTTGGCCTCCTGCCACTCCATGCATCTCTTCTCTTCTACTCTGGGCCTCTCTAAAGCCTCCTAAAACAAGTAAGGGGTCCATCCATATAGAACTTTCTAAAGTACAGAGTCTTCAAGGTTAGAGATATAGATACTCATTTCTCTCCATTTATTCAGTTGTATGAAAAAGACCTACAAGCTTTTGACCGAGCTCTGGAATGTATCAAGGCCTGGGTTCTCAAAGTGTCATAGAGAGCACAGCACACACTCATGTTGGCTTTTCTTTCCTTCCCACTCTCTCATCCTTGTCTTATATCCTCTGAGGATCACGGCACAAATAAAACACAAACAAACAAGTATCAGTCTCTAATATTTCCTGACCAATTGTAAGCCATTCTAAAGGTGAACAGACTGACTAAGGTCATGGAATGAAGAGGGATCTGGATCTCTGACCAGCTCTTTCTTAGAGATTTTGAACAAATCACTTAACCTCTTTGAGATTTTGCTTCTTTACTTAACACCACAAAGACAATTCTTTGCAGTTTTGTGGGGATGACATTGATTGTAGATACAAAGCTTTCAGTCCTAAGAACAGAGTTCTTCATAACAACAGTACTCAATAAACAGCAGCAGTTACTATCATTACAAGATCTTAGGGGGACCCTAGAAACTAAAGCTATAGAAAGGGGATGCTCTGAATTCACTGGTTGTCCAGACATGGTTAGGCTATAGAATTAACCACTATGTGAACACAAAACTGTATAAATTATTTATAAATTGCTGTTTAGAGAAAGAGTTGCATCATAAATTGCTTCTGGGTTCTCTAAATGTCTTCATGCATATGTAGAGAGAGAACACATTCAAACTACCAAAGCAATTATTTAAACTGATTCTTTCTACCCTTGGGATTTTTCTCTGTCTAATCAACTGGGGATTGTATATTTGAGAACTTTGGGAAGAGATGACAGAGCAAAAATGTAAAAGTGAAACTTGTTGTTGTCATTGTGTTTTTGTTTTGAGAAAATGAGTTAAACCTCGTTAGATTCTTCCTTAGGAGAAAGTGATTTTCTTAACAAAGGTTAGGGGGGTGAGGTTGGGAAGGAGTGTGTGATGAAGTCATATGGGAATAGTGGATGCAAGACTCAGAGACGGATGTACATATCTATATCTCAAGCATCCCTGGGAGCTATTTGGAAACTGATTCAGACTCCAATACCTGCTGTATTACAGTTTTCTTCAGCTGGTGACACTGTTGTACTTCCTAGTGTCATCTTTTGGAAACTTTTCTTCCACATCAATTGGAGTTCCACATGAGCTCCTGAAACTACTTTGTCAAGGATTTCAAGATTTGTAGAACACTCTCTGTGAATGGTGAGCCTTGCCTTAGAAGTGGGGGAAGATGACATCATTGAAATGACTGAATACCAGCTAGACTTCTACTCTCAGGCAAGCACAATAGTGTTTCAAAACCCTTGAGACAATCATTGGCGATCAAAATCTGAACCATGTACCAATTGTTATGCTATTCCTATTCTGTGATCTCTGTAAATTCTGAAGATGAGCTTATCCTTGTAAGATGTGAGCTGTGAAGGGATCTTCAAACATATTCTCCTACAAACTCCAACATGGAATCCTTACAGCATCCTTACATTAAGCACTAGTGATGTGGATAAAGTTTTGGCTTTCTCATTGGTGGAGTGTACTGGGAACCTAAAACTAAGCATCTAATTACTTTAAATCCTAACAGATTAGCTTGAAAAACTGAACACAGTTTGTATGGTTTAGGGTCAGAGTTCTTCTTAGGTAGATGTGTCTGGCTCAAAATCTTTCATTAGACGCAGTCTCATGACTCATACACTTCTCCAAGGCTGCCTCAGGAAATGTCATCCTGCTTCCTCAAGATTAAGTGTTTAAGGAAATAACAAGAAAATTATAGGATGGAAGTCACAGTCTTCTTGATGTGTGTGTTTGTGCGTTTTGCCTACATACATGTATATGTGGTTTGCATGTGCCTGGTGCCTGCAGGGTTTAGCAGAGGTCATCAGATTTCCTAGAACTGGAGTTAGAGATGGTTTTAAGTCACTATGTAAGTGCTGGAAAACAAACCTGTGTCCTAAGCTAGAGCAGCAAGTGCTGTTAACTGCTGAGCCATCTCCCTAGCCCCAACCCATCGTACTGTAATAATGCAGTCTTAGAATGAACATGCCATCACTTGTTCTGTATTTTGTTTACTGGCTGTGAATCATTAAAATCTAGCTCATATACAATGGATGCAGATTAGACATGGATCAAGTGCACAAACACACATACACACACGCATGCAAATCAAAATAAAATAAATCTTTACAAGAAAAAAATAAGCTATGGCAGTGACATTCATTTTCATTTATTCCTCAAATATGTATTTTTTCCTCTGTAGGATACATATATATATATATATATATTTGCTTATTTCATCTCAAAACAAGTTTTGTCCTAAATCTTTTCTGTTCATATGAACCTAAATCAGTTTTTTCATAAGCAATCTGAATTTTAGTTCATGACAAAGATAAATCTGCTAAGAGTTATACCCTTTAGTTTCTTCCATTACTTAAGAACTCTAACATATCTATGTTCAACCCACTTTACCCTATCTCAGAAAAAAAGATAATTAAGGGAGAGTAGAAAATAGAATTTTCAAACACTCTATTTGTCAAGTCATCTTTATGCATGTCAGTGAGAGAAAGGTAAGTAGATAGAAAAATAGATTAAAATACTGATAATTTTTAAATGTTAATAACTACTTAATGTGTCAAGAAATAAAGTGAAATTGGCATTTCATTCTCCCCCTACTACCTATAACATTTGATCCATGGTGAGTCTGATATTCAGTAAAATATGCACCAGGCTTACATTGTGCTAATTGGTGAAGTACTGCAAAACTTGAAGCCACCTTCATTTTCATGTCTATCACTGTTTCTTGATTGCCTCACACTGATCCTTACAGTTAGTGGTTCTCCTTCACATCTTGTCAAACATAATGACCTCTATCCTTCATCATTTCTATTTTCCTTTAAGTTCCTATAAACTACAACTTTATTCTCAAGTATCAAGTTCAAGCCTCCACCATACTAAAAGAGAAAGAAAAAAAAGGCAAATCTTAGAGTCTTACAGCTCCATGTTTTTATGGCATCTCAGCCTCTTGTTCCCTTCTGCTGCTTTATACTGAATCGTGGAGGCTTTATGCAAAGGTCTTCAGTGTCAGCTCTCCTTCTGGGACCTCCTTTATGATCCCATGTCTTTTTTAGTTCTCTAAAGAAGACAATAAACAGACATGTGACCATTCATTTGCCTTTACTGCTCAACTACATTTACCTGTTTAATATTTACTCTTGCTTCTAAAAGTGATCCATTTGTGTGAGTTGTGTTATTATACGTTCTGACTGCTTTTCTTCACTTCCTGTTAGTATTTTGGCCCTGTTTATTTGTGTCCCCCACTTACTTCTGAAGCTCGGTGTTTGTGTTTGTTCTCTAGAGCTACCATAACAAAGCACCAGAGGCTGGTGGCTGAAAATTATAAAAATATATTTCTATCCTAATTGTATCATAGAAGCCTGAAAGAGAGGTGTCAGAGGAAGTATGTTTTCTTTAAAGATCTAGGGAAATGTCACTTACCTCTGCCTCACCTTAGACGGTTTCAATTGATTCTCAGTGTGTTCTGGCACTGGGTGGCATCACTCTAATCTCTGCTTGTCATAGTTAGCATCAGGTGATAACTTGACATACCTAAGGAGAAGGAGTCTCATTTAAGAAACTGCCTGCATAAGATTGGCTTTTGGGAATGTCTTTGAGACACATTTTAAATTGCTGATTGGTGCTCGAGGGCCCAACTCATTATGGGTTGTGCCATCCCTGGGCAGAATGGGTCTTGGATTTAATAAGGATACATTTTTGTGAGCCTTAAATCAGCTTTCCTCTGTGATCTCTTTCCTCTGTGATCCTGCCACTAGGCTACTGTTTGAGTTCTGCCTTAGCATGCCTTGATGAACTCTAACTCATAAGCCAAGTAAAACCTTTTCCTCCCCCAAATTGGCTTTGGTCAGTAATTTATCAAAACTACAAAACCCAAACTAGGACACTATCTCTGCGTGGGTATTAACTTTTTTGGCATCTGTTCTATGTATGAATTTTCCTTTCTTCTAAGGATATTCTTTCTGTTGGATTGAGGGACAATGACATTTTTGTATGACCTCATCATAATTGTATCTCTAATGCCCTTCATTTTAAATAAGATTGTATTCTGAGATACTTTAATTTAAAATTTCAGTTCTGGAGGAAGCACAACTTATCTCCTAAAACTCTTCTTGAGATTTCTGGACTGTGTATAATACTTCTCTATTTTCTCTATAAATAGCTATAATCACCACTGCTGTGCACATATTACATAAAGTTTACCATTTTCCCAAATTATTTTACTTTACACCCTTGTTCTCTCAAATTAAAACAAGCAGTTCCCAGTGCTGAAAATACAACTTCTTTATCATCATGGTGACTAAGTAACTGAGACAAACAACTTAAATGAAGGAACCGATTGTTCTGACTTATGGTTTTGGAGAGTTCAGTTCTTATTTGCTTAGCCTCCTGTACTTGAGAAGAACATTGAGAAAGTTGGGGCCTGTGGTAAAGGCTATTTGATTCTTGGCATGGAAAATACACAAACCATGAGACAGATTCCTGCTTGGATTTCTCCATTCCCTTCAGTTTGATGGGACCCCTATTCAAGAAATGGTGTTACCCACATTTAGAGGGAGTCTTTCTCTCTCAGTTAATATTCTCTATAGTGATCCTCACTGACACGTTCAGAGGTGTACTTCACTAATCTTCAAGATGACTGTAAATTCAGAAAAGTTGGTCATGAAGATTAATTGCCACAAGATCTATGCTTCAAAGATCCAGATCCATAATAAAGCAACTATGTGCAAAGGACTACAGCCATTGAAAATGAATTCTATCCATCATGCCTCAAACCACAGTTTCTTGTCATTTGGGCCCTTATAATTGTGTTTAATTTAATCTTCCAGTTTTTCTATGTTTCAATTTCTCATGGTATCAGATAAGTAACTTTATTTTTATTATTGTTTTGAAACATTGCATCATTTTGTATGGTCAGGTTGATCTGGAATCTGCAATCTTCTTGCCTCAACTTCTTGAGTGATGTGGTTAGAAGCATGTGGCACCATGCCAGGCTAAAAGTAAAAGCTTACAGATAGAAATCATCATATCCTGTTTTACAAAACCAGAGCGGAGGTCAAGCTCTTTCATGCTGCTTAAGTCTTCCAACTATGTCCTGAAATAACATCACTTCTATAACTTCCAGTTCACCCAAATCATTTGTGCTCCTGGATTCTGGAAGCTTCACCAAACAACCTTTCCAATGCAAGGCCAATCTCGACACAAAATTTCTTTTTTTCAATCAAGTTCTATATTTGTATTTCAGCCATGATGTGTGTGTGTGTGTGTGTGTGTGTGTGTGTGTGCAATACATCACAACAGCAAAATTTGGTGATTCATATCCTGTAAGACCTTCTTCCTTTCTCCACAGATACCCTCCTAGTTCAGGGCTATATTATCTCCAAAGTAAGAAGACAAGTTACCTCTGAATTGGCTGTCCTTCCATTTTATAGCATTCTTTATTACTAAATCTACTATACACAAGGACTCAGAGAAACATTTCTATATAAGCTCAAATGATCATCTCACACCTTAGCCAAGGCCCTGGGCTTCCATGTTATGTCTGTATCCCTTCAAGTCTCACCACAGCCATACATAGCATGATGGTAGTAACTATGCTTTAGGTTCTGGCCTCACCTAGGAGAATATTGAGAGTACCAGAGAGTTTACAACAGAGAAAATTCCTAACAGATATGAGATGGGAGTTGATGGATAAACATCTCACTCTTTTGACTTCTCATGGGGAAAATAAAAAGGAATTCCCAGAAGATTAAGTCCACAAAAGTACAATGCTTCCTTATTGCACTCTGAAGCAAAATGAAACATGTATACATCTATGTACTTATTTTTATGTAATTTTAAATGGTTAGCAGTTTTAAAGAAAGTATTACTGAATGTGTTTCCATAAAACCAGTGAAGTAAAATTATAACTAAACATTATTTTTTGATATAAATAACTATATGCCTTGTAACATACATACTTTCAATTTTATTGGATTTTTCAGTTCCTTTAATATTCTGGAAAAAAATCACTTAAATATACCTGACTAAATTTTTCAGTTAGTTCAGGCTTTGATTTGGCCCAGAACAGTACTGTCAGGTTCTAAATCTTAACCTCTATTTAAAAATCTTGATAACTTATTTTTTATGGAGTTTTGTGAATATTTTGATACTCTGAATTTTTCATTTAAATGTTGTTCATCACAATTATTGAATATTTTATACCTCCTTAAAATCTGCCATCAGAAGCTGCCTGTCACCTGGTCTAAGGCAAGGACAATGAGTCAGCAGTAGCTTCCAGACTTTCTCAGCAACAGTTTTAAGCCCCCATTCCCCAGTAATGGTTCTGGAATATCCATAGAGATAGATTCAACAGATTAAGATAGCAGTCACATACTCTAGAATTCCCCTAATGTGCTTTATATCAGGCCTGCAAGCTCACTTCAGGTTCTCTTATCTCGGTAATGAGACACCCCAGCGTGATGGACTTCTGCAGAATAAAACACTCTGCATTTACACACGATTTGAGCCCAAGGTATCATTCTTTAGTGAATGGTGAACCCTTACATATTGACTGGATATAGAAAGAGTAGATAGCCTTGTCCCTGATTTTAGTAGAATTTCTATAACTTTCTTTCCATTTAATTTGATGTTGGCTATCATCTTGCCATATGATGCTTTTATTGTGTTTAAGTATGTTCCTTGTACCACTGATCTCTCTAAGACTTTTATCATGAAGGAGTATGAGATTTTGTCAAAGGCTTTTCCAGCATCTAATGAGATGAATGTGTGGGTTCTTTTTTCTTTCTTTCTTTCTTTCTTTCTTTCTTTCTTTCTTTCTTTCTTTCTTTCAGTTGTTTCATATGATGGATTGCAATAATAGATTTTCATATGCTGAACCATTCTTCATCTCTGGGATGAAGCCTACCTGATCTTGATCCTTGATGTTTTTGATGGTTCTTGGATTTTGTTTGTGAATATTTTATTGAATATTTTTACACCAAAGTTCATTAGGGAAATTGATTTGAAATTCTCTTACTTTATTTCATCTTTGTGTTGTTTAGGTATCAGAGTGACTGTGGCTTCATGAAACAAATTTAGCAATGATCTCCTGTTTCTAGTTTGTGCAGTAATTTGAGGAGTATTGGTAATTGCTCTTCTTTGAACATCTAGTAGAATACTATGTTAAAATCATTTGGCCCTGGGCTTTTCCTTCTCTCTCTCCCTCTCTCTCTCTCTCTCTCTCTCTCTCTCTCTCTCTCTCTCTCTCCTTTCTTTTCCTTTCTTTCTTTCTTTCTTTCTTTCTTTCTTTCTTTCTTTCTTTCTTTCTTTTTTTGTGGGGAGACTTTTAATGTCTACTTTATTTTCTTAGGACTTATAGGTCTATTTAGATTATTCAAATTCTCCAGGAACTTCTCCAGCTGATAAATATCTACAGTGAAGTGGCTGGCCACTTCATTGAATACATTGAACACAAAGTAACTAAAAAAAAAAAAAATCAGTAGTCCTTCTATATACAAATGATAAAATGGATGAGAAAAAAATTAGGGAAACATTACCCATCACAAAAACCACAAATATACCTTGAAGTAACTCTACCCAAGGAGGTGAATAACCTGGTTGACAAGAAATTCAAGTCTTTGAAGAAAGAAATGGAAGAACATATAGGAAGATGGAAAGATCTGCAATGCTCATGGACTGGTAGGATTGACATAGTAAGAATGGTCATTGTACCAAAAGCAATTAAGATTCAATGCAATTCCCATAAAAATTTCAACAAAATTCGTTACAGACCTTGAAGGAACAATACTCAATTTCATATGGAAAAACAAAAACCCAAGATAGCTACAATACTGCATAATAAAAGAACTACTAGAGATATTACCATCTCTGATTTAAAGCTGTAATATGGAGAAATAGAAAAAAAGCATCCTGAATGGTATTGGCCTAAAGACAGACAGGTTGACCAAGGGAATTGAACCAAAGAAACCAAAAGTACACAATGGAAAAAGAAAAGCTTCTTCAACAAATGGTACTGGTCTAACTGTATGTCTCCATGTAGAAAAATGCAAACGGATCCATATTTATCACCACATACACAACTCAAGTCCAAGTGGATCAAAGAACTCAACATAAAACTGGAAACACTAAATCTACTAGAAGATAAAGTGGAGAAAATCCTTTAACACATTGGCACAGGCAACAGCTTCCTGTACAGAACACCACAGCTCAGGCACTAAGATCAACAATTAATAAATGAGACTTCCTGAAACTGAAAAGCTTCTGTACAGCAAAGGATACCATCAATAAGACAAATCAGCAGCCTGCAGAAAAAGAAAAGATATTCATCAACCCTACATCCAGCTGAGGAATAATATCCAAAATATGTGAAGAACTCAGGAAATTAAACACTGACAAACCAAATAACCCAATTTTAAAAATGAGGCAATTCTCAACAGAGAAACAATTCTCAACAGAGAAATCTCCAGTGTCTCAGAAGCACTTAAAGAAAATTTCAACATCCTTAGCCATTAGGAAAATGCAAATCAAAATGACTGAGAGTCCATCTTACACCCCTCAGAATGGCTAAGATCAAAAAAACTCAAGTGAAAGCACATGCTGGTAATGATGTTGAGCAAGAAGAACATTCCTCCATTGCTGGTGGGAGTGAAAACTTGTAGAACTACTTGAGACATCAGTTTGGCTGTTTCTCAGAAAATTTGGAATAGTTTTACCTCAAAATACAGCTATATCCCCCAAAATTCTTCTGTGCCACAAGGACACATGCTCCACTATGTTCATAGTACTTTAATATAATGGCTAGAAATTGGAAACAACCTGGGTGTCACACAACTGAAGAATGGATAAAGAAAATGTACATTTACATATGGAATATTACACAGCTATTAAAAACAGTGACATGATGAAATTGCAGGCAAATCAGTGTAACTAGAAAATTTCATCCTGACTGAGGTAGCACAAACTCCATAACACAAACATGAGATGTACTCACTTATAAGTGGATATTACCCATAATGTACAGAATAACCATGCTACAATCTCCAGACCTAGTAATGAAGAGGGCCCAAGAGAGGATGCTTGAATCTCCCTCAGTCAGGGAAACAGAATGGACATTAAGGGTAAGAGATAGGGGCTTGGGTTTAGGAGGAGTGGGAAGAAAAACAACAGGGATCAAATTGAGGGAGGACATGGAAAGAGTACTGGGAAAGAAAACTGGAAGTAGTCAGGGGTATCTCTGAGATGAGCTAGAAACGTGGGACAGTGGAAACTCCTAGGAATTATGAGAGAGGACCTAGGTAAGACTTCTAGCAAAGAGGGCTATGGATCCTAAACCAGCCGTCTCCTGTAATCAGAAAAGACTTGGATTAGGACATCTACCCGCCACAAAAATTCCAACCAAAAATTTGTCCTGCCTATAAGATATACAGGGGTAAAAGATGGAGCAAAAAAAAAAAATGAGGGAATAGCCAACCAGTGGTTGTTCCAGCTTGAGACTTACACCATGGGAGGAAATCCACTTCTGACACTATTAATGATATTCTGCTATACTTGCAGACAGGCGCCCCGCATAGCTGTCATCTGGAAGCCGTCACCCCACAACTGATGGAAACATTCTAGACCAACAGCCAAACATTATGTAGAGCTTGGAGAATCCTGTGGAAAAGGAGGAGGAAGAATAGAAGGAGCCAGGTCAAGGATACCACAAAAAAACCTACAGAATCAACTAACCTGGACCTATAGGGGCCAACAGAGAGTGAACTGTCAAATAGAGATGGACCTAGGTCCTCTGCACATATGTGACAGTTGTGCAGCTCAGAGTTCATATGAGAACAGGGGCTGCATCTGACTCTGTTGCCTGCTTTTGGATCCCTTTTCCCTAACATAGGTGAATTTGCACCAAGTTCTACTGCAACTTGATATGCTAAGGTGGGTTTATATCCACAGGAGGGCCCTCCTTTACTGAAGAAAAAGGGAGGATGGGTTTAGTGGAAGAAGCAAAGGTGGGAAGAGGAACTGGGAGGAAAGGAGAGAGGGGAAGCTGTAATACAGATATAAAGTAAATAAATAAATCAATTAATTAAGAAAAAATCTTTTCCCACGGTAGTCTACCTAAGATAACATTGCTTTTACATTTCCACATTTAATTTATCCACTTTCTAAAACCTTTTCTTTATCTTACTTAAAATTCATATGAGAGCTTGCATCTCATGCTCCTTTTATCATGGGCATTTTAATATCTGTTTTCTATCAAATTGTCAGTCACATAAGATGAAGACCCTTTTTTCCCTAAGAAGATGCAGTAGCTTATTTTATGGTGAGCAAATCGTATATGGAATGTCTCATATATTGAATTGAATAAAGAAGTTAATAAAAGAAACAAAAAGACCTAAATGCATTCAGTGGCAGAACCTTCACTTGGGTGCACGGAGCAGGTGGAGAGATGCACAAACACATTCAAAGCAGAGCTACTGAGGAACACAGTGTACCAGATTAGTTGGCGTGATTTGCTGCCTGGGTGGTAGGTTCAGAGACAAGCCCGCCCAGCAATCTGGAGGTAAATTTGGCAAAGAAAGCTGCCCAGAAGCTCTTGGCCCCTCTCACAGCACTCTACTTTTGCTGTTACTAAACTCTCTCTGATTTTGTTGTTTGACTCTACACATCAGGTGACAGTGTTTCTAACAGGTGTCCTCGTGCTGATACAGAATTGAGGAATGATGGAAAAATAGCAGGCATTTGCTCTGATCCTGATGATAGGGCTGATTTAAGCCCTGGCAGGCTTTTTGAGAACCACCTGGCAGTACATTTCTACACACCCACACACAACATTCAGTTAGCATTTAAAGGACTTCCATAAATCACCAGGTTCTCTCAACTGCTACAGAGACAGCTGAATTTTTCTTGGCCATGATGGAACTGTTCACGCCATCTTCTCTCCAACCTTGTCAACAATTCAGGGAGAGTGGCTCCAAACAAAGTAACAGTTTGTGGCTATATTCTTAAACATTTCTCTGTCATTTGGGACATATAAAGGTGTTTGCTACAGTGGTTTAATCATAGTAGAGATTTAGGAGAAACCTACCATTTAGCAGACATGTCAAGCAAGAAATCATTTCTCAGGATTGTCTGTAGACACTTATAATAATAATATGCTACCAGCCATATCACCAATGATAATCTGTTTTATGCAAATAGGAAATTGTGAATTTACTCAAAGGTATAAATAATTATAAAGAAATATTGTATGATTTTTCACATCTAAATAATGATTGTATAATGGGAAGAAAATTATGAAAGAAGGGCATTTGGGAAAGAGATGTTCAAGTTCTATACTTGGCCTTGACAAAAAGAAACATTTAAAAATTCAAAATGTGTGTAGGGTACATCCTGGGTGTCATACCAGCTGAGATGCCCACAATAACTGGCTCTAATAATATCATGACTTGAAGCCTTAGATGATTTTGTGGTATAAGCATTTCTGTTGCAGCCAATTTTAAGCACCTGATACATTGTCCCTGAGCATGAGGTTGAGTAGAGATGTAAGACTGGCATTGAAGACACTCAGAGCTGAATTAACCCCAATCCATTATTGAATTTAGTCTACCCATTCATCACCTCCTGGAGACAGTGGTTGGCTACCCAAAGGTGGTTCAAAAGGAACAGTTATCAATAGTCCTCTTCTATAACATAAGACAACATCACCAAAGCTAGTAGAGGTAGTAGAAAGATATGCAGTGCCTTATCGAACTGGTTCATGTTCTTTGTGTCCTCTACTGACATCTGTCTCTTACATGAACTTGAATCTAAGGTTTACACCATTGCCAGACTTTTGGAAAAGAAATATGAAAAAAGTATATGTGAAGAACACTTACTGTAACTTGGGCTCTCCAAGGAATTATGAGAAATGTCTTAGTTAGGGTTTCTATTCCTGCACGAGAAAACCATCATGACCAAGAAGCAACTTGGGGAGGAAAGGGTTTATTCAGCTTACACTTCCACATTGCTTTTTATCACCAGAGAAAGTCAGGACTGGAACTCAAGCAGGTCAGGAAGCAGGAGCTGATGCAGAAGCCATAGAGAGGTGTTACTTACTGGCTTTCTCAGCTTGCTTTCTTATAGAACCCAGGACTACCAGCCCAGGGATGGCACCACCCACAGTGGGCCCTCCTACCCTTGATCATTAATTGAGAAAATGTCTTACGGCTGGATATCATGGAAGCATTCCCCCAAGGGAGGCTTCTTTCTCTATGATAACTCCAGCTTGTATCAAGTTGATACACAAAACCAGCCAGTACAAGAAACTTGTTGAAAATTAGAAAGAGCCATGTTATAGAAAAGAAACTATGGCCCTGAGAATTGATGTGAATGGATTAGAGTCAGAATTCAACTCTAGTGTAAGTATTCCAGTAAGTAAATAAGAATTCTAAATGGGTTATTTTGCTATTGATTCAGTATTGTATGAAAATTCACATGAGCTTAATTTTTTAAAAAATGTATTTGTACTTTATCTATATGATTGTTTTAAAATGTATTTGTACTTTATCTATATGATTGTTTTGCCCACATGTATGTCTGTGCACCAAATGTACAAATGTTGCCTATGAGGACTGGAAGAGATCATTGCTTCTCCTGGATCTGGAGTTAACTTCTCCTGGATCTGGAGTTAACTTTTCCTGGATCTGGAGTTGTGTTATTAGGTGGGTACTGGATAATGAATTAGGAACCTCTGCAAAAGCAGCAAATGTTACCACTGAACCATCTCTGTAGTCTCTGTACTTAAGTTCTGAGTGAATTGCTATAATAATTTATTTCATATCAAGAAGCACTCTGAGAATTAGTATTTTTCTTGGTAATATGTGAAAGGCATTTTAACATATTTTCAATAAGTTTATATTCTAAGCAGAAACTTTTGGCACCTAACAGGAAAGTGATGATATTCATTGTAAACAAAATTCTCTTCTATTCTTTTCTGTTCCTGATTAAAAAAAAAATGAAACTAGGCTGCCTTATTCATCTCTTTTCCTATTATCAAAGCAAAAAATATCCTAGGTGTGTGTGTGTGTGTGTGTGTGAGTGTGTGTGTGTGTGTGTGTGTGTGTGAGTGTGTGTGTGTTATTTTTTGTGCCTGCTGATATTACTCTTTGGAGAATGAAACCTAGAACTGACTTTCAAAAAAGGAAAACAGACATCTTGTAGCTATTTCTACCATAAGTTACCTCTTGTCATAAATAACTACATTTTTTAGTGTATTTCTTTATGCTTTAAAACAATAAAACCATCTACTTATAAATGAAACAGTAGAAAGACACATTCATATTTATATCCACACCATCATCTCTATTAATTTTATGAGTGTATCTTCGAGTGTACAAAGCAGTACACAGACATCAGACACACGACAATGTTTATTTGATATGTCCATTTAGCTCTGGTTAGGAATCAATCAGAGAGTTTCTCATTAGCAGCACTAAAAAACACATAATGTTCCTTTTCACTTGCTAGAATATAGATGTATGTTAAGATGGACTACAAGTAGTTTAACAGAGATGTTGATGACTTAGGGGAACTGAACAAGAGGTTTTAAAA
This sequence comes from Grammomys surdaster, assembly GCF_004785775.1. NCBI lineage: Eukaryota > Metazoa > Chordata > Mammalia > Rodentia > Muridae > Grammomys > Grammomys surdaster. Next base: position 9,785,764 of record NW_021604587.1, read on the forward strand.
TTATTGTCAGTTTACCACACAGTTAGAAAAACCTTTTATTTTTGGTCCAGTTAAAAAGAAATCAAGGTGGGTGGGCCCTGAAATAGCCCGCATTTTCCTAAAGTGTATAAAAAAATACAGTAACATTTCAAACAATGCCTAAGAACAAAACATCTGTGGGAAAAAGTGTCAACCTGATAACTTCCTGTAAAGAAGTCATTCACAGCTCCTGTAAATGACTTGCAAACAGATCATGAGGGGCTGGAGGAGGTTAGATACTCTTCCAAGCTCTCAAATTATATCAGGGAAAACCAATAGCCATGGCACAGTAGGAAAGAGAGAAGAGAAGAGGCAACTCTGGAAGTCTAATGTTCAGAGTCAACTTCAGTGTTTCATTTGCAAGTTTGAGGCATGTATTACAGGTAATCAAATGATTCCAACCTCATAGGATTCTGCGGATGCCAGGCCTTGCCAAAATACTTTACCCTGGTAAAATCAAGAAGAAAGTATTCTCATCGCTCACAGACGGAAAAGGAGACCAGAAAAAAACAAAAACAAAAATCACCACCACCACCACCAATAACAACAACAACAAAAACAAACAAAAAACATTTCAAGATCATATTACAGACATTCCAGTCTCCATAAGAACAAGGACCCTGTTTTGATTATCTAAGGCTCTGACTTAGCCCAATAGCTATATTTCCTTTCTGAAAATCAAGTTGGGTTTCCCAAATATAAATAATAAAAGAACATGAGTTTATTTTCGGGGTTCTACTGTTTCCAATTTAAAATATTATCCTATTGTGATAATTTGAGATCTGGGTCAAATGTGAATTGTCTAAAGAAATCTGTTTATATCAGGTGGCAAAGAATACTACATTTGGTAATACTGGACAAGGGTTCTTGGAACCTTTGGAGCCTAATTAAAATCTCAGTAGTATGTGTGGCTTTTGATAATGTTCCTACTTCTGTTTCCTCACTTTAGGGTATAAGAATTTGGCCTTAAAGCTACAGGCAGCTGTGGAATGCAGTGCTCTATTGGAGCATTTTAAATAGCACATTTGGCCCTTCAGAAGTAACTAAATGGGTTTCATTTCCACAGATTTATAGAACCTGCTATTTTGCCTAAATTCTTTCTTGTCCGGCTGATTCACTCCCAGCACTTTTGAATTGAGTTCTTCATTACTCACCCTCCTAACAGTACATAAAGTAACTTGGGTTTGACTTCACACAAGGCTGGCAATGCTTATCTCCTTACAGATGCCAGAATTTTATACATCTTTTATACTGCCAGAGACACATAATAAAAAGTACATATTGCAGTTAGTCTAGGTTTACAATCTAGAAATGAAGTTATGGTCTAAAAAATAGTTATTGAAGCTCGGCTGTATATTGACCTGTAAGAGGCCTTCACACAATCTCCTCGTCAAGGTGTTTCCTTTCTGATTTTATCAGAACAGACTGGGTAAAACCCTGCCAAAGGTCGTCAGTAAGCAACCCCTCCTTGTTCAGCCAAGACTCATCCAATGTTAGACTGAGACCAAGAACCTGTGGTTTGAAGAAGTTCTCATAGCACAGGGAGCACTCATTTTGCCTTAAAGTTTTTGAAAAGACAACAGACTTTTGGACAGTCTGAGGAGTCTCAGAGTTATTCAAACTGTAGTCCTCAGCAATAAAATGACATCACTCCACTGATGCTGAGAAATGCAAATCCATAGACACCAACTCCAGACCCAATCTAGGGTGGAGCTCCTGATGTTTCCAGATTGTCATCTCTCCAAGAGATATTAATGTTTGCTAACATCTGAGCACCATTGGCTTAAAAAAGCTAGCAAGAGCTGCACAACAGAGATAACAACTCAAAAGTCATAGTGAGATTATTTTAATTGCTAGTGAGTGTTCAGACTGTCATTTGATGTCACAAAACACTAGCAACTGTAAAATGCCTGATGAAAATGATTTGTGGGCAGATTCTTCATCCCATTTTGTCCATACTGAATGAACCTTGCTTTCTCTCATAGATGCTGCTCTTCTGTGCTGGAGTTACTTCAAAAGGCAAAGTCCTTAACTTCTGGGTTGTTTTCATGAAAATTCATGGCATCCTGGCCAAATACCCATATTCTCACTTTTGATGATAGTTGTTCGATGTTTTGAGGCACTGTGTATTCAGATGCTGATTGCTATGCCCAGACATCTGTTTGCAGTTGGATGTTGGCATGTTATGTAAAAATTGTTTTCCATTGGTTCTGATTTGTTAATAAAGAGCTGATTTAGTTGATAGCTGGGATGAAGAGAATAGTTCAGGACTTCCAATCCTAGTCAGGGTGACCCAAAAAGACCAGAGAGAGGGAAAAAAAAAAGGAGAGAAGAGGATAAGAAGATGTGGAGAGACCATATGGATTCAGCATGAGGTCACAATGAGAGAGCAGTCCATGAAGATGCACATGGACCAGAGAGCACCAGGGCAAGTCTCATATTGAAGGTAAAGGATAAGTGACTAAGAATTGGACAGTCCAAGAGGATTAGAATAGCTCAGAATCTGCCCAGCTTGTTAATAAAAATACCTGTGTCATTTACCCAGGAGCTAAAATTGACTAGAGTGTATGTAAGACTGCCCTCCAGATTTTTGGGAGCAAAGGAGTTAATAACCCCACCCCAAAAATTGCTATTACAGATGATGACTAGATAGAGGGTATTTAATCAGAAGGCACAAACCATATTTTCATGGGAATATGTGCCCAGTAGAGAAATGAACAGGTAGTTTGTCATGTTTTTTCATGGTTCTGTGAGGCATGATGGTCATCCTTAAGCCTCATGGGGTCCAGTGAGTCCCTGGAAACAAAGCATGAGGAAGAGATAATCTCATTCTTTAGTCTTTTCTTCTCTGGTAAACTTCCCTGGGTGCATCATCCTGTTCACTTCTCTTGACCTGTACATCCCATGAATATGTTACTAAGGTTACCATCCATGTGCATTTGTTTGTTTTTGTTGTTCCTGTTTAGCCACTGTCTTCCTTTGAGCTCAATTTTCTAAGAGAAGAAACAGGATATGCATTTCATTAACAATTTATTATTACTTTTATTGGTAGGCAGTGCTCTAAAGTTCCTCCAAACCAGATTATATTGCTGTAGAACAACCACTTTAAGCTTATTCCCAACTAGCTTACAAATAAATGAGACCTGACTATGCTTATTTTCTTTGGCTTTGACAATTACTGGGGGTGGTGGTGGGGGTGACCCCTAACCTACTCTCTTAACTGCTGGCCTAGTTGCCTCCCCAGAAGCGTAATCCAGATATTTGCTGTTATTTACTCACTTGCTCATGGTCCATCTCCTCTCATGGCAGATTCCTTCTCTCCTCTCATTTTTCCTCCTTCTCCCAGGTAACTCCAAATTTGCCTACCTCTAATCCCTCCAGTAATTGTCTGCAGCCAACTCTATTTAACCAATAGTTTTAAAGGAACATAGTTTGCACAACAAAAGCTTGTAAACTGGAGAAGTCAGTCTAAGAGTAGACTTTAGCATTACAATACACAGCAACAGATCAAACCTCAACACATTCATGAATGGAATTCTCACTGGGACAGATGTAAAAACATCCACATCCCTTTCTCTGAGCTCAGTCACAGAAGCTTTGATTACCAGTTTTAAACACAAGTCAATTTCTTTTCTCTTCCCTAATTAAAATTCTATCATATTCCTTAGTGAGTGGTAAAAATATAATGTTTCAGACACTTGATTGATGTTAGGGAAATACACTTGAAAAATTAAACCAAACATTTTTACTTTGAGAAATTGAGTGGCAGGACCAGTGCTTTGCTTTATTTTGTAGTAGAAGAAAGATAATTCTTTGGCAAAGATGACCTATGTTGAGACCCCCTGTAGAAAAAAGCCAGCTTCCTATGCTGGGCAGAGGCTGGGCATAATATTTCATCATTTCCTACCTATCTTTGCTTAAAAGTGCAATAGAAAAAGAATGTCAGAATGTTTTAAAAATGCACAGGTTAAAGACCTGTAAAGGAGCTGTTGACAGTTGCTAGACTCCAGCTTGGATTGTCCTCTTCATTATGAGTTTTAATATAATAGAACTCTCCCTCTTGAGGATGTTATTTACAAACTGAGTTCAGCTTGAATATTGATGTACCTTTCCTTGAGAAGGTATTCTCTAACCAGGAAGCTGAATGCTAATGCAGGGGTTGCTATGGTAAGCAATCTTTTTTCTAAAGCAGGAGAATAAATAGTTACATGAATTTCTAAATCAATAATAGAAGAGACACTGCGGGTAAGAACCAGGTATTTTACCATATAAGTATAGGTTTGGAGCTAGTAGATAATGTCTTCTCTGTAAAATTCTAATATAATTATAGATGCTTTGGGAAACTTTGTATTCACCTTTTGAATCTGATTGTTGATATTTTTTCAAAGATTTTACATAACCCTGTAACATTTGCTTTTTCTCTTTTTTAAAAAATCTTTCACTTAGATAAAAACAGTCAAAGGGGGAAAAAACTTCCTGGTTTTCATAGCTAATAAAAGGAGCTTGCAGATTTAGATCCTAATTAATGAATGCTTAATGAGCCAGAAGTATTTAATGAACATTAAATAATAACAGCAAAGCAGAAAGGCAGTATTCACTTTTTAAAAAGCGATCTAAAACAAGAGCTTATTTTCTTGAGAAATATAACTATATACCTGATGCCCCTCTATCTATTCTTCCTGTAGGTGTGAAAGGGAGTCCTTTTCAAATATTGTACTAACAGACTCCTTGCTTCCTGCCTTCCAGTTGGAGTCCTCTAACGGGAGATGTAAATTGCAGAATGGAGGGAGAGAAGAAGTGAATTTGGGACCCTCAAGCCAGGCTGAGCATTGGTTGAAATGACCTACCCATAGTCACAGACCTTGGGTGCTATGTGTTGTTTCCTCAATGAACACCTGCTCGGGTTGTGAAGACTCTCTTACCACTTCTTCTCCCAAGGATTGTAATTTAAGTTGATTCCCTTTAATCCTGTCAAGTTAGTAAATATTTCTTTAACTTTCTTCAGTTTTCCCATTGGAGTATGAGTTTGCTTGCTTATGAAACCCTACTTTGGTCTCCTAGGAAGTCCATTTTTCTATTACAGCGACTAGCTACCAGTATTAAAACGCATCCCTAAATATTGAAACACATCTTAAGTATACATTTTATTATATGGTTGTGCCATGGGCATTTCAATGCTAAATTCGCCTCTCTGAGTTGCTTTAATTTGTATGGTTAAAACATTGTCTTTCTTGCACCACGTGAGTCCCTTTACATCTCCTGAGTATTTGCCACATTTGCCCACCAACAGAAACTCTTTAAAGAATGTTTTCCAGCAGAGGGTCTTCCTAGTCAACTAATGACAAAGACATAGGGCAAGAAAGAGCATAAAACTTCCAGCTGCGACTAAGTAGGGTACTTAGGTGAAGCTTCTCCAGTGTATTTTGTCTTTTACTATTATGGATCACTTCTGCCTAATAGAGATGACTTTGGGATGGAGACCAAAGCCTCAACAAGCTATTCTAGAAGGAAGCTAGCGGCATGATATTGTTCAGGCTATTCTAGTGGTGCTCAGACAAATCTCTTGGTTGTAACAATTATCAGTCATCATGCAAAGTACTTCTCAAACATTAACAACAAGTAGGTGTTTAATTGAGTTTAGCTGTCTCATCATCATCTTCATCACCACCATCATCATCACCATCATCTGCAGTCATTATTTAGCCTTATGTTAAGGTGTAGACTCAAATTGTTCTTGTTCCTTTTCTGTTACTATGATAAACACTGTAACTACAAGCTAATTAGGGAAAGAAATAATTTACTTTACAGATTATACTCTATTATTGATGGAAGTCAGGGCAAGAATTTGAAGAAGAAACTTTGAAGGGATGCTGCTTGCTAGCCTACAGGATCATACTCAGCTAGCATTCTTATACATCCCAGGACCATATATCCAAATAATGTTGCCACTCTCTGTGGCTGGGTCCTTCTACGTCAATTAAAAATCAAAATAATATCCTACAAAAAAATGACCAGTAGCCAATCTGATCTATATAATCCCTAAATTAAGTCTCCTTTCTTAGGTAACTCTAGAATTTGTTAAATTGACAGTAAAAGGGAACCAGGACAGAGGCAGAAGCAGCCAGATCCCTCTGTCATCTATCTATCAATCGATCTGATCAATTGATCTACCTACCTACCTATCCATCCATCCTCTGTCTGTCTATCTATCTGTCTGTCTGTCTGTCACATATCTGTCTGCTGTCGGTTCATCCATCTGTTCATCTGTCTTTGTCTCTCCTTTACTCCAGCTTCCATTCTACAACAGCCCTTTTCTCTCTCAAATCATAAATAATGTTCTACTTCCCACACAGAGCCCCACAGGCACGACAGAGAAAGAAAACAATGCCATCTCTTGTCCAGAAAAAGCATGCATCTCCTATATTAGTCTTAGAACAATTCATCTTTTCTTTTTTTTCTTTCAGCAGAACCACTGAGACTCAAGAATAGCAATGTCCCAGATTCATTATCTATTTATATGAGAATATTGATCAATGTGGTGCTAGGATACTTTTCCTATGCATGTCAGTGTTGTAGGCAATGATTTCTGTCTTTTCCCAGAGTATAAGTAATACACTGAAAAGTACCCTGGGGTAATTTGGAGCTAGCACAGTTTTTAAAACTGCCCAACTCCAACCAAAATTATTTAAGCTTAGGAAGAAATAGGATTATTAAGCTTTAAGTAGAATAACACAAAACTATAAGTAAAAAGTAGAATCACATAAATATAAGTATCACCCTATGATCAAATTTAAAATTCATCTTTCAAATTAGAAGCTGAGAGAATCAAGTTAAACATATATAAATTCTATGGCTCAGTATGTCTTTACAGTTACATCCTCATAAGAAGTGTGTGCATAAATCATTGAGGAGTAGTGAGAACTGCACTTATCTGTGGTTACAAGGATATGCAGAGCTACAGGCAATTAACAACTGCTAAGAGAGGGAGAATTAATTTTCCCCAGGCATGGGATCTCTAATTGGCTATTCAACAATACTAAGTGGTCAGACCTAAAGATATATAGATACAAGCAACATTAAATGTATTCAACAAGATATATATATATATATATATATATATATATATATATATATATGGCACTACCATACTGTAATAGTCCATTTATACATCATACAGAGGTTAGCGAAGATGAGATTCTAATACAGCTTTACTAAGTTAACATACCTCATCGAAAGAAATGGTAGACAAAAATCCAATGGTGTTAGAGCAAATTCATTCATTTAATGACCAACTACCTTTAATCTTCTCTTAGAATGATAGTTAATGTAAGGGCTGACAGGTAATTATCTAAAGTGCCATTTTATTTGGGCCACCAAGGCATGGCTGGAAGATATGGAATACTGTACTTTCCAGAATTTGATCCTGAAAGAGAATTGTATCAAAGATGGCACATTAAAGCTCAGTCATATACTGTAAGAAACAGTAATTGCTGGTCTGTAAAGCCCTTCATCATACTTTGCTCAACTCTGGTTCTACACAATAGTTACTTAAATAAAATAGCCACAATTCTTTAATAGTCTCTGTACTATTTGATAAACTGCTCCACAACTATGTACTCACTCCGTTAAGCCCTATAGACTGTCTTCAGTCATGTGATCTGTGATCTGCTTTGGCTGATTGACTATTAGTCACAAACATACTACATCTCATCCCATGTCTGGAAAGGGTATATATACATATATATATATATATATATATATATATATATATATATATATATATGCATAGAGTGATACAGTAAAAAGAAAAAAAGCAAGAAATATATTAAAAAGTTATTATCATCTTGGCTTCATAGGATGAGAATTCAGATTCTTCATTTTTAACAAGCTCCCAGGTGGTACTGATGATGTCAGGTGATCTAGCACTGTTTGAATAAAATAACATCGATTCACAAAGTTTGTTGTTTTGCCTAAGGCATTTACTACTATACACGATAAATGTCATTTCTCTTATTCCACCCTGCTCTATCCCAAGCCACAAGAACTGAAACTGTGTGTGTGTTTGTATGTGCTTGATTTTCTTTTTTTATTTGCAACTTTATTGAGAATCTCATGCATGCATATTATGTTTTTATCAAAGCTACCTCCATTTTCCACCTCCAACTTCTCCCCATTATTCATACCTTTGTTCCCTTCCAATCTAGTACTGTTTGTATGTTTGTGAATGTAAGAACACCTACAGGAGATAGAGTAACCTCTCAGGGACCACAGCCCTGAAGATGTTTCTATCTCATACAGAAGCTGTCTGTTACTAATAACTCCCCACCTAAGGAAGTGGATTCATGAGCCTCTCCCTATACATGCTGGGTCCTAGTATGTTGTGATTTTAACAGGCTTGATCTTGTGTAGGTATTCTTCATGCTACTATGAGTTTATGTTTGCAACAGTTCTGTTTTCCAGAAATTACCATTTTAATGCAAATGTCCTCCACTACTTCCAGTTTTCACAATTTTTCTGCTTATCTTTCTCAGTGACTCCTGAGCCTCCGGATGAGATAGTACGATATAGTTGTTGTGCTGTTTATGGATGAATGCTAGACATTCCCCCTTTTATTTTTAAAACATTTGTTTCTTTAAAAAATATGTGTATGAGTGTTTTACCTGCATGTATATATCTGTGCATCTGTACCATATGTGTTTTCGGTGCCTGTGGAGACCAGAAGGGGACCACTGAAAAGACACCGAAGAGCCGGTAAGGAACACTCATATATGGCTTGAATATCCTTTTCTGCCTCAGGTTTCCTGTTCCGAATGAGTTCCTGCCTGGCTTCTCTCAGTGATAAACTATTACCTGGGAGTATAAGATTCCTTTCCTCCTCAAGTTACACATTTTACATATCAGTAAAAACAGTTAGATCAAAATTCTTTAGATTTGTCAATCATCATTGTAGCAAAGTTGGGTTTTTATACTTCTGTATCCACTAGGTTTGGAACATGGGCTGTCTTTAAATAAGAATGTTACATTGGACAATGTGAAGTTCACTATCAGAGCAGGAATCTAATAACGTTTCTTGAGTTGTCAACCTCAGTCACTGCCCATCTCTAGGGAATGAGTGTCTTAGTACAGCGGTTGGAGTGACATAGGGTGTTAGTACACCGTATACTATCAGCTCTAGATAGAAAAATGAACAAAGAGTTTATCCTTAAGTGGTTTAACTTGTATCACAGTAGGAAAAAGACTGTCAAAATTAATCAAAGCAACCTGTATTGTGTCTTACAAGATGATAAATAATAAGCAATACTCCACCTGGTAAAGTGTGAGGAGGAAGAATGAGATGCCAGAGTGAGGTGAAGGGGAAGAGTTCAAAGGGGAGAGGGTTACCTTTACTGAGCAGGTCAATTTGAACAATAGCTTGAAGGAAGTAAAACCTGACCCTCAGAGAGTAAACACTTTAGTCTGAGGGAACAGCTATTGCAGTGACCATGAGGTTTGAACAGACTAGATCTGTCCTCAATTTTTTGTCCTTTCCTTAAGATCTTCAGCTGCTTTTGCAAGCAAGATCGACTCAAAAGGAAGGCATGGTGGTCTGTGGAATTCAGATGACAAATACAAGGGAATGGGTAGGGTAAGGAACATCTAACGGTCCATAAATCCAATCAGACAGGCATTGGATATCCCCATGGCGTTCATGTCCCTATTACATCAATGGGCAAACTTGACCAAGTGAGGACATTATCTTAGCTCACAGGAGTCACAGCTGAGTAAGGCTTGGTACCTATTCACTCCTGGCAGTCTGCCTAGAACCATCTAATTCTATGAAATCTGGTCATCAGAGAAGAAAAAAATCAAACTCTTCACTAGGAATCAGGAGTTAAATGTGACCAAATTTTTTATTGACATTTAACAGGGAAACCTCACAATTTTGCCTAAATATACACATATCTTGAGGGTGCTTAATATGTTTATTTTGGAGGAGAAGCAAGGGGGAGAAAAATAATTTAATTCTCTGTGTCACTTAGAGAACCAACATCACCTTGGATTTAGAAAATATCATATATTTCTCCTACCTCTGGACAAAATATTTGCTATAAACTGGTTTTACTCTTAGACTATTTTCTAGACAAGAGGTAGTGAGTTCTACCTGACAACTATGTGAGGACCATTAACCTGCACCAGAACAAAGTTTGGGTTTAGCACTCAGACATTTTTAACTTTCACTTCACCACTATCACTTATGAGACAACCCATACAGGATAAATGATCCTTAACCTCTTAGATTATACAAGGTTATTTGTATGTCTATCTGATAGGAATATAGTAAAATGCAAAAGATTCATAGATCTATGTGTGGTGTCTTGATTAAGCATTACAAGCAGCAGGGGCTGAAAGAAAGAATCCATATTCCAAGAATTTATTAGATGGTGATTTCAAGAGAGACCTGTAAGAAGATGAGGAAAACAGGAAAGCAAAGCTCATTAGTGCAAACTGGTGAAGGAGCTTCCTATGTTTTAAGCACTGCACCGCTCTTGGTTCATTGGCTCCTATCACCTAAGCACCTACCTGCTGTGCTGCTGGGAATGAGCAGTCTCTATGTGATTGTTTTACTGGTTTGTTAGAAATGTAGGAAATAGCCAATTTTTAAGTCAAAAATATAGTTGGGTATCATGACAATCAGAGCAAGGTTTCTGCAAACCAATGATGTTTATTCCATTCAGGTCACAAGGGCTATGTGATCATTCTCTCAATTTATTTATGACAGTCATAATGAAAAACAAAAGAGTAGGGAATGTTGTTAATATCTTCCGCAGGGAATTAATACTCTTATTTGAATCCAGATGCCATAGTCTCTTTTCCCAGTTCCAGCACCCAGATTCTGATGCTCATAGAATCTCCTTTCTATAATTATATTTTCATGTGTTGGGTGTCTTTTTTTTTTAAAAAAAAAAAAAGGAAACAAACAGTATATGGCCTAATATCTGGCCTAAAACTTTGACATGGTGTAATGGTTTTGGAGTTCATCTAAGTTGCTGCCTGTATCAAGACTTCATTGATTTTTAATAAATATAGTCACAATTTCTTACATTTGTGAATTTTCACTCATTCATTGATTAGGCTATGAATGATATGGTTCTACACATTCACATTCATGTACAGGTTTCTTTGAGGATATGCCTTTTGTTTCTAATGGAAATACAATTGGGAGTAGAATTCTGAGTCACATATCAGTTGTCACTTGGAAAAAGAAAATCATGAAACTTTTCACAGCAGTGATAACATTATACATTCCCTCCAATAATGTATAGCCATCTACACATCATCATAGTGCTGCAAACATTTGATACATTAGTAGTAGTAGTGGTAGTATCCTAATTTGCATAAAAATGTATCTCTTAGTTTTCTTTTTTATATTCACGTATTTATTTAATTCATACACACACACACACACACACACACACACACATATATATATATATATATATATACCTTAGTGTATGTGTATGTACCACATGCATGCAGGAGCCTGTGGAGGTCAGATGCGGTATCATATACTCTGTAACTGTAATTAAAAACAGTTTTTAGATACCATGTGAGTGCTGAGAACTGAACTTGGATGCTCCTCAAGACCACTGCATACTCAAAAGTGCTGAGTTATTTCATAACCCCAGGCTTTGTATCTTGACTTCTTAAAAATAATTTTATTGATTTTTTGTGAATTCTACATCAGCAACCCAAGACTACTCATCTTCCCATCCCTCCATATATGAGCTCCATATTTGTAACCTCCTCCTCAAAACAACAACAATGACAACAATAACAATAACAAAATATTTTGTCATGGAAACTTCAGAGCATCAAGGTGTATGACACACAGTGTATCCTTTTGCCCAGTTGACTTTACATGCTAATGTTCATTGCAATGAGTTATTGGTCTGGTTTCAGGCCTATGGCTTCTGCTACACTATCAATACTGGATCCTCATCAAGATTCTTCTCAGATACCCTGTTGTTGCCCTGTGTCATGGAAGTCCTGCAGCTTTGGCTATACAGAACTGACCCTTTCATGCACTCCAGAAGTTCAAAGATGGAGTAGATGTTGGGATGGGCCAACCTGAAGTCCTGTGATCTGGGCCAGGGTGTTAGCTGAGCTAATCAGCCTACCAGCTCTCATTTGCCCTTGACATATGAGTTCTTTCTCCTGCTTTGTCAGGTGAGGAGCTCTCTGCCTGTAGCATCTGGCTGGGTTTCCCAAGCTCATGCCATCTGGTCCCTGGACCAGCTCTCCCACACATAGGCCACCAGGGCCAGCTCTAATGCACTGCCCAGGTGAGGTGCAGGACCTGCTTCTTGAGTGCTGCAGCCAGTGAGGGTCAGAGTCAGCTCTCCTGCTTTCAGGGCCAGCTCTCCCATCCTGCCTAGGTGAGGGATGAGGGCAGCCCTGCAAAACCCTAGGACTTCAACATAGACTCAGGCAGCAGCTCAGACCGGGCACATCTGCATGACCTTTGGTAGTCATATGGATTATGCATATTGCCATAGGCCCCTGCTGCTTCAGGGCCACGGACCCAGACTTGACCCTTGGCAGCAGCAGTATTGGCCAGGATCTCACCATAGCCTCATGTGGCAGCAGAAGCTACTCATATCAGGCTGTTCCATGTGTCTCCAGTTCTGCCTCTCTTCATAGTGTTCAACCATTTTGCTACTTTGTGTTCTAGCTCCCCACCACAGACTTGGTCACTGTGGTGGCACTGTTCACCCACCTGACCACATGCCCATGCTATGTGGCAGTGGGCAGGGCCTCTGAGTGTCTTCTTCCATGGGCAGAGGCCTTTATTATTTTTATTTCTTTAATGAACAGTTAATCTGAGCATGTTTTGAGGGATCATTTATAAATACTATTTTTGAGACATTTCTACTCAAAACCTTTGCTCATTTTTTAATTGGGTATAAATAGATATCTCATAGTTTTCATTTTTAATTGGATTGTTCATATTTTTATTGAGTTGTGAGATTCTTTAGTCTGAGTACCAAACTAAATCACATATAAAATATTATTTTTTTCAGTGTTGCTTTTTTCTTTACAATGAATTTAATACATATATTTTAATTTTTATGAAATCTATTTTTTTCTTTGTCTTTTCTTGATGCTAAGAGTTTACATGCACATGTGATTTTCTCTATTTCACCAAGTGTTTAACTAGTCATGGTGGTTTCAGTAAGAATATCCCTCACAGACACAAATGTTTGACTGACTGTTTGCTCCCCAGTTTATGGTGCCGTTTGGGTAGATGTAGGAAGGCATGGCTTTGCTGTAGGAAATATATCACTGGGGTCTAGCTTTGTTTTAGATTTCAAAGCCCCCTGTCATCTCCACTTTACTCTCTGCTTTCTGCTTGTGATTCAGTATTGAATCTCTCAGCTGTCTCTGCCACATTCTGTCATGGTATTATAAGTTGCCTTGGTCATGATGTTTTATCACAGCAACATGTTAGGAACTAATAACCAACTCACTGACTATTTCAGTAGAAGCATTAAACCCCAAAGTTTCCTAATTACTGTACCATTCTATGTAATCTTATTTAGTGCATTATATATTTGGCAATCAAAAGCTTTTATATTTCCTTTCTTGTCTTTTATTTTTCTAATAATACGTGAATGCTTTGTATCAGTTAAACATTAAAATAGATGCTACTAATCATTACAAGAAAAAACCAAGACATTGGATTTTTATGTTATTTTGATGTCTTTGTTAAATTTCTAAAAATTGAGATTTCCATTATATGGCCATCAAGCCATAAAAATATAATTCCTCATTGGCCTAAATCTATTTCTGGATCTCTCTGTAGAGTTTGCCATTTTTTTATACAAAGCTTGTTAAATTATTGTTATAGTAGTTTTTTATTATTTGTGAAATATTAATATGTATAATTATTGTGAATGCAATCATTTTCTCTATTATAGTTTCTAAATTATTATTATACAAGAAAACTACATCTGATTGTCTTTTGATTGGCTGCACAAATGAATTCTTTTAGTAGCTCCAATTCTTGCTATGCTTAAGATTTCTAGAAGGTATAATCACACAATTTGTAAATCATAATTTCCCTCATACTTCCAGTTTGATATTTTAGAACAATTATAAATAATTATGATGACAGCAATTGTCCTTCTTTTCTTCTCAGTTTAAATGAAAAACTGATTTGTGTTTTAATAGGATTCATGATTTTGGCAATGATTTCTTTGTGATAAATAAACCCACAAATATGCACAGACCTACAGGCATCATGTGTTCCACATTACACAAAAACTAAGCTTAATGAACTGGATAGTCTATAGAGCTATACTGTAACTATTTTGTTTAGTGTTTAAATATATTTTTAAATGTATCATGTGCTTTCTTGTAATCTTTGAAATACTTGTAACTATGTAGGTTCTTTTGTTTTTTTCTTTGATTTAGCAGCAAAATAAATCTGTTGTTTGGAAATTTGACCTTTTTCATTTTTAACATTAATCCCATTAACTACTATTATTCCTAATATTTTTACCTTCAAATTACAATTTAATATAAGTCAAATTGTTCTTTCTTTTCTCTCTGTCTTATTGTCATGGTTTGGTATCAATAACATTTTTCAGTTTATTGAAAACTATGACTCTATTTACTATGAAACTGCATAAAATGTAGGTGACTTTTTCCATCATTTTTTCCTTTAGCTCTTCTACTTCTGTTTATTGTGTCGTCTTTTTTCTTGTCATTTCATCTTTGACCACTTATTCCATAGCAATAGCGTTATCTACTATAACATTTTCTCTTGCTTCTTGGAAGAATGTCCTGTCTCTATTTGTTCTTTGTCTTACTTGCAGACTCTATTATTTTCTTGCTTTGGTAAGAGCATTTGTGTTGGAAAGGGTAAGAGGATAAAGTCATAAATTCCCTTTTATTTTTCTCTTGGTGTTCATGCTTTTGTTTGCTCCTGTGAGCTTTCTTGCCAGTGGTTATTTTGAAAGGTTCTCTATTTACTTACAAATTAAGAAGTCAATTTTTAAAACTTCCTCTAACTTTAACAAAGACTTAGTGCTGCTAGTTTGTTTCTGTTTCTGTTTCCATTTACATTTATTTCTTTATTTAGTGCATATATGTGTATCTGTGTGTATATACATGTGTGTGCGCACATGTATGTGAGTAAACATGTGCTATTTCATACATGTGGAGGTCGAAGGAAAACTTCCTGGTGATGAATCTTTCCTTTGAACACATGGAATCAGGAGATAAACCCAGGCTATCAGTAGCAAGTGTCTTTCCATTTTGTCACTACCCTCCCTTCTTTTGTTCAAAGCCAAATTCTCTTGATTATCTTACAATAAGGAAGACTGAATCCAGCCTCTCACCCTATCATCTTACATATAGCACTAATCCAGTTCAAGTGCTGATAGTTGTATAGTGAAGATTTTAGCCTTCTTGATGGATGAATGTTTTGGGTTTATGCAAGATAGCTCTGCTGAAATAAACTTTTACTTTTACCATTATTCATTCTAGATTCATTAAAAATTCTACATTGGAACATGTTAGTGTGAAAGTGACTGATCATATGGACTTTATATTTCCAAGCACTGAGTGGCAACTTGCTGTTGAAAGGTTTTAGTTTCATGACTCTATATGTTTTTCTATTCACCAAAATCTTTCTCCATTTTTTTGTGTATGCAATGATTTTTGCACAGAATATTCCTGTCTTCCTCTTATGTTCAGAATAGACAAAAATAAAGATGAAACTTATCATTTTTTCACTATTGTTTTCACTTGAGATTCAAGCCTTTGATTCCATAAGTACTATGTATATCTATATTTTTTTTTCTGGCATCAAATTGTCCCACCCAGAAGAGAGAAAGATAAAAGGAGAGTTGGGGAATTTCTAGCCATTGGGATATATTAAATATTCTTCTTATTAATTTTTACAATGACAATATTTTCTTTACCAGGGGAGCAACATTCGTTTTCAATAAAAATCAAGAGCATTTTTTCAATTGCTTCATCGTAATAGTAATGTACACTTATGCACTTTATGTTTAGAATTCTAAATCTTCCTGATTCATTTTGGCTGTGGAGCAGGCTCACATGTGGTGGAAGCAGAACATTTGCATGGTCAGGTTTTTTCTTTGCCATTTTCTCAACCTTCAAGATGCTGACGCCCCTCCTTTGTAGACAGGATCTTAAAATGACAGGTACATAGAGCTGACACAAATTTATGCCTAGCCATGATACCTGCAATCTTATGAATGAGAAATAAATCCTTGGTATTGTGAGTAATTGGAACCTTGAAACTTGATATTATATAATGAATTACTTTAACAAGCTATTTGAGAAAATGTCTTCTTTAGATACCATTTGAGTAGTCCTGTCTTCTTCATAGTCTGTGAAGACATTCACAGCATGAAGTAGAAACTCCAGGAGTCTAATCATTGAGGTATACAATGCAGCAATGAATTTATGCTAAGGCTGTACCTCCCACTGGTTACTGTCACCCAATGATTAGCCACACTGTACATCATGGGAAAATAGGTCCAGTCTGAGAAACTTGAGCCTTCTCTAATGGAATTTGATTAAAAACTACCTCCAATTCTTTCAGAAATTTTCAGAAACATGATCTAGGATATTTTTACCCTCTCTCCCTTCCTTTCTGATTTTTATATAAGTGATATGTGTTCCATGATCTAGCAACTCTGAAGCTTTTCACAGATCCTTCTCAATATTTTTATATGTCCCTCAGAATACCACTGCCACTATTTTTGTGTTTATTTCTGGCTTGGCATTTGTTTCTCAGGGAACATGGACCAACTCAGTCTCTTTTCCTTCCACTCTTCTAGTGTCCACAGCAGCCTTCTTTGGGGGACATTTAAAATTACAAATATTGATATATATTGTTTATACATTCAGATTTATATTTTTATGATATGAAGAAATTCAGAGACATTCTTCCCATGTTTTGTCTGGACTTAGTTTTTTTTTTCTATCTGTTAAACTTTATGCTGGGATTTCTTTTAAGGAAGAACTATTATATTTTTATATGCAAACTTCTAACAAAAAAAGGTAAATCAAAATGTTTACAGAAGAATGTATGATAGCCATAATCTTCTGGCACCTTTAAAAATGGCAGGCAAAATATACTGATTTTTTTATATTTAATTATAAATTTTAAACACACTGAGGCTTTGTGGGCCCTTGGCTCCTGACCTAGCTAATAAATGACTGGGATAGTAGGACACAGTTGGATGTCTGTAATTATATAGCAATTACCTTGGTTTATTTCCCTAAGGTATGCAGAATTTACATAGTAGAAATATATTGGCTGGGGAGAAAGTGAACTATTATCATATGTGTGTATGTGTGTATGTATGTATGTATGTATGTATGTATGTATGTATATATGTGTGTGTATGTATGTAAAATAGGCCAGTTATATAATCTTAATTTTTAGAATAGCCTGTACAGTGTTTAGTTTACTGAGTGCCTTGAATGTATTTAGTTGTGAACGTTGTACTGAAACTTAAACTTATACGGGAATGTAGCCATAATTTCCTTAAAGCTGCCAAATGCTATGGAAAATGGTTGACCTGAAGTCAATTTTCAGTTGGGGAAGAGTTTAGCTTTCTCAATTACAGCTAAGATGTTTTTTAGAATCTTAACCAAATAGTTATATCATGGTGAAGATAGGATAGACAGGGCATAAGACCTCTAAACAAATCTTCTTCCAAGCCAACTAAATTCTTTGTGATCAAATGAATTGGTCTTTCTGTGTGTTGGAATTCACTGTTAAAGTCTTTCTTGCAGAGAAGCCACAGAACTATCCTAGTTGTCCCTATGGGTAAAATGAATCCACTGTAAAGCTTTTTAATCAACCTTGGATAAATGGATAATCATCAAACTTATTTTCTATAAAGAAAAGGCTCTTTGAAAAATTGTTAAATCGTACTTCCTGTATAGAAATAACCTTACTTGAAAAAGTAGAAGACATCTTGTAAAGACAGGTTTTTGACTGCTGGTGATTTGCAAAAAGCAAAGAGGTATTCAAATGAGTCTGTGCATCAGCACCAAAGCCTTGCAATCTATGCTTTTCTTAAAAAGAGGAGTGCCCCTTGATTACCCTTTAGTCAGAATTCAATTTTGCATTCCATTGCTTTACAGGTAGAGAGAATTCCAATTCCCATTTATTTCATAATGCTTGCCATGTGAACCTCTAGCTAGCTCAAGAAGTTATGATGAAACGTGGGACAATCACACCTTGAAAGGCGGTGACAGTATATCCACTTGAAAAGTAATTGCTCCTGGCTTCAAACACAGCGACTTCAAGATGGGAAATACATTCTGAATAGCAAATGCCAAGAATTCTAATCTGACTTGAAATGTCCCTTTTCACTTTACAGAAGTTGGATAGGCCGAAAGATGAGATCCAAGTGTCATTTATCACATCAAAACTTGGTGTTTGTTAAGTTTTCGTTAATCTCTCTGCCTCCTTCCATGGGTTTCTCCTTCTCCTTCCTCTTTTTCCCGTCACTCTCTCCATTCCCCGACCTTAAATCATGCCATTATTAATCTTTTTCTTATTTTAATAATGTTTTATTTTTTTTGGTAATCGCTTTGTTCTGTGTTTACTTAGTCCTTGATAATATGTCACTTAGTTTTGAGTTTATTGAAATGGTATCATGGTGTACATAGTTTATGAGGCACCTTTAAACTCAGTAATATTCTTATTTTTAATTAATTTACTCATTGTAAAACTGAACACAATTATTAACACTTTCTGATGTTTAATTTTGTGGGTATATTATAATTCATTGCACTGCTTTTTCATTAATGGTAGGATATAACAGCTACAAATGTTTCTTCTAATTTGTAATGAGTGCTTATTTTCCTTATAGAATTATAGCAAAGCCCCTAGGAATCAAGATTGCCATGGGAAATACATTGGGAGTCAAAAATGGTCCAACCCAAAAATCTTTGCCCCTGGTCCCTGAGAAAAGGTCTATGTCTAAGTCTCTGTAACTTGGTCCTCACCCAAGTACACATGTACATTTCCTCTCATTTGTTTTCTCTTCTCCACAAATTACAACACTTCTATGGCCAGGAAGGCATAGGTGGAGACTCTGTCCTTTCATGTTTTAGGTAAAGCTATACTTAGCCCTAGGTAATGGTATATGCCTGCAATCCCACCATTTAAGAGGTAGAAACACAAAGATTACTAACATAAGACCACCCTCGAGTAAATTAAGATCATGGCGGAAAAAGAAAGCCAAAACGCTATAGCATACCACTCTCTCTCTCTCTCTCTCTCTCTCTCTCTCTCTCTCTCTCTCTCTCTCTCTCCAATAATTTTTTTTGATATCCAGAAGTTCTGAATTTTAATTTAGTCAAATGTCTCTAATTTTATTTATTTTTTTAATTTTTATTTTTTTATTTTTTTGGTTTTTCAAGACAGGGTTTCTCTGTATAGCCCTGGCTGTCCTGGAACTCACTCTGTAGACCAGGCTGACCTCGAACTCATAAATCTGCTTGCCTCTGCCTCCCAAGTACTTGGATTAAAGGCATGTACTACCACTGCCCAGCTAAATGTCTCTAATTCTTAACCTCATTGTAACCTACTTAAAAGTTTTCTTTCTCCAAAACTATAAATATAATATTTCAAATATTTTAGTTTATCTTTTTACACTTTATCATTTTAAATCTACATTTCCATAAATGTTTCATTATTAGGTATTTACATGTTTAATTTTGTCCTTTTAAAATTTATTATTATTATTATTATTATTATTATCATTATTACTCTGCAATGACTCTTGACTCTTTTGGTGTGTGTTCTGGTTGCTTTGGTTTAGTTTATTTGATTCGTTTTTGTCTTATGAACTTGACAGACCTTGTAATTGTCTAAGAAGAGGACCTGAACTGAGAAGATGCCTCCAGCAGATTGCCTATACACAAGTCTATGTGGCACTTTCTTGGTTAATGATTGATATGGAAAGACTGTGCCCATGGTGTGGAGAACAGTCGCACCCATGAGCTGGTTGAACTGAGCTGCATATGCTGAGAAAACAGAAAGAAAAACAGGAAGCAATTTGTCTCATGGCTTCTCCTTCAGTATTCTTCATGTTTGATTTCCTCCCTTTGCTTCTATTGATGTTAAACTGTGCTGTGAACTTGTTGATCGAAGAAACTCTTCCTTTCCTCCCAACGTGCTTTTGGGCATACTGTTTTATTATAATAATGGAAACCTAAGTAAGAAAGCATGTCTCTTATAAAATATGTACATTTACTTGTTTTAGTATTTCTAGAATTTGCCATGTTAGGGTAAATTTACTTGTTTTGATAGTTCTAGAATGTACCATGCTAGGGTGTTTCTTGATGGTAGAGATTGTCCTTATACATGAGCTCCTCTGCTCAAGTTCTAGAACTTCCCCCCAGAGTAAAAAACACTAACCATGTCCCAAACGAAAACACTTTAACTTCATATAAGTAAAGGCACAGAATGTGTTCTCATATACATCACAGATTGGAGTCTGTCATATAATTGATTATTATCATAAAGGCAAATCAGCAACTTTAAAAGAAGTTCCTTTATCTTCACCTTTTACACCCCTTTAGAAAGTTATGTGCCAAAATAGTTCTAAAAATATAGTTTCGTGGATCATCTCATTTCTCAAGGGAAAAAAAACTCTACAGAATAACTTTAAGAAAAAAGTCTATCAAATTGTATAAAGCATTTAACATTTAGCAAAACTGGGGATGCAAAGTGAATACCTAATTATTGTACTGGTTTATTTTTTATTGCACTTAGTCTTTTGAAGAAGAAATGGCCAGATGTAACTAGAGAGGCCCTGGGGCTACTGTTGAGCACACAGGGGAGAATGCATGCTCCCATTAGGAAGATTGTTCAAGTCCCATTATGGTTCGGAAGATCTAAGTCTGTAAAAGAAAGCAAGAATATCCAAAAATAAAACAAAGGAAGCACAAGAAGTGGCCTTAGTTGGGCTCTTCTCTGAGTGGGTATCACGGGCTCCTGGCTCGTTTAGGATGTTCTCTCCTAGGCTGCCTGGGCTTGAGTCTGTTGTCCATCGTTTTAGCAGGCTTACCCAGTCCTCTTTTACATCCAGCCCTTGACATAATTTCTGAGTGAGAGCATGGAAAACAACCCAATATTTACTCTTTTTAACTCTCTGGACTATACTTACTATCATCCCAGAGGGCAAAATAAGTCACATTATTGGGCTTAAAATCAGAAGAGGTGGGCACTAGAATGCTTCAAGGCAGAGAGTGAAGCTACTGGGAGGGGTGAGGTATTAGAGCCATTAATTCAATCAATTTACCACAGAGACCAATTTCCTTCTCTAGCTGAGAACTGCTGGAAATGAGACCAGTAAGCCTGTTGGAGAGGCTGTCAGGTAGCTGTGGTCCCCAGGGAAAGGCAGGTTTCAGCTAAGTCAGGGCTTCTCACCTTTTAGCTGGGGCCCTTCACCAGTCTTTGTTTTTTTTTTTTTTAAGAACTGAAGCTTCAAATTGCCTAAGATCGATTTTTAACAAGGAGACTGAAGCAACCCAGAAGACTGGAGTCCTTTGTCTCAAGTTGCCCTTACAACAGGAAGCAATATGAGAGAGTGATATTACCCCCAGAAGTATGGTGTCTTTCTTCTGAGGCATAGAAACAACATTGAGAATAAGACAGGTGCTGTTAACTGCTCTTAGAGATTTGTTTTTGGTCTCAATTTGCATAAACCTTGGGTATCTCCTTTGAATTATAAAAGAACTTGTGCAATCAGAAATGCCCAAAAGAGAGATTCAAGCAGCCATTTTTCTGATGCACAGTTACAAATGCAAAAAAGACATTTTGTGAATAATGAAATAAATTCATGACTTCTATAATTTCCTTTATTCTTTTAATGTGTGTGTTTGTGTGTGGTGACATCACAAACTTGATATAATTTCAGTTTGCTTAGGCTGTTTCCACAACATACACTGATGAGTGTTTTTACAGTCACTGTTGAAAAACAAGGCAGTATATCTTAGAAGATTCAAAACATCTGTGTTGCCATGGCAGAACGAGAAGCTAGACTTGCTGTACATATTTTGAACTGCCTCCTTCCTTAATGCATTGTGTCATGTCCTTAGTGGATTTGCCCATGGAAGATGGGTTTTCAGTGTGCAATTCAGCTTGGAGAAAATCGTGTTTCCATGTATTAGCTGCTGACTCCTTTAATCCTGTTAGAATTTAATTTCCCTTGATTGAATACGGTGCTATCACCAGGTGCTGAGTGGCCCTTTCCCATCAGTACATATAAATCCTGTTAATCTTCCCCAGTCTGTGGATGTTCCAAAACCTTCTGAGGTCACAGTACTCTGAAGAAGTATGTGATGCCTGCCTTATCTGTCTGAGGGACAGTGAGACCTTCACATGCAGATGCCTTCTTTGTGTCTGTGTCTGAGACTTGGGTGTTGCAGTGGAGATCTTAGGCAAATATTGCCATCTGTCAGTAGCCTCTATTAACAAGTACAAATGCTTAAAAAACAACAACAAAAAAAGAAACCTTAAAGTGAGAAATTCTTCAACAATTGGTGAGGTGCTACCCCATACCAATCAGTAGTATATTTGATTATTCCAATTTTGTGGCATAAACATGTCCTTTCAATTTTGTAACCTGGATTTACACTCAAACTTGTCTCATAAAAACCTTTCTAGCAATTATTAGAGCCATAACAAATATCTGGATCTCAGTGAGGTCTTCTGCACTCTGGGCTTCCTCTTTCAGTTCTTTCCCTATCGAGCAGTTTGCGCTAATTATTTTTCTATACCCAACAAAAGGAAGCCACTTATTGGCGCTGTCAGTTTTATTCCCTGTGAGCACCTCTAATTATTGTGTGTTTTGAGAGCACAAGAAGAAACTATTGTAGGAATTGATATGTTTGTGACATCAGGTATTAATTCTAACAAATATACTTTATTAGTAACAATCAAGAAGTAGTTCTATCAACTGACAGCTTTTTAAAGTATCCATTGAACTATTTCCCTGGCCTCAATTGGGTTGCTAAACATGGTCCAGGAATTCTTTAGCATGCTGTGATTCAAAAATAATTAAGACACTTTGCCACAAAAGCAATGGGAGTTTACAGTCAGGATTTTTTTTCAAGTTTGTCAAACTTAGAAGCATCTAGGTCAGAAGTATACATAAAAATAAAGGGGTACAGTGGCAACGTGCAGTGCAGATCCTAGTCCCTATCCTATAGGTACGTGTGTGGGGCAGGAAGCTTCATTAAAACTCACCATTGTCTTTCCCATGCTGAGATGCTGTCCACCGCTCTCAAGATTCCTGAAAGTTTAAGAAGTTATATTTGGGTATTTTTTCACATTACCTGTAAGTATTGACACACATTTCAATTAAGACATTTGGGAGTTCTCGACTGGGTTTGACTCCTCATATTTCCCCTCTCAGCTGGGAAGGCACCCACACTGCCAGCTGCAGCTCAGATTGCCAGGTACTGATTTGGACTGTGTCCTATCTGCCCAAAGTGTCTATCATTTATTAAACATAAATTTAATATTTAACTCCTGGTTTAAATGAGACAATCTAGATCCCAAAAAAGAATCAAAAGACAATATAAGAAATTCAGTACCAGCTGATGGGACATGGTCATAGGGGGCTGTGGGTGAGGGAGGTTATTCTATCCCAAATCTATTTCTTTGCCATATTTAGAATTCAATGTTCAGAGAAACCACAGATGGTTACAGATAAAAGAATGGCTTTGGGAAGTGTCCCAATGGGGGGAAAATGTGTATGTATAAAGTAAAACCAGAGTGGAGAAGTGAAAGGTCCATGTATATGGACAGATTTCTCTGTCTCATATCTTTTTCTGCTGGGAAAATATCTTCTCACAGGCAGAAGTGATTGGAGCCCACCACATAGCCCAGGCATAGTACTCTATGTAACTCTCACCTAGGAACTTGATCTGCCAAGGAGAAAGTCCCTGGTAGAATCTGTCTATTATCCTTACTACTCCAGCCTACCATCCATCTTCCTGGCCCACCAAAGCCTGAGCTCCATTGTGCTTTCTCGGCTCTTGGTGAGATTCATCTACATTGCCCTTCATTTTAGAGTCCTAGTCTGAATACAGATTTTGTGTTTTTAAATATTAATGGGTTTCTTAGTTTGTCTGCCAGTTTGCTTCATAGACCAAAATGATTCAACTTGTGGATGGAAAAGAATGAATTTAAAGAATCAATGCAAAGCCATGCCAGTACCTTGCTTGGGGAGAAACAGAATTTTTTATCTACCCTCTGAATCTCTTGGGTGGTAGAGACCCTTTGTCGCAGAAAATGTAACAGAAAAAAATCAAAAAGAAATTTATTGTATTTCACATGTTCATAGCAGATGGAGCTATAGGGAATAGCCAGTTCCCATGGATATGCTGTAACATTTCAGCTTTATAGTACCTTCAAGAAAGATGAATAAATTATAGAGTGACCACAAGGTACATTTGATAAGCACGAGGAAATTAAAAAGGCAGAGTGAACAGTGAGTAAACAGCTATGTAGTTCTAGCCCCCTTGGCCAATTGTACACTCTGCTTCCTTATTTTCCTCTGCTTATCTAAGATACCTCATTGTTGCTCTAAGAATTCACAGTGAAGAATCAAGACCAGCTAAAGCCAGTTAGGACTAATGTGTCCTACCAGCACAATGCTAAGTACCTTTATTTCCTTGTAATGCTATCTCCCCTGTATAAGCCTTGCAGACCCTGCTGCTCTCATCATCCATCTGATGCTGTGACACATCTAAAGAGCCATGCAAAGTACAGGATAGTGAAATATGTATACCTATCTTTTCCTGGAACTCCCTGTCTTTACCCCACCATAATTCAAGAATAATCTTCCACTCTATTGAAGCTTTCCCACACAGTAAACTACCTAAAACACTAGGCATTGCAACCCATTTGCAGAAGCTGCATCTCCTCTGCAAGGGCCCCCAAAGGGTATTTTGATTTTACTTTGAAATAAAGTCTCAGTTGTTCACTCTCAATTCTTTATCTCTTCTTTGATTTCTCTCTTTTCTGTGACAATGTTGTGAAACATTGTCCTCTGGACATAGCCTAGTCATTGTCATCTTAATCATAACTGCTACAATAATACCCACAGGAGATCCTCAGCAAGATCTACCTGCTGTCATTCACTGATAGAAAGAGAACTAGGAAGGGCCATATTATCCCTTTACCTGAGAGCCCAGGTACCCTGTCATCCTGTGCTTCAATAGCTTGTAATTCTGTGCTACGAGCACATGGGCTCCGCGAATGCTGAATTATAGGAGATGGAAGCTTGATGGAGGAGAATTCCATTTATATAGTTGCCGGAAGATCATTACCTATCCCAGGGCTTTTGTTCTATATCTCTCATGTTCCTATAAATAACCTCTTATCCACGATCTCACAAAGTAGGCTCCACACAAGTCCATTACCTGGACTTGGATGGAATTTTGGTCTCTCTATGCTTTGGTCTCTCTTGCCTTGGGTGAGTAGACAATTATATCTGCCCTGGAACCATTAATACAACAGGTAAGTTCTTGGGGACACTTGGTAGACGACTAAATTTCTCTATCCCTGAGATGCCTCCATCCCTCACTGATGGCCACATGACAAGGGTAAAGGATGATGAATGTTTAGATAGGGGTGGCAGCTCTGTACTCAACTTCACAAAACCCAGAGGAAGAGGGCCTCCCAGGAGCTTTAACTCGGGCAGCATCTCAGGTAAGGAGACAGCAACACCCACCCCAAACAGGGGGTAACTGGGACCTACTGGGACCCACAGGGATCCAGGAATTGACTCCTGACCCAGTGCGTGGGCCCGAGTGCTCAGCAGATCCCGGGAGTCAGCTCTGCACCCAATCTCACAGAACCCAGAGGAAGCGGGGCTCGCAAGAGCTCTAACCCAAGCAGCATCCTAGGCAAGGAGGTGGCAATGCTTGCCCCAAACAGGGAGTAACTGGGACCCACTGGGACTCAGGTATTCACTCCTGTCCCAGAGCGCAGGTTCCTTTCGGTCTGGGCCCGAGCGCTCAGCAGATCCCGGGAGTCAGCTCTGCACCCAATTTCATAGAACCCAGAGGAAGCGGCTCCCAAGAGCTCTAACCCAAGCAGTAGAGCAGTTATCTTAGGCAAGGAGGCAGCAACACTTGCCCCAAACAGGGAGTAACCAGGACCCACTGGGACCCAGGAATTCACTCCTGGCCCGGAGCACAGGTTCCTTCCGGTCTGGGCCTGAGCACTCAGCAGATCCCGGGAGACAGCTCTGCATCCAACCTCAGAGAACCCAGAGGAAGCAAGGATCCCAGGAGCTCTAACCCAAGCAGTATCCTAGGCAAGGAGGCTGCAACACCTGCCCCATACAGGGAGTAACTGGGACCCAGGAATTCACTCCTGGCCTGGAGCATGAGTTCCTTCTGGTCTCCACCTGAACACCGAGCAATCTTGAGCCTCAACTCTAATCCCAGCAGCAAAACCCATCCCAAACAGTTCTGACACAACCTAGAGAATAGGAAAGACAGGCTCCAGTCAGAGACAGCGCAGGTAGCACAAAGGAGATCCAGATAACGAAAGGCAAGTGCAAGAATACAAGCACCAGCAACCCAAGGTACTTGCCATCATCAGAACCTAGTTCTCCCACATTAGAAAGTTCTGAACTCCCCACATCACCAGGAAAGTAAGAACCAGATCTAAAATCACTTCTAATGATGATGATAGAGGACTTTAAGAAGGACATAAACAACACTCTCAAAAAATTTGAGAACACAGGGAAACAGGTAGAAGCCCTTAAAGAGGAAACACAAAAATCCCTTAAAGAATTACAAAAAAACACAAACAAGCAGGTGAAGGAATTGAACAAAACCATCCAGGACATAAAAATGGAAGTAGAAACAATAAAGAAATCACAAAGGGAGACTACCCTGGAGATAGAAAACCTAAGAAAGAAATCAGGAGTCATAGACACAAGCATCACCTACAAAATACAAAAGATAGAAGAAAGAACCTCAGGTGCAGAAGATACCATAGAAAATATTGACACAACTGTCAAAGAATGTTTAGATAGGACAGTTTGTAGAAAGAGTAGTGTATATGTATAGATTAGAGTCACAAGAATTGTGGTTTGATTATATTAATTTCTTTGATGCCATCTCAAGCCTTACAAGGAATTATGGAATGTGGCCTTCTAGGTATGTCATGGCAGTAATAGTGATTTGACCAATAAAAGATTAGACCTATTTATATGTCATTAAATGAGAAGAAAGAGAGTTAGTACTCTAAAGGAAGTATAAGGAATTAAATGTTGCTGTGGACTACGTACTTTTCTTGAAGGTGCAAATTCACATAGGTGCTCATGATCCTGCAGGTAACCCTTAGCTCTGCTCCTATATGCAGCCTCAGATAAATCAACTGACCAAGCACAGTACATGGAATTTTTCCTTTATCTACTATTAGTACCCTTCTATGATGAGTAGAAGTTTGTTTGTTTCTTTTTTAGAACTTTTCATGAAACAAAGGTTCAAAAGTTGCTTTAAAGGGTCAATCTTTTTTATTCTCAAGTTTACTGATTCCTCTCATCATTGGGTTTAACTCTAGGTTCATGTGCTTACCTACCTTGAGAGAAAATTATTATAGTTAGATAGACACACAGACAGACATACAGACACACAAATACACCAATAGACAGAAGGTAGAGCCATAGATAGGAATATGAACTTACTTTTAGTATTAGCCAGAACTAGGGTAGTAGAAATTCTCCCTTGAAGACAGCCCTATTCATAGCAGTGTTACAACTAATACAATGGATAAAACAAAAGCAAGTAAATATGCATGTGTAGATATATCCGTGGGTCTATTATTTGTACTGGGAAGTCAGATCTGTTTTTTGCTACAGGCCTTTGTACTAGTGCTAGGAGCCTTTGCTCTTGGATTGAAGCAATTTTCTTCTCAGCACGACATTTCCTATTGGGATTTGAAACTATAGAAAGCTTGCTTATAAAAGGCACATAGAAACTGCTTTTGCTAAAAGGCTGTCCTCATCAGCTTCACAAGGTAGCCAGCAACAAGATAAAGGTCTATCATTTCTACTTTTATTTTTCACACTTCATTTTTAGGGGATTAGACTCATGTTTAACTATGTGCATAAGCATACTTGAAGTGGAAATTTTTGGTTTTCTTCAAGACTCTGTTGTTTTGTGATTTTTTTTTTCTGGAAACTGTCTTATCAGAGGATGTTTATCCTGAATCAGACACATTGGAGGATATTTTGCTGAGAACAGACACATGAAATTTTTCTGGAAGCAGCCTGGAAAAAAGGGCATGAGATGTTCTGCTAGAAAGAACACGTGATGTTTGGAAAGGATATAAATATAACCCAATAAAAGTGAGCAATATTATATGGTATTGGTTTGCCTTGCCATTCTCTGCTGTTTGTCGTTATTTATGGAGAAACACAAAGAACTTCTGGTAGTGTTCTGGTTGATTCTTGCCTCTTCTGTGGACTCAGGCCAATTGGCAAGGCCTCAAAATTTCTTCTGGAACTGCTGTTACTGACTTCATGAATGCTATTTGCTAGTGGATTGAGCTACAACTGCTTATTTATATGAACTGAACTTCTGATATCTTGAAAATGTAGTTTGGATTCACTCTAAATAACTATTTCTAAACATGTCCACATCTTCCTTTGCCCTATTAACCTTTCCTTTCTACTACCTCTTGTGGGTGGTAGGCTAGAAGGGAGGTTAAAGCTTTTAAGTACACTTATTTAAGAAGGTTTTGAAAACTGTAAACCTAAAAATGTAAACAAAAATCTTGAAAAAGTATTTTTACATATTTTACATATTTTATTTTATGTATATGAGTGTTTTGCTTGCATGTATGTTTATATATCAACTGCATGCATTGCCCAAGGACACCAGAAGAAGATATGGATCTAATTGGAACTGGAGTCACAGATAATTGTTAGCTACCATGTGGGTGCTTAGAATCTTCTTCTGCAAGAACAACTGATGCTCTTAACCACTGAGCTATCTCTTCAGGCCTATATAAGCATATCAATTTTACAAGGGGTGTTTAACCCATGCTTCCTGTGTTCAAGACTGAAGAAAAAAAGAATAACTAAAACATTTTGTTGTCAACATTTAAGGTCATATTCTAAACTCCTGAAAAATCACCAGAAGGTCTCTGAGAGTCATTGTTCTCAACCTACAGTTAACTTACCTTTGAGAAAGTGAATAGCACATAGACAAATTAGCCCAACACGAGACTATCAGCAAGCAGGAAGGATTGTCTTAAGAGAATCAGGTTGTCACATCCAATGAATGGACTCTTCTCAGGAGACCATTTTGAAAAGCAAACCTGAGTAATGATCAACCAAATTCAAGTTCACAGACTGCTCAACTGCGCGTTCCTCTCACCCACTGTTTCTCTCACCCACTGATCCTCTCACCCTGTTTCTCTCTCACTCTCTGCTCAGTTCTTCCTGTTTTAGCCTAAGACCCATGACCATGTTCACAAGGAAGTGAAATGCTTTATCTCCATCTTCCCTAAATGACCATTTGGAACAGAATTTTTTCATGTCCTTTTGCCTTTACTTTAGTTTGTTTTCTTCGGAATAATTGCTTGTCCTGACATCTTGTAATTCCAGAGTGAGATCTCTGATCTAGCTAGGACTCAATTTATAAGGAAAAAAATCATACATCTTGTAACTTCAGAAATTTCTATCCTGCCCTTGGAGGCTCCCAGAAACAGAACCACTAACCAAAGAGCGTGCATGGGCTGGACCAAGGCTCCTCATACCTATGTTGCTTGCTCTTCATGCTGGTCCCCCAAAACTGGAGCAGCAACTTAATCCTGACTCTGTTGTCTACTTGTGAATCTTGTTTCCCTAATTGGGCAGCCTTGTCTTGTCTCAGTGGAAAAGATTGTGGCTATTTCTACAGTGACTTGAGGTGCAAGGGTGGGTTAGTACCCAAAGGGGACCTCACCGTTCTCAGAAGTGAAGGAGAGGGGTGAATGCCTGTACAAAGGAGTGACTTGGAGAAGAGGGCAAGACTGTGATTGGGATGCAAAGTGAATAGATAGATAGATAGATAGATAGATAGATAGATAGATAGATAGATAGGCAGAAAAGATGACTAAATAAATAGATGCATATCCTGGTTTATTTTAGGCAATTGCAAAGCTGAAGGCTTCTCTAAATCTGCTCTCATTTGCCTTAAGCTCAGCAATTTTCATGCCCATAAGATGTTTGTAAATGCCCTACTCAGGTCTTTGATACCCGTGCCTCGCATAAGGAAATTAAAGAGAAAATTATGGAGACGGTAGGGAAAACAAAACAGAGATGAGCAAATATGAGCCTTGGAGGAGAGACAGACCTCCATAGTTTCCTCATAGAGGCCTCAAGAGATTCCTTCCTACTTGAACTAATTTCCACTAGTGCTAGTGGATATGTTTGTTCCATTCAGGTTTCATTCTTTTCCCATGTACTTTCCATTATTTAATTTTTTTCAATAATGATCCCCCTTAATAGGCACAATGAAAAATGTGAGAAAATAGAGAAGATGGTGCGACTCTTAACCAAAAGATGTCTGGTATTACTTTTTAAAAGATGAGTACAGTTTTTAAGTGTTTTATTTATATATTTTTTGGTTCTTTAATCTATTTTTACAATCCAGACTTCATCCCCCTCTGGTCTGTTCCCAGACTTTTCCTCATCCCATACCACCACCACCACCACCACCACCACCACCACCACCACTACCACCCATGTCCCTACCCCAGTCTTGAAGAAGATGGCCCCACCACTCTCCCCGACCCCACCAGGCCTCCTCACTCCCGGGGGCCACAAGTCTCTCAAGGGTTTGGTGCATCTTCTCTCACTGAAGCCAGACTTAGCAGTCCTATGCAGTATATGTATCGGGGGCTTCATATCAGCTAATATATGCTGCCTGGTTGGTAATGAATTAAAAAGACGTTGAAACAAAAAATAAGTGCAGGGTTAGATTATATAATGGTTTAAGCAAGTTCACAAGGTAAAATATTTAGAATTGTGCATACTAAGTCCTGAGCTATAATACTGATTCAAGATAGAGCCAGCTCTTGGGGATAGACCCACGGATGACAAGGTCATTCTGATTGGGAGGGATGAATGGGAAGCTATGGGATCAGACAGAATATGTTGGTTTCTCCAACCAGGTTGAAAATATGATTAGAATGTAGAAGAGTATAGTTTTGCATATTCCTTGTTTGGTTGTCTTACGGATTATATCTTTAGAAATCTGATAAGCTATTAATACTCGTACAACTTTGTAACATGTGGGCCACAAGGTAGTACCTAGCAACGTAGCTTCAAGATTTGAGAAGCACAGTGTAGAAGAACTAGAAGGGGAACAGACCAATCCCACTCATGGAAGGGGTTTAATTGCTGGTTCTCAACGCAGGAATAAAGCAAATGCAAATTATAAGTTAATAAGAGCTAATGTGGCTGCAGCTGAAGCCTGTTAATCATTATTTTCAAGTATACAAAATATATTGGTAAAAAATGAATGATCTGGGCTTTAAAATCATACATGGTATTTAGTATCTTGTCAAGGTAGATGTAAATAATATTAAAAATAAAACAATAGCTAAAAGGAATTTCTTATATGTGTAAAAATTAAGGAATATACATTTAATTACTCATAAGTAAATCAAAAACAGACAGAAGTCTGAACTTAAAATTTACAAACTATGTTCAAACTCCCAGGAATACAGTTCAATCTGTGATAAATGGAAGTTTATACATAAGAGGAGAAACACTTGAAACCAACTACCTAAGCATCCATCTGAAACTGTGAGGGTTAGGGTTAGGGTTAGGGTTAGGGTTAGGGTTAGGGTTAGGGT
>NW_021604587.1:9817715-9824350 GCF_004785775.1 Grammomys surdaster
TTAGGGTTAGGGTTAGGGTTAGGGTTAGGGTTAGGGTTAGGGTTAGGAGAGTAACAAATTAAATCTGATAAAGTACAAGGAAGCACATAGCACATGTTGGGGAGAAATTAACTGAATTCAGAATAAATGTAAAATACTTCGGATCAATAAAGTCAGTAGCTGCTGGGTTTTTGTTGTTGTTGCTTTGTGTGTTTTGTATAAAGAGTAATAAAATTAATTAACCTTTGCCATGACAAACTAAGCAGCAAAGGAAGAGCCACAAAGAACCAGGATATAAAATGAAAACTGGAGAGGTATTGTAAATGAAAGATAATTGGAGAATATTATGATAATCTGTGTTTCAAAAATAAAAGCCATTAAGTGTATAGACCAGAAAAACCTTAACAAATATGATAGAAAGTAGAAAACACAACAATTCTGATAGATTTCGGAGGAATAATACTGAAGAGTTTTCAATATTGAATGCTCTCGCCCCCCCCCCCCCAGATTGCTTCACCTGTGATGCCTATCAAAAGTCTGGAGGAGAAACACGATGACTCTAACACACAGCATCACAAATAGTTGAGAGATTGAAAGCTTACTTGGCCTCTCTTTCTTTTTTTCATCCAGAATATCTTTCGCCATAAAACTTAATGAGGACAATAAAGAAAGGAAAATTATAGATCAATTTCTGCCATGAATATTGATTTAAATATAAACAATATTAATTAAAACCTAGTTATATACAAAAAGAATAATGGGACATTATGATAAAGTGGGGATAGCCCAAGAATCTACAGGAAGTGCACGTTAAAAGCTGGAGCAATGTGATTCCCAAAGAGAAAGAATAAAGGACGAAGATTTTCAAAAGATGCTGAGAGAGCATTGGGCAAAATTAAATATTCAAATTAAACCCATAGATGGCTAAAAAAGAAGGGGACATTTTAATCTAATGGTGCCTGGGTAATCTTCTCCTATGATATTGAGAAGGACACCTGCTATTATAACTTCTAATCATCATTGCACTGAAAATCTAGCCAGTGCAGTAGCAAAAAAATGTTATTTTATTTTTAAGGGAAAGAAATTAGAAACAAGAAAAACTTTCATTATTTGTAGATGTTGCTTATTTAGAAAAAACACAAATATTTATAAACTCTACGTTAGTAAGTGAACATAATAAACCTATTGAATGCTTTAGAAGATGATTTTTTTCATTGAAATCTCTTATTTAAATGTCGATGATCCTAAATAATTATACATAATTACATGTATAATTATTTTCAATTAATTTTATCCTAAATAAATATAAACATTTTAAAATAATATTTCTAAATAATATTTATCATATACATGCACACATACACATATATATTTCTTTTCAGTAAAGGACAAGCCTTCTATGGATATCAATCAGCCATGTTATATCAAATTGAACTAAGACTAGGTACCTCCTTTCCTATTAAGGCTAGACAAGGCAACCCAGTAGAATTAAAGGGTTCCAAATGCAGGCAACAGAGCCAGAAACAGTTCATGCACCCACCATTCAGAGTCCCACATAAAGAACAAGCTAAACAACTGCGCCATCTGTACAGAGGGCTTGGGTCGGCCCCATCCAGGCTCCCTGGTTCTCTGTTTATTCTCTGTGAGTCCCTATGAACCCAGGTTAGTTGATGCTATGGGTTTTCTTGTGGAGTCTTGAACCTCTGCCTCCTATAATCCTTGTCCCTCTTTCACGGGATTCCTCAGAGTCTGCCTAATGTTTAGCTGTGGGTCTCTAAATCTGCTTCAATAAATTTCTGGGTGAAGCATCTCTAATGACAATTGGGTTAGGCATAAATTTATGAGTATAGCAGAATGTCATTACAAATCATTTTCTATACTAGGTCTCCGGGATATTCAGCATCTGGGTCCTGGGCCTCCAGGCACTGTTAAGGGTGGGCTCATTCTCAGGGTACATGTCTCAAGCTGGACCAGTCATTGGTTTGCAACTCTGACAAGTACTTTGTAACTTCTACCCTACTTAGCACACCTTACAGGCAAAACAAATAGTAGATCAAAAGTTTTGTGACTGGGTTGGTGTCCCAATCCTACCTCTGGAAGTCTTGCCTGGTTGCAGGAAATGGTTGGTTCAGGCTCTATATCTGCCATAGCTGGTTGTCTTACTCACAATTACCCTCATAGCTTTCCATTTCACTAGGTTTCTAAGTTGTTCCAGAGATGTCCCCTGATTCCAGTTGTCAATCCCAGTACTCTGTCCCTCAGTCCTCCCCAAGTGGATGGATAAGGGGAGGAGTATAGAGGTGTAAGGATAAGAACAGGAGGGATTCAGTGAAGAGATCCTAAATAATTTTCAGCACGTATTTCTTCTTATAGTGGACATCTTAATTGAAGTTTTCTGAATGTTATTTATGTACCCTATACACATAAGGTTTATTTAACAAACACATGTAAGTTTTGTTATTCAAACACATGCATACAGTTTTGTTACTCAAAAGTGTGAGCTTTTCTTTTTTTTTTTTAAACAAATTCATCATAAGCACTGACATTTGAGTGCCGTTACAGGACGATATTTATAATAGTTGGGTTAGCTAGGCACATGGGGCTCAGAATGTTCAGGCATGGGAGTCTTCTCTGCCCAGGAGTTTGCCACCACCTGGTCAATGTAGTGAGACTGTCACAAAAGGAAAGACACAGATAAATAAGTAGAAGCTGATTTTAATGACATGAAAAGAAAACCCCTATTTAAATCTAGTGGGAGATTTTCAAAACATCTGCATTGTCTGAACAGGACTCCAATAGCTCAGGAAATAATAGAAACAGTAGTCCGGTGGAATTGCATGATTAATAAGCTTCTGTACAATGAGGGAAATAATAACCTAGAGAATGGGAGAAAATCTCCGTCAACTACATAGCTGACTATAGATTCATAACTAGAATATATTTTAAAAAACTTCAAAACACTCCCCAAAAAACCCAAATCATCTATTCAATCAATGAGAAAACAAACTGGATAAACAAACCCCATCTGTGATCATGTAAGCAGTTGTAATTAACTCAGTGAATCACACATGAACAAGTAAGGGGAAGAGCTAGTTGCAAAGGTTTCTATGGAACGAAAGGGGGACAGAAGAAAGTAATGGAGGGTGCATAATATAAAAATGCATTGTATGTGTTTATGAAATTGTCATAAACTTAAACTTAAATGATATAAAAAAACGAATGACAGAAAAGTAGAAACTTAAGTGGCCAGTAAATATTTAAAAGACATTTGCAATATCATTAGCCATCAGATTATGTAAGCTAATACTATGCTGAAATTTCATTTTACCCTAGTCTGAAGGGATATCTAGAAGAAAGCAAGCCACTATAAATACCAATGATGGTGTGAAGAGAAGAATGATTATAGGTTGGTGAAGGGAATCAAAACTAGTGCAGCCTTTGTGAAAGCAATCAGTACTGATGTTCCTAAAATATTAAAGATGGAACCTATCTACCACTTTGTAATATAAAGGACTCTAGGTCAGCACATCCATGTGTTTTGAGCCTTACTCACGCTTGTCAAAATATGAAGAAAAAAAAAGGCTAGATGTCCACTAACAGATGAATGGATAAAGAAAATGCGGTATATGTTGAAAATGGAGCATTACTTCGCCATAAAAAAAGATAACATTATACAGTGATTTTGGCGAATGGGTAGAGCTGGAGGTTATTGTATGAAACAAAATCAGTGACTCAGAGAAATATAAAAGATTTTAGTGTTTTTTTTTCTGTCACTTGTAATCTAGATTTAAACATATCTATGAACTACACACACACTCACAGGCACACCACACACACACACACACACACACACACACAAACAGTGAAAATAGAAAGACGAAAATGCACCTGTGAGGAGGAAGGTCTCAAGGGAGGTAGGAGTGAGGAACAAGGTTATATGATATGAAATAGAATGTAAACTGTTTAGGCCAATGAAAGGGACTCAAGGAAATGAAGAGAGACAAAGGAGAAGGATGGGAGGGCCAAAAGTGTGGAAAGGCTCATGATGTATGTTCATGAAAATTTCATAACAGAATACAAATCCTCTAAGCTGAAATTATTTTTTAAACTAAATAGTTTTCAAGTGATAAGATACAATTTTATTACATTGAAAGTTTCAAGATATATTAGAAGATAATTATCCTGACATTAACCTCTACATCCTACACAATCCACTTAAATATGTAAGGGTTTTCTTTTGTGGAATTTATCAAGATGATAATACAATTATATGAGAATGGGAAAGTGTTTAGAAAACACAGCAGATCAGAGTCAGACTCCACCTGGATATGCAGCCCTATAATTCTTATTATCAAGAGAAATCCTCAGGAAGTCAGAGGAGCACAACCTATAGAACAGGTATGCAGTACACCAGACATAAGAATTCAGAGACAACTCTCAGCTGACTGATGACTTAGGTGACATTGTAGACTAGTTGGTAAAGTTTGTTTAGTTTGTATTGAATCACTTAAACTTTCATACAGAGAAGGTTCCAATTTCCCTTTCTATTATCTACAGAAAGTCACTTGTAAGCTGATCAACGTAATAGAACAGTGCATATAAAGAGTAGATCAATAAAGGTTCTAGGAAACCTTGTGAGAGGTGGGGTAGAAAATGAACTTAAACATGAGGCACTAACCATCAAGAAAATCTTCCTGAGGCAGATCTGGCAGAGGACTTATTTCCTACCAGAAAATAATACATACATGCTCCCACACACGTACATGCATGCATGTATTTATTAAAATCAGAAGTGTCATCCACACAAGAGAGTGAAAATATAAATGTCATACAAGGCTCAATGGTAGGACCTTTAGAGTGGTTGCCTTGTATGCACAGGCCCTTGCTACAGTAAATTTATGCCAGCTTAACATTATAGCCGTTGAACAGAATAATAGCAGTAGGTTTTCCCTTAGAGTACATGACCCACCAAGCCACATATTCTTGTCTTTGATAAAGATGCTAGGTATAGATTCTGTCCAATGAAAAATAGTGTCAAGTTACTATTTAAAAATGTCTATTTTTATTTTATGTGTGTGGATATTTTACATGCATATATGTTAAAGATTAGTACATCTCTCCACTTGCATCAGAGAATCTTCCATTTGCATAGATGGTGATTAATACAGGCCCACAACTGGTCAAGTTACAGAGAAAAAGCTACAGAGAACTCAGCCCTTCATAGGACATTTAGCTCACCCTTCTGACTTCTGGGTCTAAGACTCAAGGATCACTATAGAAGAAGAGGATGAAAGACTTTAAGAGTCAGAGGGGGTAGATGATTACAAGGAACCTGTATCTTATAGACATGGAAGGGCAGTTGCACATACAAACTCACAGTGGTTGGGAAAGCTGCACATAATCTACACAAAGAGACAGTTAAAATCAGCCAGATAGTTAAAATCCCAGCATGGAAAGGACAAGAGGGCATAAAGCCCCACTTATAACTAAAAATTCATTAGCAGTTTATAACTGCTGCAAGCTGGTCCATTTTAAAGGTATAATGCCTAGTAGATCCTCCACTCTCCAGTGGCACCTGAGAATGTTTAGGCAAGACAAATTGAACTTTTAGTGGGGTAAAGAGCTAAACAGAATTCTCAATGGAGAAATTCTGGATGGCCGAGAAACACTTGAAATGTTCAAGATAATTAGTCATCAGGGAAATGAAAATCAAACCAACTCTGAGATTCCGTCTTACACTAGTCAGAATGGCTACAATCAAAAACTCAAGTGACAGCACATGCTGGCAATGATGTAGAATAAGAGGAACAACTCTCCATTGATGGTGGGAGTGGCAACTTGTACAGTTACTTTGTATATCAACTTGACAGTTTCTCAGCAAAGTAGGAATAGTTCTACCTCAAGACCCAGCTTTACCACTCCTGAGAAAATACCTAAAAGATATCCTGCTATACCACAGGGACACTTGCTCAACTATGTTTATAGTGCTTTATTTGTAATAGTCAGAAACTGGAGACAACCTAGTTGTCCTTAAACTGAAGAATGGGTAAAGAAAATGTGGTACATCTACACAATGGAATACTATTCGGCTATTAAAAACAAAGGCATCATGAATGTTGCAGGCAAATAGATGAAGCTTTTGAATATCCTGAGTGAGGTTATCCAGACCCAAAAGAACATGTATTGTATGTGTATTGCCTGTGATCTGGACTTCCCTGGGAATCAATGGCACAGACTCCAGTAGCAAGCTGTTGTAAGCTCCTTTAATACCCTCATTGGTGCCATGAAAGTATCTCTTCTAAACAGTAGTTCCAGATTGGCTGCCATTGTCTGTATCAGCAATCTTTAGTCTCTCAGGCAGTCCTCAATTTGGTCCTCCTGCAGGAGATGCCTTTTTGATTGCACGGCCCTAGCTGTTTCTCATACAGTATGTGCTCATTGCTAAGTGGATACTATCCATAAAATATAGGCATCATGCTTGTTAGCATTCCCTCTATGCTCTGGCCAACAGTTATGTACCAACAGCTAGGTAGGCCTAGCTTACTATAAAAGGGGCTGTTTGGCCCCTTATATTTCTCTCCCTCTCCCTCTCCCTCTCCCTCTCCCTCTCCCTCTCCCTCTCCCTCTCCCTCTCCCTCTCCCTCTCCCTCTCTCTG
>NW_021604587.1:9824750-9966556 GCF_004785775.1 Grammomys surdaster
GGAATAGAACAGAGTCAACTAAACTGGAACCTTAGGGCCTCTCAGAGACTAGACTACCAATCAAAGCACATGCACAGCCTGGACCTACCCCAAGCCCCACACATACATAGCAGATGTACAGCTTGGTCTTCACGTGGGTCTTGTACAGCCTCAGTGAAAACAGAAGGACCTAGCTCTGCAGAGACTTGATGTGCCAGAGTAGGGGGATATCCGGAGGGGGGGGGTGTGCTCCATTACCTCAGAGGAGAAAGAGGAGGGAGGAGCTGTGGGAGGGAGTTGAGTGCCAGAAAGGGAGACAGTGATCAGAATGTAAAGTGAATGAATGAATGAGACAAAAACGATAAAGAAACAGGCATTCGTTGAGTTAAGGTTGTGGAAATAGACTGCTGGGTGTTGGAGATATGATTATGATCTAAATTAAAATGCATTAAAATTCCAAATCAATAACATATTTTGTAACAATTCCTAAACAAAGCAAAACTAATAAAGAATATATGGTAATACCTAAGGAAAGTATACAAAGCATAGTTGTTTATTCTTGTCCTCCTTTTTCAGTTTAACAATCCTACTTCTCCAATGTCCACTATGATTTGTTCAATCATAACACATACACCTGAAAAATAACATCATGGCAATATTTGAGTAAAGAACCATGCTATCTGATGTATCAAATTCATTTTCTGCTCAAAAATTGTCTGTTGAATTTAATCTTTCTAGATTCTGGATTGAGAAGAAACTCAATCTTACCAAACTATCCAGTGGGTCTATTCTACATTCAAGTTGCATTTTCATCCTTTTAAAAATTTACAAAGCAGGAACAGCTGTGTTCTACTTCAATGTCTTAAACCTTTGCCATTTAATATTTGAATTTGACATGCCTGAAGTGGGTCTGGATTAAGAGAGAGAGTGATTTTCCCTTGTTCTCTGAGCATACACTTACTGATTATAGAACTGTAGTGTGTTTTTCTCCTGCAAATGAACCATAATGTGTATAGTTGTTCAAGTGGAATATAAAATCAAATAAGTAAATGAAAAATTAAGCTGTATTACTTCAAATCACAAACCTCTATTTTCTAGCCATAGCATCAATGCTTTATGTATTCAAAACATTATTGTTGAAGTGAACCAAAGGTAAAATTTTCCTTGCATAGAAAAATCATTACCTCTCTCCAAATAGCAAGTATTTTTCATGCTACTTTACGATCATGACTCATGGCCTATAAGGCCACAGGGACCACTGTGGCTAAATCCATCAGCTTGTTGAGCACTTGTTCAGAAATTACTGCTCCCATTTCTACCTCAGAATGCCCTTGGCTATAGTCCAGTGTTTTCCATAACCTTGTATCATAGGCACTCAACCATGTCATGTTCTTATACCCTAGTCTCCTCCTTTTTCCATTTAGCAAGGTTTCCTTTGGTCATAATTCCTCATAGAATAACACTTATATTCAAATATCAGCCATGCATTTGATGGATAGAACTTGTAGATATCTGAAACACTTATATTTCTTTGATGCAAGTATGAGCACAGACCCTATTTGACTCCTGACAATACATAGCACCCAGGCTATAACTTCTAACCAGAATTTCCTGAGGATAATAGAAGAGATCAACCCAGACATAAATTTAACAGCAACAGTGCAAGGACAGCTCCACCTAAAATGTGAATTCTCTTGTATCCCCTGCCCTAGGCTGGGGAAAAATGGTCTATTTTTTAAAAATTTTAGATTATTTTAAGAAGACATGGTCATCATATGCTCATTTTTAAAGTCTTGTATTTTTGTGCTTAATAGTGGTTCTTCAAAGTGAATGCCCACACCCCGATTGCCAGACGCAAAGATTACGCCACACTCATAATTAGGCAAACCAATGGGTGACTTTTCTATAGCATGAAAGATGATATGACTAGAAGCATCTTGAGAGGAAGGAAGCATTAACTGTGGTCCCATTAAAGCTAGGAAGAGTTTGAGACTGATTCTCCACATTGATGAGAGAACAAATGTTTATGGCTTTAAGCAACTGAGGTTGTAGTATGTTGCTTTCAAATTTTCATTCTTTTACTAAGATAAACCCAGTTTTTTCCAGAGTTAAGCAGAGAACAATGTCCTCTGAATATGTTATTTGGCTCTTTCTCATAAACAAAAACCATTGAGGTAGCTTCTGACTTGGTGTGGCAAGGTTCTGGCATCAGTGTTTTGAAATAATAATAAATAAGTTTCTTGTTTCCTCTGAGAAAAAAATAAACATGAGTTATTGAGGAAGTACCTTCAGAATCTGCTTCAGCCATGTGTAAGAACCATACCCTTGGAGGGCAGCTCATCACTGATGTTTATTCTCCCAGAGATATTCAAGGTCAAGGTATAAGTGCGTAGGAGGCCTGCTTGTCTTTATTGTCTCACAGGTTAGTTGTTTTTCAAAAACAACCAGACTTAGATTGAATTCTTTGCATAATTTAATAATTGTTGATATTTTTAAAATTGTCTTTGCATTTACAAAGGGCTAGAAATACATATGTCACACAAGAATATGACTTAGGAAAAAATAAAAAAAGAAAGACAAGAAACCTAAGAACATGTCTGTAATACAATTACTGGAAGAAACATTTTAGTGAGTAGATTCCTCTACATGAGTACATAGTTTCTGGATTTATTCTGGATTTCCTATGGGAACAGGAAAGCAAAGATGGCAGTGCTCAGTCTCCTTTTTCATAAATCTAGAAATCATTCACTTTTTCCTAATGGACCAGGTAGCAAATACTTCAAATATTTCTGCCCACATAGTCACCACTGGAATTCTCTATGATTTCTCTAGTATAAAGGCAGTCAGAGAATATTAAATTGATCAGATGAGACTGTTACAATAAAATAATTTTTAAATAGTTATCATCATAGATTAGTCTTAAGTGTCATAATCTCCTAATCCTCACAAAAAGCCTTCCAAATCATATCAATAAAAGATATTCAGAATCATAGTCATCCCTATTATGTCAAATTGATATTAGCAATATTTCTCGAATGTCAACTTGTTCTCAATGATTCCTTATAAAAAGAAATTCATTGATAATTTTAGCTGTTCTAGCTTTCTTAATATTGCTAAAGATAATGAGCTAGTACTTTCCCATTTAAAGCATACTTTCATAATTCTTCAAATTGTCACTACTGTTTATGTAGACTGGAGTTAATCTTAAATAGTGTTTTTAATAATTTTATGTATAAAACAGTTTCACACAAAAAAATTTCATGTAGCATTATATCAGTACTTGGACTGTTCTAGATTCTGGAAAACTTTTAAGTTTAGGTTTTCAGATCAAGGATACTTAACCTATAATACCATTTTTAAATTTTTAAAGAACCTTCATTCTACTTTTTCTACTATTCATAAGCATAATATCTACTAACATTATCTTTTTAAATTACTGTCACTTAAATTTATAGGCGTGATAGATGTATTAGGAAGACATGTAACTTAGATTATAAAATTGTTAATAATAAAGACTGTCACATGCTATTTGAACTCACTGAGGAGCTGAGTTTAGAAGTATGGCTTCTCCTCATGAACTCCATTTTAGAGCCAAGCATGTTGTCTCAGTGCCCTCCAAGACCCCTTCCCAGGGCATGGGTTAGTTCTGCTGACTCTGTGATAAGCAGGATAAAGCAGTGAAACCGCCCAGGTTTACATTACATTTTTAAAAACAACTGCAAGCCATTTCAAACCGTTTATTATTGTTCATTCCATAATAAGAAGTCACTACAGTGGGAACAAGATATCAGTCAGGAACCAGGTGATAGCCTCAGTGTCCCCAGTCAAATCACCTCAGCAAACTAGGAAGTTTTTGATGGAGGTTTTAAGTGATTGATTTGATGGTATTTTCCTCTATCTCTCTATGTCTATCTATCTATCCATTTATCCATCTATCATCTATTATCTCTCTGTAATCTATTTATCAATCTCTTTCTACTTATCTATTTATATATCTATCATCTGTCTCTCATCATCTATCTACCTACTATCTCTCTGTTTCTGTCACCATCTATCCATCTGTATCTATCTCTACCTATCCTTCATCCATCTAT
Organism: Grammomys surdaster; assembly: GCF_004785775.1. Lineage (NCBI taxonomy): Eukaryota > Metazoa > Chordata > Mammalia > Rodentia > Muridae > Grammomys > Grammomys surdaster. The sequence goes on from NW_021604587.1 coordinate 9,828,824, forward strand.
CATCCATCTATCACCTATCTATCTATCTATCTATCTATCTATCTATCTATCTATCTATCTATCTACCTATCTATCTATGTTTATCTCTCTATCATCTACTTGACCATACATCTGGCTTTTGCTATTTACTCTTTTCCTTGCCTCTCTCTATTTAATAAACTCACTCTCAACCAAAAGTATGGCTATAGTATATTATTCCCCAAACCTTACAAAATGACACTGAGTTTCCTTTCCAGATCAGCACACCCTATTTTCATAGATTAAAAAAACATGGTTTATATCATCCATGCTATTAACATTCCATGGATCTTGAACCTCAATGGTTTTTATATATTCAAAGTATATAACATTCTAAGCTTTTTAATGCCTCTCTTAATCAATCACATGATTATTCTTTGTGAATTTTTTAATAAAACTCAAGTAACTGTATGAATAATTTCTTCTTGCCCTCTGACTTTTCAAACTACTAGATAATTGTTTAAGCAATTTTCTTTTTAAAACATTATTGTGCTACCTTCAAGTAATCTTTCCAGTGAAACACTTAATGGATAAATCATTCTGCATAAAACTTGTTAGATTGCCACATGTATATACAAGACTCACTCTCTGTGATTGCCAGGGTGAGTTGCCACAGAAATGGGTCATATGTCTGGAGTCCATGTTGCCAGGATTCTGGTTCCCACTTCTACACATCATATTAGTGCAGGTAACTTTTTTTTTGAGAATCTTCCAAAAGTTTCCCTTGAGATAGGGTAGCTTCACAACAGAAAATTTTCTGAGCATTTTCTGGAAATTGAATTCTACATATTTTTATAATGAAACATTGGTAGCAAAAGCTGAATGTAAATTATAAAAGGAAAGAAACTGCATTTAGAAGGCCAGCTTTTAATTAGTGAATCTCTATGAAGAAGTGAGAAAATTGTACATATGAGGAGACATAAAACTTTACAGAATATGTGCTGATTTTCAAAAAATATTCTATCTACAATGTGGTATATATGATAGTGAATTGTGTTCATATTCCTTACACATTGCTTCAAAATATACATATGTATAATATATGTATATATATTACATTTTGTAATATGTATTGCATGTTATATATATGTATAAAATATATATATAATATATTTTATAGTCATAAAATGGTCAATTTTCCCCATAAGCTATTGTTTTTTACTAATCACCCAGACAGGTGAATTAGCCTTGGCTAATATATGTTGCAGTCTCTCCATTGGTATCTGTTTGTATACACATAGTATTATTGGCTACTGATGATAGCTAGTGACTCTAAAACACAGTGGTTTGAGACAACAGCAATAAGCTCATCATTTGGTGGGTGTTTTCTGTTTATTCAGCAGGCCAGCTGACCTTGCTTGGGCTTTTCCACATATCTACAGTTAACTGCAGTATAGCTCAGGACTCACTGCCCTTGGCAATCCTCAGTTTATGTCACTATACTACTTCCTATCAAGCTAGTCCAGAATTCCTCTCACTACTAAGGATCTTGAGACAAAAATCCCAGTAGCTGCAAGCTAGACTTGGTTTCTCATTTGCAATGTGCCAATTAGAAAGAAAGGTAAGGGAGTAGGCACATTCTCTCCCACTGAGGCTAGACAAGGTAGCCCAGTTAGGAGAACAGAATTTACAGGCAGGAAACAGGGACAGCCTCCACTCTAGATGTTGAGAGACCTATGGTTGGTAACCGGGGTCGGGGAGGAACTCCCCGTTCTCAAAGGAGAAAAGGAGGGGGTGGAGGAGGAGTGATGTGACCCAGATGTAAAGTGAATTAATAAAAACATAGACAGACAACAGACAGATAAGAAAAACAAAAGAGCAACAAGAAAAAGCAGATAGTAAGTCATTGTGACAAATGCTGAAAAAAAATTAAAGGAGTTCAGTGACCCCAAATCAATCACCAATAAGGTACTAACATGAAGTTTAGGTTTAAATTGAAGGCAAAAAGTTATTCACAATCAAACTGTACTGTGCAAGATGTAGTGTACTATCACTGGACCATTATTTTTTCAACTTCTTTAAGGTGGTTCCTCTGAAAAAGTGTTAATTGTTCATCTATTAAGGCTGAGGGTGTATAGCCTCTCCATAAATAATTGTTTTCATTGGAGAGGGTGTCTAATCTGTCCTGTGAGAATCTGTTCTTCCTAAAATTTAATGTGACTCAAGAAGAAAGGTTATGCCTAGTAATTTATCTCTATGCCTTCACTTGAAGTACAAGATGCTGACAGGCACAGCATGCAGGTAGGATGCCAGGCTTTCATCCTGGATCCAGGTGAGAAATCAATGCTTTTTAGCAAAACCAGCTTCTGTGTGCCTGTTTCACTCTCCCAAGTGGGAGTTTCACAGAAATAGCAGAATTGCCAAGGCCTCTTGCAAACTAGTCATAAAATTGGCCTCGGTATCAAGATTGCAAAATTCTTTTGGTCAAAACAAAAGAAAAACGGACCCAGATTTAAGGAGAGGGAAAATATATTCCAACTTAAGTACATCAGGTAGAGTTGAAGTAACAAATTATGAAAAGCTCTTCTACCAAACACAAACACACACACACACACACACACACACACACACACACACACACACACACGTATGTACCTGTAAATTTTCCTTTTAAATCTCCCCTCAATGGTGATGGTATTTTATGTATTGTCAGCTACTCCAATACTCCAATGACAAGTTTTCCAAGCACATGACACTGAATACTAGAAAAGCATTTTCAAAATTGTCAATAACTATTGTCAAGGGACAATGGAGGGCATGATTTGGAGTTCACTGTAGCTAAGTGAGATATGACAAGAAAAAGGTGGATAGATATTAAATCTGAAAGAATTTTTAAATGACAAACCATAGGAAATACATTTCTATATATATATATAATACCACTGAGTACTGGGCAGTGAGGGAACCTGACCCCTGAAGGCAGGAAAGTCTGCAGCAGAGCATGTCTAGTCCAGTGTGCATGGACAGAGAGCAAACATTAAAAACAGTTAATTACCAGACTTAAGGAAGAAGAAATTAGAGTCTTGGGATTACAGTACAGTTTGTACTCCCCAGGATAAAAGCTAGATATACAGAGAGCTTGAGAAGGAAGCAAGATGTTTCATTTGCTGAGTACTCGGTAGTGGAAAAGAAACATCCAGAGATGGAAACATAACCTGTGAGAAGAAAATCATGCTGGACAGAGTTGGAGATACTTCTATGTACAAGAGATGAGTAAGTAAATCTGTGTATGGAGCAACAGAAAAAATGAAATAGGTAAAAGGAAAATAAAATCAATGACAAAGAAACAGTATCAGTAAAGTAACAGACATCCTCAAATGCCTTATTGATGTTTAAAGGAGTTACCCAAGGTAGACAGACAAAGAGTAGACAGGTTAAAAGTATTCAAACCATATGGAAGAAAATATGTAAGTATTCCAAGTTCAAATGATCATTACACAAGATCTATTATAATAAATTACTCTAAATTAATGGTAAGAATAAAAGAGGTGCTAAAATAAGACATAGCATGTAGAGTCAGATCATACAAACACCAAGATCTACAAAGGAAACTCATTGTAATGGATCTTATATTGGTTGAACAGCTGAAAATCAGTGCGTGCTTCCATTTTTGAAAGTTAGAAAAATCCATGTGGCCATTTACAGATATCCAAAATCCATTCCTCAAAAGTGTTCTCTATGAAATAGGAATAGAATGGAAGTCTTATAACCCAATAGTATGTATCTGCAAGCACACCACCACTAACCTCACACTTTACAGCTACAGTCTAAATGTGCATATGTTTTAGGTTTTAAAAATAAGAGCACACCTATATGCTACACCCATTCATATTCAATATTAAATTTAGATAATCTTACGAAATCTCTATAAAGATACAGCAGCTAAAAGAGGAGAGTATCAAGACATTAGGCTCCAAAATCATGAGTCTAAAAAGTGTAAAAGTGGAATTACCAAAAGACACAGTGATGCTTTTGGATGTGATAGCTATGGTTATTATCTTGATGTGGCTGAAAATTTCATGGACTTATACACATGTAAAATCATCAAATTTCAATAAATGCTTTCAGTTCCATATCATAGTTTGGTTTTGATTTAATAAGAAAACTGTATTCTCTTCATAGACTTTCCATCTTCTCTTTTGGGACTTTTGCCTTCAAACAGCACTGCCAACATGCTAGCTATATAATATGAATGATCCTATTCAAAATTGTGAAATATTGATCAAAAATCTCCATAATTCAAAAAAGTATCATGGGAAATGCCTATGAGAAAATAACTAATTCAAGGTACTGAATAAAGCAGACTTATCCTCTCACTGTGTCTGCTTCTAAAATGATGTAGTCTGTGATAACAAATGAGAGTCACCCATTTCCATCCATGTATGATATTCCCTGAGATGTTCTCACTGTATTCCAATAAACGGGATGAGGTCTGACTGATGATCTACTAAAAGGCTGGATTGTGTGTTTCCTGTCAGAGAGTAAGTCAACCTTGCTTCTAAGTTTTATATGGTCCTGAATGATTAATATAATAACAATATTAATAACCTCTGATCCAATTAAACATGGGTTCAGAGAGTCACAACTTAAAAGGATTACCTCAGTTCTTAATTTAACCTTTCTATATCCTTTAGTCTTTGGAGATATTTCTGTTTCCCTAATATTCTCCATCAGATTTTCCTTCTTAAATATTTTAAACATGCTTTTAAATGTTCAGAGGAAAAAATCTCATAAATAGAAACATTGACTGCACAGAGGGTCACAAGTGTCACTTTGTGTCTCATTTCCCTGCTAAATGAAAGGTTTCCTACTGCCTCCATGTAATTAAAGCATCTCCTGAGTTGGCAGAGCCTCTCCAGGTACCTGAGTTTTGTGGCATTGTGTTATGGTTATAAAAGGTACTGCTCTGCTCTGACCTTTTTCACTTGAGAACTGTGTTCCCATCGTTTACTTCAAAATTTACAAGTAAGTTCAAGCCCACAGAACAATGAAAACATATTCCATTAACTGAAAATAAAGCCCTAGCTAGCATGTTGCCTCAGTGCCCTTTCTACTCTGAACACCCAGATGAGTACAATAGTAAGAGACTATGTACCACACTTCATCACAAGAGAAATAGTTCATGCAAAATATTGTAGTTGTTACATATTTAGCAAGGTTCTGGTCTGCTATATTTTAATACAGTTTTGTTTGTGTGACACAAAATTTTAAGGCACAAATTGATTCTGATTTAAATACAGAATATTTGAAATGAAAACTTGAAGATGCAAATGGGAGGTATTTGTATTGCAAAGTAGAAGTAGAATCAATTACCTTGGAATGTACAAAAATCCAAACTTGCAGAAACAGATACCAATTCTTCATTCTACAGTAGAGTGAAAGAAACTAAGCAGGGGAACATGTCGTCTTCATAGCTATTTCCTGTTTCCTTTCTGGCAAGATAAAGAGAGGAACATAATGATACCTGGATTTAAGAAAAGATTTTCTATACTCTTTCAGGTATTTAAAGAAACAATAGTTTGCCTTGTACCATTGTTGCAGTTGTGATGGTGGCTCACCTTTAGAATTTTTATAAAACAATCATGTCCTCCTTTCTGCATTTGGAGGTCTGGAGAGATGGCTCAGGTTTAAGAGGACTGGCTGTTCTTCATGAGGCCCTGAATTAGGCTGAAGTACCCACTCCAGTTCCCGGGAATTCAATGTCCTCTTCTGGACTCTCTGAGCACCAAGCATGCACATGATGCACAGACATACATGCAGGCAAACCACTCGTAAACTTAAAACATAAATTAACAAAATAAAAACAGGGATATATTTACTATATAGAAATCAAAAAGCAGCAGCATTCAGAAAACATATCTGAATCGTGTATACTTGATGTGCAAATCTGTGCACGTGTATATCCACAATTTTCTTTTTGTCTAGTAAACAGAAGTATAGGGTTGGATGATTCTTAAATGATTCCTTCTGCACTTTGCACATAGACTTTGTGGTTCTTCTACCTCTTGATAAGTTTTTTGCCTTTAGTTGCTAGCAGTACTTCTGCCGCAGTTCTTTTATATGCTGTAAACAATAAGACTGCATTCCGTAAGTGAATTCCATCATCTGTACTTTTCCGAGGACAATTTAGCTTGCCCTCGCCGAAGGAAAACAACAGAAGTATCGATTTGGTTCTGCTCACTGTTCCTCACATTTTCCATTTGCTTTTTCAGTTCCACATGTTTGTCCCTTTGGATGGCAAGAGATCATTTTCTATCTCTAATAGTGATTACCTTCGAAATACAAGCAACCATTATTGAACATATGTGTTTGTATTATAAGAACGTAGATTTCAACTTTCTTTCCCTTATAAATTTTCTTCCTGCACTCTAATACAGGAGAGTTTTATATGTTTTAAGTAATGTGTTCAGTGAGGAGTAGTGTCGTGACATGGATTCATTTTACACTACCATGAAATGTTTACCTGTATATACAACCTAGTAACTGCATCTAAAAAGAAATAAACATTTTCCCATGACCTGAAAGAAGCCACTAGGTGTTCTCTTTGTATATATTCCCAGACTTGACAGTAGCCATCATTCTAACTGCTCTTGAATTTTGTATAAAAGAAATCCTATAGTATGTGTTTTTCTATGCATGTCTTCTTTTATTGTACATGACGTATTATGGTTGATATAAACAATTATCAGCAAGTCACTTTTATTATTGACTCTACATTTATGTATAAATAAATTACGATTTTATAATTTCCCAAGAAATAATATCTCTGATTCCATTTTGGTTCGGCTGTCCATCACAGTGTTGTAAACCATTATGTTGGCACTATGGATAAAGCCTTGCACTTGTCAGTTCTCAGTGTATTTCCAAGAGAGACATGAAAGATCAGCGATGTTCCAATTTGGTAGACTGATGTATACCCTGGTTATTGATACAGAGGAAGTTTTTCAGTTGCTCATCCTCCACACTTGATACTGATACTAATAATCTTTTAAATTTGATGTCTTTTAAAGAATTCATTCATTTATTTACTTCCTTCCTTGTTTAATTGTTTATTGTTTATTTCTTGTGTGTGTGTGTGTGTGTATGTGCATGCACATGATGGGTTTTGCATGTGATGAGTGGTGTGTGTGTGTAGCATGCAAGTGTATAAATGCAGATTTGAGTTTTCTGGATTCAGTTCCCTCTCTCCAATTCTCTATGAGTTCTGAGATTCAAATTGAAATCACTAAAGTTTGTGTGCAGCCTTTTTCTTTGGAAATATCTAAGCATCCCCCAAATTTACAGTACTTTTAACATTATTGAGACAGTGAAGGTACACCATGTTATGTTCCAATACTATTCACATGTCTTCTTCATGATATATTTTAAGTTATTTTTTATTTCCAAGATGAAGTTTCCTTAGTGGTAATTTGAGATAAGGGTAATTGATACTACTTATACCTCTAAGAATATGTAAAAAGGATATAAGAAAATAGCTTATTGAAAACCAGTAATAAAAACATTGTAATGCAAGATAATGAGACAAAGTAGTTTAAGTGCATAATTTCCACAAATAGAACAATAAATAAAGAATAATAAGAAAAAAGGTGTCTCACCTAAAACTTTATGAAGTAAGAGTGAAAGTATCAATGAACTATGAAAGGCTCTCATCAGCTGTGAGAGAAAAAGTGTAACATAATTGAGGGCTGTTGAGAAGGAGAAACACTGAAGGTTTTATAGTTTAATGATGGGCATGTGAGTGGAAACTAATGATTGAGTACTCATCTGACAGCCCTTCTATACTTAGAGAAGGGAGGAGATGTCAGGGGCAGCCCTGCTTATACATACACTGAAGGCCTAAAAGCAGCCATAGGCCTAAAATCAGCAATAGGCCTGTCATTCATGTATACTAACACCAAGTCTTGGGTCTCTGTGGAAAAACATTGAAACAGATGGCTATAAGCTATTGTAAACAGGCAGCTTTTATGGAAATTTACCAGCCTGAGTAGTCATAGACTTTGTAGCCTTGGCGGATAATACCAACTTAGATAAGGACAAGTGAATCATAGGCATAGTCATAGTGTCCTGTCCCCTGAACCTTCACCCAGCCGATACCCTGTTCTGAAAGATGTCTGTGCTCCTCCTGAACACCCATACTCCAGTGTCATCCCTTATCCCCTTCCCCACGTCCTGCCTTTTTGTGTTTATAACCCCTGTGTGAATAAGTAAAAATTATGACTTGATTTAAAAAAGAAAGAATGTGGAAAATCACAGAGAAAAGGATGTGCCACTGTTCTATGCATGTTCATATGGATGAAAAAACATACATATACTTCAATATAGATTGGATAAAGAAAACTGACTCTACAAAGCTCAACTCTGCAGCTGGCCACCTGGCATGGTACATACAAACCACTCATCACACACAACACCCATCACTCACACACATGCACACACACACACACACACACAAATAAGTAAACAAGTATAAATAAATGAATATGTATTTTTCATATGTACAGGCCAGCAAACAATTTTGAACTAAAAGCAAGTGATACATTATGCACAAAGTGTTTTAGAAAACAATAAGTTAAACAAAAATATTTGTCAAGTCAGAAAATATACATAAGCAATGATATAAAATCAATACATAGACTAATGACACCATCATTTTATTGGAGCTTGAGGGAAATGCAAATTATCTGACCAACTGATTGATAATTTCTCCAGGTACCTAGAAATCTGTTTTCTGAGGGCTAAGGAATCTGTATGTTAGGCCTGTACTATTATTACAAATAAACTAAGAACATAGAGATCTGGAACATATAATAAGTGATTTCTCAAGAGTGTTTGTATTTGATGATGGAGCTGACAGAGTCTCAGACATCTGCAATGTAATGTTAATGAATGTTGGAAGAAAATTTAAAGCAAAGCAGTAAGAGCAAAATACAAAAACTCTTGGAGGAACGCAAATCTTTGTGATTAGTTATTGTTACAATATTCCTGATCTTCTCAAGCACTTAAAAAAAAAAGCAGCTGCAGATACTGTGACGTATGTGTCTGCTGGAACATCCAAATCAGCAAGCATAGAAACTGGAATATTTGACAACTCCCTCAGACTTCCAAGTTTGATTGGAAAATACCTCGATTGCAAGACAGGCTTTTTAACAGCAAAGCAACAGAACCCACAATTTTGTAGCCATTAAAGTTCATTAAATGTACGATATCAAAATTCGCATGATTTTGTAGCTCAAAACAACAAATCATGAAAGCAGCAAGCAAAGTGGCTATTAGAGTATAATAGAATCTATCATTTTGATTCTTTAATTTTTTTTTTTTTAGGAGAGCAGTTCCTTTGACAGTGATTCCATCATTGTAGATTGAAAGTAAGAAAACATGTTTATCTAAACAAAAATGCTACTTTTATTTGCTTATATATTGGAGTTGTTTAAGATTATCTTTAAACTAGGGACTTCATTTGCTGGAAACATTGTTTGGCGAAGTAGGAATTTAGTTTGTCATCTGCATCCTTCTGTCAGGCCTGCCAGCCAAGCCCCCAGATATACATACTATGTAATTATATCCTTCAGCAATTTGATTTCCGTGATTTGAATAGGCATGTTCAGCTCAGACCTCTGGAGATCCCTCCTAATGTTTGTTTGTGCCACACAATTGTTCTGAAAGGAGAATCGCTATTTCCTGTAGGTTATAGGCTATCATCCCAAATAGCTGAGTTCCTAATTGGGCATAATTGGGCATATCTCTTTCTGAAGACAAAGCTAATTCAGACTGTACAAGCATGGTTCATCTTTTTCTTTTTTCTTTCTTTTTTTTTTTTTTTTTTTTTTTTTTTTAGCAGTTACCCTGTCTCAGTAGCACAACAAAGGTGAAAGCACCCTCGACCACAGAGCCTTGGTTTGAAAAATACAAGTGCGCTCTCTCAGACGTCTACAAAAGACGCTACCTTAAGAACACGCTTACAAAATCACCGTAAAATACCAAATCATTAGGACATCGCAGGAATGACTGGCAGGAAATTTTCATGAAGGAAGGTTAGATGGTGTTGAAGAAAGCAGTAGCACCAAGAAAAGTCGGGGAAGGGGCATCTGGTACTGAGAGAAAGAAGTCTGCTCGGGCCACAGGGTCAGTGAGCAAAGCAGATGAGTCAGCAAGGGGGATGAAATCAGACTGCAGCCCTGCAGGCCCAGGAAAGCTGGAAGGTGCTCAAACTCAATTGAAAAAAAAAAAGCCTGTCTAGTCCCTGATTAATAAAACATTCCTTCATAAACTTCCCAGACCCAAATCACAAACCATTCGGGAGACAGTACAAAGAAAACAAGGTCTATATTGAATTTCACCACCGACATTTACCTGTTTCAATATTGTAACTCACTTCTGTTCCACAATAACTTTGTTTACTCGTCAGACTTTTTAATTTTAAAATAATTCATGACCTCGTATAAGTTTTCAAAAATAGCTTAAAATCTGGAAAATATCAGTTGTGATTTACTGTCAGGCTCTGTACAGATTTTAATTTGAGGTCCCTTTATTCTCACTACTACTGACTTTATGAGATGATAAATACGTAGATATGTCAAACTCCTATCCAAACCCACTTACCATATAGGTTTTTGTTTGTTTGTTTGTTTTTGTTTGTTTGTTTTTTGTTTTGTTTTTCTGAGACTGGGTTTCTCTGTTTAGTTCTGGCTGTCCTGGAACTCACTCTCTGGAGACCAGCCTGGCCTCGAACTCAGAAATCCGCCTGACTCTGCCTCCCAAGTGCTGGGATTAAAGGCGTGCGCCACCACTGCCTGGCTAGGTTAGGTCTTAATTCCATGAACTGATGTCTGTATGTCTAACCACTCTGCTTTCCTCTTCTGTCTAAAGCCAATGTGACAAACCATGCTTCTGTCCTAACCTATGTGCCTAACTACGTTGCTGTCCTCTTCTACCTTACTACCTTACAAAAACCTGAGTTTCATTTCTCTCTAAAAGTTAATGAAATGTTCAAACTATATACTCTTTAAATATTTAACTATGAGATATTTTGTATCTACTTGAAGATCTTGCAAAAGATGCAGCACTGGACCTCCTTTGCAGAGATTACTTCATATTGCTAAATTATTCAGTACCTCCTTAAGGTAAATCTTTATAAGTAGAATCGCCAAGTTAGACACAGGGGATAATCAAGGCAAAGTTAAAAACAAAATTTACTGCAGGTGAAACTGGGGCTACATCCACTTTGCAGGACAGTGCAGGCTTTATTACATCTTAAGGCCAAACTTTTACAACTTGATATACTTTTGATATAAGTAAGTAACCGACATAGATGACTAATGTCCTTTTCCATACTGCACCCTAATAATAGCACCGGGGAGGAGTTTGGTTTACTATCAATTAAGGGTATCACTATTTCTTAATTGGTCATAATCATAGGAGTGTAGTACTATCCATTTGTGATTTTAATGAACTGTGTTATTTTAATCATTATCAATTTAGTCTAATAAAGTAAATTCTGCTTTTAATTTGAAATTTTTTCTTGTCTTTTAATGTATTTTTCATTGATAATTGCTTTTTTTTAACATATTTACCTGTTCCCAGAACTCCTCCTACATCCTGTCAAATTCCATACGGAACCACATGTGTGTTCACATTTAAAAACAAACAAAGAAACAAATGCCTCCAATCCAATTAGTGCTAGCTATATAGTCTTAGGTGTTTCTCCATATATTGCAGCATGTTCACCCAACCTGGGGCAACACATTTAAAGAAAACTGACTCTATCCTCTCCCTGTACCTACCAGTTACCAATAGCTCCCTAGCTAATGGTGGTACTTCAGGCATTCATCTCCTTCCCATGCTTGGGTTTTGTCTGCAAAAAACTTGAGCTTGCACTAGTATAGTGCATGTTTTTATAACTGCTGTGAGTTCACAGTTGTCACTGCCCTTTTGCATCTGGAGTCATCCATGCCCTCTGAATGTGTCAAACTTTCCCATTCTTCTTCCACAATGATCACTGACCCCCACAAAGGAAGAGCTGTTATGCAGATGCCTCATTTAGGGCTGAGCACTCAGTCACCATCCATTGAAAATAGAAGCATCTTTGATAACATTTGAGAAATGCACTAATCCATGGGCAAAAGGAGAAAGATTTTTCTTAACTCTGTTACTCTGTAGAAGGGGAACAGTTATAGGCTCCTCCCCTCAGGCCTGTAATTAAGATACATTTATGGTGATTTTCTAAAAACTATAATTTTTCTTTATTTTATTTAATTGGATATTTTCTTTATTTACATCTCAAATGTTATTCCCTTTATCAGTTACCCTCCCCCACAAAACCTCCACCCCATTCCCCCTCCCCTCCTTTTATGAGGGTGTTCCCCCACCCACCCACCCACTCCTGCCTCCCCACCCTCGAATTACCCTAAACTGGGGCATCGAGCCTTCACAGAACCAAGGGTCTCTCCTCCCATTGATGCTAAACAAGGCCATCCTCTGCTACATATGAAGCTGGAACCTTCAGTCCCTCCATGCATACACCTTAGTTGTTGGTTTAGTCCCTGGGAGCTCGGGGGCGGGAGGAGTGTGGTTGGTTGATATTTTTGTTCTTCTTATGCAAACCCTTTCAGTTCCTTCAATCCTTTAACTCTTCCACTGGGGACACCATTAAGAAACCCGTGTTCAGTCCAATTTATTCTTATGAAGGGTGGATTCCCCATTCTTGGTGTACACTGACATACAGGCAAGAGACCTACTTAGCTCTCTGACTTAGGGAACTGATTCCATTTTGAATGGTTCACCTTCTAGACCTAATTTTCTCCCCAATACCTTATAATAACATAGCACAAGGAAAAATCAGGACTTCAGTAAATAAATTTTGGGTTCATTCCATAGTATTTTAAGTTTTTTTTTAAAATTGTGTTGCATGTGATTTTATGTATTAATAACACTAATCTTGTATTTTAATTATTTCTTTTCCTGATTCTATTAGAATCACTTGAGCATGTAAATGTTTGGATTGCCTTCTGCAGCTTTCTTTTTTTTTTTTTTTAACTTTTTATTGATTCTTTGTGAACTTCACACCTCAGTCCCACGCATCTCCCTGTTCCTTCAGATACACTCTCCACCCTTGTAATCTTCCACCTAAAATAAAATAAAATAAAATAAAATAGAATAGAATTTTAAAATCTTGTCATGGAAACTATACCGTGCCATGGTGTGTCATACAGTACATTCTTTTGTCCACACATCTTTACTTGTAGATGTTCATTGCATGAGTCACTGGTCTGGTTTGAGGCCTCTGGGTCCTGCTACACTATCAATACTGAATCTTCATAGAGACTCTTCTCAGATATCCTGCTGTTATCCTGTGTCATGGAGATCCTGCACCTTTGGATCATCAGGACCAGCCCTTTCACACCCTCCAGAAGATCACGGATGGGGTAGATGTTGAGGTAGACCAGCTCAAAGTCCCAGATCTCAGCTTCAGCAGGACAATGGACCCAGAAATGGTCCTTGCTGGCAGCCTAGGTCAGGACCTTCCCATGGCCTCCACATATCTGCCTGTTCCTCAAGTCTCAGTTCCACCTCTTTCCACAGTGTATGAACTACTTGACTTCGCTTTCACTCTGGTCTTTCCACCGTGTCTTCCATGTTTCCATCTCTCCACTACACATTTCTCCATTGTAGTGGTACCAGTGGCCTGTGCTTGAGTGTCTTCCTTCTGGCTATGCCAGGTCAGATGCTTGAGTGTCTTTCTTTCCCCTAAAGCTTTATTTTTAAGCTTTGAATGTCTTTGTGCTCAATTCTTGGCAAACTCAGTTAATTGAATCAAACTAACATAAAATAATTCAAATTATGAAAATAATTTTGCTACTATGTGTGTGTATGTGTGCATGTGTGTGTTTGTGTACATGTGTGTAAAAATTTGTATTACGACATGCAGCATGTCAGTCTCCCACAGAACAGTTGTCATCATGTGCTACCAATGGCTTGCAAGTTCACTTGGAAGCTGAATGTCTATCCATTTTTTTCATTCTGGTTAGAACTTTATAATCCTCACGCCCATCTCAAGGTCTTGGGATACAAGTACTATACCTGAAAATGTAAGCTGGCTGAGTTTCTAAAATGTAAATTTGTCCTGAAGAGATGAGGGATTTTATATAAATAGTTGAAGGATTTAGCAAGTTTGACAATTTCATACTTGTACATGATCATTCCAGCTCAGTGAAGGCCTTGCTTGGTGACACTAGGGAAATTGTTTGACCTTCTTCTTTTATATTTCTTCTTCAAAAAGAGATCAAATCACTTTCTGCCCCCTTTGTCTGATCTGAGACTCTTCACTGATGAGATTAAAGTAGTAGAAAGGTTAATGCAAAATATATCATTCACTTGGGGATTGGTTCTCTTTAATTATCTGCCCAGGGAATATTTGTGCTTGCTATCACTCCTATTAGTGATAATCAGATAGGGGCTATGTTATATCTGAAGCCAAAAGCCCATAGATGATATTTGGGGATGTTCACTTCAGGAGCAGGGCAAGTTCTAAGAGTCTGTCACACTAACTCAAAGTAGCAGGGAGTTCAGCCTCTGGGAGACTTAAAAAAAGCTGGGAATTATTTTGAGGGGTTTCTAATGCACTGCTACAATCACCCTGCTCAGCAGCAGATCCTGGAAGAAAGGAGTAACAGGCAAATTAGAGGTGAATGCTCCATATGCAGGGAACCATGGCAGGGTCTCCTACTTGGAGTATGGGCAAGCAAACCTGCCAGCATAGATCCTAATCTCCCTGGAAGCAGTAAACACTATTGGATCTGACCCTCCAGACAGATGTCAGTATATGAAACATGCATTACCCTCTGCCACACATTTCCTTGGGATTTCTTCCCATCCACCAGAAGGCAAGTCCTGCTACCGTGAATTCAGGATGCCAAGGTCTTCACATCCAGGACTCCTGACATTTTAAGGTTCAACTAAACAAAGATCAAACTAAGGATTGAGGGATAAAGCCCTTGTATGTTTTGTAAAATTTGTATGTTTCTAAAATTGTTGTCATATTGCCAAATGGTTTTGCTTTTTGAGATGAGGGTCAAAGATGACCAGTATTCTAAGACATGTAAAAAAATGTATGAGTTAACATCTTTGTGTCCCTGTGGAACTTTTGGAACACAGCCATGCTTGTCTTCCTTTATGTGCTATCTGTAGGTGGTCTTGTTCAACAATAGCAGAATTGACTTGAAAGCTTTTAGTACTCTCTGACTCTTTGATAGATTCAATTGTCTGTCTTCTTTCCTCTCCCACCCTGATATATTTAATGGGCCATGCTCTTACCTTACCCCAACACTGTCC
Source organism: Grammomys surdaster (assembly GCF_004785775.1). Classification (NCBI taxonomy): domain Eukaryota; kingdom Metazoa; phylum Chordata; class Mammalia; order Rodentia; family Muridae; genus Grammomys; species Grammomys surdaster. The sequence continues at coordinate 9,844,169 of NW_021604587.1, forward strand.
AAGGCACCACCTCACAAAACAGCCTAGAACTGACAACCAATCATAATCCTCACAAGCATTCTCACATTGGACTCATCTTCACCCCAGTGGGAATAATTAAGAAATCTAGTAAAATTATTCAGACTCTATACACCAAACTCCCTGCATGAAGACAAAATTTTAAAAGTTCTTCCTTTGTCAACATTGATATGAGGGGTGTTGGCACCATCCGCTCAGTGCCCCATAGGTCCCTATTTAGTAGGCTCTCAAACACACAGAAGAGATTTAGAATTATTAAAGAATGGATGCCAAAAAGCTTCTCCATGCCCTACCGCCTAAACACAGCATGCTTTACTCTATGGCTTCACCAAGAGCTGCTGTTCTAGTTTGGCAGATGTCACAGTGTTCCCACTTAGCCATGCCAAGTGATCCTAGGAGGCAGTGTCATTGGACAGGGTGCTACTCTGGCTCCTCAGTGTTCTTAGTGTCCTAAATATAGACTCTGTATTCCTAACAGTTAAATGTTTGTCACCAGCACTTTGATTCCTCAGCTTTTAAGTCTGACTAAAGGAAGCTAGGCATTTTATATTATGAGGGGACCTTGTGCACTGTTGTTCATTTATTTGCATATGTTTAGGCTGACCAGGTAGGATAAGCATCTTATCTTTTTCTTCCTTTTTTTTCTTTTTCTATATTCTTCTCTACATCCTGACCACAGCTTCTTCCCTCTCCTCTCTTCCCAACCCTCTCCCCTCTCCTCAGATCCACTGCTCCTCTATTTCTTTTCAGAAAAAAAAATACAGGCTTCCAAGTGATAACAGTGGAATTCAGCCTAGCAAGATACACTAATACTAGGCATAAACCTCCATATCAAGGCTGGAGGAGGCCACCCAGTAGGAGGGAAAAGGTTTTACAAGCAAGCCAAAGAGTTGGAGACATCACTATTCCCACTGTTTGGAATCCAACAAAAACCCAAGCCAAAGAACTACAGCATGTATGCAGAAGGCCTAGGACATATCCACACAGGCTCTGTCATTGCTTCTTTAGTCTCTGAGGTCCTATGACTCCTGTTTAGTTGATATAGAGGGGCATGTTCTTCTGGTGTTCTAGACCCCGTCTGCCATCCATTCTCCCCTCTTCTTCAGGGTTCCTGGAGAGCCCCACCTAATATTGACTGTGTTCTCTGCATCTTTTTCTTATCAACAGCTGGAGAAAGTCTCTCTGATGATGACTGGGCTAGGCACTGACCTATGAATATAGCAGAACATCATTAGGAGTCATTCATTGACTTTGGTTTTGTTTTATTTTTTATGGTTTTTTTCAGACATAGGCTAGTCTAACTTGAGGTATCTCACCTAACAAAACTTGTTCTCCCTCAATAAGCAGCCATTGATTGAAGATGCTGTTCAGATAGGCGTGGCAGATTACAAAATTTCCCTTCTTGCATATTGACATGAGACTAGCTTGGTCTTTTCAGCTCTTTAAGCAAGCAACCATATTGATGAAAGTTCATGGGAGAAACCTGCCACCCTCATCCAGAGGCACTATAATGCATCAGCCTTCCCTGTCCTTGGGGTGTCATACTTTTTCTACCCTATTTTTGGCAACATTACCTGAGCCTTAAGTGTAGGGGTTGTGTCATGGTTTTGTGCCAGGCAAATATAGTAACTTAGTCACTGCATTTTGACAAGTTGTAAAACTCTATAATAGCATCTGTTGGCTGAAAAAAATGAAGCAATCCAAATGAGGGATGAGAGTTACACTTATCTATGGCTATAAAGATAAGCATTTAGAAGGCCATTGCAAGCTATATAATTTTAGGCACAGCAGTAATCAGCTCTTCCTAAGACCTATGACCCCTCCATCTACATGATCTTGGTTAGGTTTACAGTGCTAGTCATGATTCCCTCCAATTGAGTAGGGAGTAGGTCCTTTCACACAACTATTGGTGATGCATGGGATACCTTGCTGATCCAGCTGTTGTAGTTCTGAAGCTTTACAGCTGGTTATAGCTGTTTATTACTTCTCTCCCTTGATAGCTTGCATAGTACCTTTCCAATATTATGGGAGTCAACCTTCAGGGAAGAAACTTCCAAATAGTACCAACTAGACCTCTCTAAGCCCTGTGGGAGAAGTCTGTAGTATCTTCAGTAATAGGATCTTATCTTCATGTTCTGACAACAACCAACAGAAATGAGAATAATTTATGTTGTTTTAGAAGACATTGCCCTCCCCCACCTCCATTACCAACAAGTGAAAGAGAGATATTCCTTTCATAGCAATGGAACCTTTGTTAGAGAGTCTACATACCCATAGAGTTACATCCTACCACATGGTCATGGTGTGTGTGTGTGTGTGTGTGTGTGTGTGTGTATAAAATCTACATAATATTGTATATATTTATATCTGTTTATATAATATTGTATATTTTTAAATAAGTGTATTAAATCATAGGTCTCTGTATTGGTTTGCCAAACCCTCCAGTTCTCTGTGTATTGCACTTCTTCCCTCCCCCCAGTTAAGTGACCTAGTTTCCCTTTTCCATTTTATAAAACCCATATTTCCCCTCAATCTCTAGAGCTCCTTAATTTTCACAAGCTCTGTGAAATTAACATTGCAAGATCTGTGCACATCAATATTGAAAAAAATGTAGTGTTAATGTTCTGCCAATCTATAAATTGAGAGCAAAATATTTAAATTCAGTAACTCTGATTTGGAACTTACTCTTGATCTCTCTCCCCAGAAACATCGGCATACATCCAGAGTCCCCATCATTGCTACTTCCTCAGACCCCAAATGGCCACCTTATACAGATTCTTTTCTTTCTTTTTTTTTTATTTAAAGGAGAATGAATGGAGGTCATATACTAGTGTGTAATCAACAATGTTCAAGCATAAGTTATACACATGTAAACTTGCTGAGACACTATAAAAATGTATCCTCAGAAATTCTTCAATTTCCATTTATTTTTAAGGAATGCAAAATGGATGAATGGTTAAAGAAACTGATTCATCCATATTTTAAAACTCTATTGAGCAAGAAAAAGTAATACCATTAATATATACATAAAATTGGATAAGTGTCTGTTGAGTGAAAACAAACACTATAAAATTTGCACAATCCCATTATGTAATATTACTGAAAGAAATTTGGACTGATGGAGCCAAGAGCATGTGGTTTACAGAAATCATGTAAAGAAGAGGGCGTAGATATAAAGGGTCAGCATGGCAAAGTCATGATAAAGGAACTTTTCTGTATTTTGATTGTACTGTTGATTAAGAAGAGTTTCAATGCAATAAACTCACACACATGTATGCATGTGAGTATGAACATGTTTTATATATTTTACTAATGTTGACTTCCTGATATGGATATTGTGCCAGAAACATTCAAATTGCTCACATTGCAGAAAGCAGAGTAAAGGGCTCTGCCAATCTAAAGGGCTCACAGGATCATCCTGTATTTTTGTTCTTATTACAATTCTTGTGACTCTGTAATTATTTTAAAATATAAATGTTAGACCCCTAAAATTCACAAAAATAGATGAGGGAGTTGTAAATCAACAAACAGAACATTATCCAAAGTAGGAGTGGAGAGGCAGTTAATCTTAATTCTGCGTATGTTTTCCTTGAGTTTTATTACCAAACAGGGCTAAGAGTCTATAACTTATAATTCTGTCTTCTGTTTTGGCTTGTTCAAACTGGAAGTTCTGCCCTTGCTAGTTTGGGAGGGGCATTTTTAAGCGTCTAATAAATGCACTCATCTTGTGGTTTATAATAAGTCAATATATCACAAATCTAGAATCTTATTTGCATTTGATTAAGACCACAGAAATACACCATGTCTCATACATAGTAATTTCCTGAAGATATCTGTGTCAGACTGAAAGAACTAAAATCATATTTACTGGGCTTTGATGTCCAGATTTGAACATATAGTCCTTCCCTTACTTTCTGCATACTAGGTACTCTTCTTAACGACCGTCTTAAGTAAAATTAAAATGGGTTATGCATTTTAATAAATAGGCACTTTTACCCTTGCACATGTAATTGCTGGGGCTTGGCTTTAATTCTCCTTCTTCTGCTGTAATTGTGATAATAATGAGATGTCAGAGTGCAGAGCTTCTCAAGTTTAAGAGAGGTCCATCCAGAATAAATGTGTTTTTCCTGCCTGAAATATCAGTTGCTAAATCATCTATAACTAACATAGTGCTTTGCAACTAAAACACTTCTGTTTAAAAAACTGAGAATGTGAGAAGGTCACCTCTTTATGGATTAACAGACAGTGTAGCCAAATGACAGCAGATTCAATACTCAGACACGCTTGGATTAAAGATTAGAATCCTACTCAGTTATTTATTAGTGACATTCCGCAATATTCTATAAAATAGGATGGGCAGAATCATCCCTGAAGAGGTGGTCTGTAAAATAAAAAATGAACACACTCACAAAACAGTGGGGGACTTCTCTGTATTAGCTTCTTGCGATACATATTTTGCACTCTGAATATTTGCTCCCTGGTTTCTGTTACTCTATAAATCTGCACTATATTGTACTATAAGAATCTGTCATTGGTAACTAAATTAAACTACAATTAAAACAAAAGTTTATCAGTTACAGTAGGAAGTACTCAGTAGCCTATGTGTTTAAAAGCTACGGTATTGTGAATAATATATTACAGAATTTTTTTATAATATAGAATATTAGAAACTTCTCTTGAATAACTCTGGAGTTAAGTCAAAATACTGGCTCTGGATTTTAGCCTGCATATCAAAGACTTAACAACTAATATCCACAGAGGATATGTTACTGGGTCACACTAGGAATGGAGAATATAATAGAGAGTTATGAATAAATGGATGGGGAACTGGAATAGAAATATCAAATGGGGAGGTAGAAGGAAAAGGAGGGTGAGAGAGTAGATTGCTAGAACTAAGGGCCGTTTCAGGGATTAATGTGGAATTTTCAAATGTGATACAAAATACATTTTCTGTTTTATTAACACCTGATAAATTGAATATTTTAGAGTACCTAATAGATCCAACTTTTAGTAGGATAGACATCTCTCTTTATAGCTATAGGAGAAAGATTTATGGTAAATACTGAGAGCAAAAATAGACTGATTATTCTGATCTATCCCTGGCAACCATGTCTGTTGTGTTCTTTTCCCCACTCCACATGTGTGTGTGTGTGTGTATGTGTGTGTGTGTGTGTGTGTGTGTATGTGTATGTTTATTCTAACAAGAAGCTTACCATAGAGACTCAGGAGATGGCCCAAGGCTTATTGATGTCTCCTCAAAGGAGAGTTAATACTGGATAAGTCCTCACTTCTCTGCTTTTCTTAAAGGATTCTTGAAATGAAATTATACTGAATAGTTGCTGAAAGCAAACTGGGTTGAGTATTCCCAGGGGCTACAGAGCACACATATTTGTAAAATCTTCAGTATGTATGTGCTTTAAGAAAGCAGCACTCATTCAGACTTCAGGGGACATCAAAGAGAGTTGAATCAGAGCCAAACTAGAAACAAACACAAAATCTAAGCATACAAGTGATAATGGTGACTAAACTATAAAAGCAAGGGCCATGAAAAGCAAGGGTGAGGCATACATAAAGATGGAGTCAAGAACTGAAGTGTGGTATGCAAACACAGGATGGTGTGCGGTATTCTCGGACAGAAATTGGTTTTGACAGATATGCTTTGTGAATGCTGCCAGCCTGGGCAAGCTGTAGGTTGACCATCACATTTCAGAAGTACACAAGAAGAAGGGATGGGAAAACAGGAATAAAATACAGTCCCTACCTTAGAGCACCTGATGCTACAGTATAAAAGTTAGATGTATTTCCTGGCAGTAAAATGGCAAATAGGACATGGGCTGTGACATATTATAAAGAAAAAATAAATGCTCCCGGAAATAAGAAAAAAAAGTGATTTTAGTTTATGGAATCTTTGACTTTGTGTAACACTTGTTCTGAATTTTCATAGGTTCCAAGATGCAGAGATACTCAGAGACAGAACCTAAATGGAGAGAAAGTAAGTTCAAAAGCAAGAGTAGTGGAAATAGGCAATGCATTATCGGCATATTTTCTTGACATGGAGAATCACTAGTAACTGGCACAGAAAGTGGCCTAGAAGAAAGAAAGAAATGATATAGAAATCCTACCTGAGTCAAAGAGGATCTGCATAGTGTCTATGATGATGAATGGAAAAAAGAAAGCAAAGAAGAGGTCACGATACCTACCCTTGATTGAAGCTGTAAAGGCTGCTGAAAAAGTAATTGTATTTTTAGGGATAGCTTGTCATTCTGTTTGAAGCAGGTCACAAAGATAATAAATTTGGTTTTCAGTCTTTGAATCAGCAAACCTGGGATATTGTGAGTTTCTAAATGAACATGACACAGAATGTGTGTGTGCGATCCACAACTCATGATTTATTCAGATGACAATTAGGTGAAGCCTCAAAGGAGAAAACAAACACATAGGTTCAGAGAACCCACTAAGCAAGATCTTAAGTTCCTGCACAGGGCAGTAAGGTCTCAGGTCCCCATCCTCCACCCTCACCCCTCCCACCTCACCTCACTGCCAAGATCTGCTGAGCAAGGTCTTGACCATTTAATTTGAGGTAAGTGTCCAATTTAAAACTTTTTTTGGCTCTTGACTCAGGTTTCTTTTCATCCAAGATGATCCTTGCCTTTAGGGAATAAATGTTCCCATTGTCTAAAAGAAACTCTGTAGAGGTTCCACAAACTCCTAGCACAGTTTTGGTGTGTCCTGCTTGCTACTAAAGATATAGACAAGACATCAACATTGCCTTCGATGTATAGGTTTGTTTCTTAAGATAACATTATCCTTGGCTGTTTGAAAAAGCAGATGTTTTAGTGATTATCATTTTTCCCTTTCTTTCTCCCCTGGGGATAATCTGTAACAAACATGTCTAATTCACATCTCTAATAGGAACATCTTGGACCAAGACTATAGAGCAGTTGGGAAGCTTGGTAAGAGTATACAAGCTCTATGACTCTCTTTTATTTCTAAGCCTAGTTTTGTTCCTCACCAAAAAGCATCATGGTCAGAATATGCTCTTTTCAGAATTGTAAGTCATAGTCTTTGTTGATGGCAACATGTTGAACATATGCATCAACTGGTGTTAGACATTAGAAAACACTTGAGCCCCCAGCTTAGGGAACACATAGTAAGACTATGGTCAGGATATGACTCTAAAGTCCACTGTGATGGGTTAGATGAAAACGGGCCACATATTCACAGGGACTGGCATTATTGGAGGTGTGGACTTTTTTGAAGTAGGTGTAAGTTTATTGGAGGAAGTGTGTCATGGGAATGAGCATGAGGTTTCAGATGCTCAAACCAGGCCTCATGTTACTCTCTCTCCCTGCTGCCTGTCAAACCAGATGTAGACCTCCATGCTACTTTTCCAGCACCATGTCTGCCTGTGTGCAGCCATGCTTCCTATCATAATGATAATGGACTAAGCTTCTGGACCTATAAGCAAGACCCAGTTCCTTTATAAGAGTTGCTGTGGTCATGGTGTCTCTTCTCTTCACAGCAATAGAAACCTAAGACCTCTACCAACACCATTTCAGCAGAGAAGAATTTTAAGATAAGATATATATATATATATAATTAATAAGCAAATTTCTACAAAGTCCTGTATGCTTATATGCCACTTATAAAAAAGGATTGAAGAAGGGAACAATTCTAAAACTAATCACTCTATAAATTCATAAGATTTTGTCATAAAGCCACAGATAATAATCTGCCCAGCATTGCTGATTTAAAACTATAAAATTGAGAATAGTTTAAGACACCCACAACATTATTTTGGCACAGGGACATGGGCACTAGTTTTAATGAATCATTGCTGGTCAAACATAATGTCATTTAAGCAACTAACTATTTAATCATGGTAATCCCTGAGTTAGTGCTAGAAATAGCTAGAAAAATCAGTTAAAATACAAGGGAGAAGGAGGGCCTTTTCCTAAACAGAATGCTGATTGCTATCTAGATATCATTACTTTTAAACCATTATAAAAACCATCTATTCATATAAAAGACATCCTAAATTGACAAATTTTATTGAGAAAAAATGTCGTTGCATGACTATTCATCTTTGACATACTTTTGTATTCATTGCAGAAGTATATACCTATCCTATACAGAAAAATTGAATAGCTGGATAAACCTTCGGTGAGGAATAATTGCATACTATATTAACCAGGTGACCGAAACTGTCAGCACTGATGAGGGAAAATGTATTTTCTGTGCTTATGACTGTAACAAGGACACTGCATTTACTATTCTATGTAAGACCATGTATACTTTGATATGATCATGAAAAAGTCCTCAAAATTTCCTAAGGCAAAACCAGGTTGATTATCTGAAAATGTAACAATGTGACTAAAAGGTTGAGTAACAGTCACAGGTTAAAAGAAGTTAAAAAGAGGGGTAATTAAGTGAAATATACAATTTTAGACTAGATAGGCCTTTAAATAGTCTACAAACCATGAATGACTATAGTTATATAAAATAGAATCTTTATGCTTAGGAAATACATCCGTCTTTAGACTCTACAAGTACATAGTAATCAAAACAATTATATATGTGACCTACATTCTAGTAATTTGCAAAAATGAATGCATTTATATGTCTATATTTATTTGTGCATATACATGGAAATATGATTGTCAAACAATAAATGAACAATAGATCAAATGTGAATAAATATATTAACATTCATTGCTCAATTCATTAGCAGCTTCCCTATATGTTTCCGTATAAAAAATATACAAACAAACAAACAAAGAAAACAAACAAAGAAAAGAAACAAAGAAAACAAAGAAAAGTCCAGTATTAGGTATGATCTTTACTTCAGCAAGTATTTAAAGAATAATTAGTGTCAATTCTTTTTAAGCTGTTTTTAAAATAGACTAGGCAATAACGCTTTCCATTTTACTCTATAAAGTCAGAGTGAACCTTACATAAAAGCCAGGAAAAAAGACACAAATAAAGAAAACTAATAGACCAAATTTCTATTAACAAAGTCATTACAGATAGCAAACAAACCCAGCAGCACACTTAAAAGAATACACACCGTGGCCATGTTATACAAGATTATTTTACCATACAAAAATCAGCTAAAATGTTAATAGTTCTGGCTAATATTTTCAATGAGTAAAAAACATTTATGACAAAATTAATCACTATTTCATGATGAAAATGTTTAACAGAGTAGGAACAATAGGAAAGTATTTTAATATAATAAATCTTATATATGAAACCTAAAATCATTTCAATAAGAAGGAAAAAATGTCTCCTCTGATCACTTCTGTTCAGCACAATACTGAAATTGCTTGTCATAAGTTTTAGGCAAGAAAAGTAAACAGAGACATTATGTTGTAATAGAAGTAAATATATCTTAGCTGGGAATGGTTATTCATGCATGTAGTCTCAGCAGCTAGAAGGTTAAGGAACTTAAGACCAGACTATGGCACATTGAATTCAAGGCCAAGCAAAGGCTTAGGAAGACTGTCTCAAAACAAAACACAAGCAAAATACTAAGTATCTCTTTTTTTTTCAGATGAAATTTCCTTATACTTAGAAATTTTTATAGACTAGAGATTCATTATTTGTTGAGTTCACAGTTCCCATTTTTAATATGTTTTGCTCTCATATCAATTAGTTTTTCTGTTGACAATAATTATTAATGTCTTTGACTATTTGAATGAGTAAATGAACTCAACAAAAATTTAAGACACAAAATTAACACATTATTATGTTATATATTCCTTGGGATAGCAACCAAGTCTTATATTCATCAAAATTCTCCACAGGGTACCCAGCAGTGTACTGTGGACTTACATGCCCTCAATTTTCGTTAAATAATGATGATAATAATAAAAATAGCTAATGCCTGCTGAGAACATACTAAATTCCTGATGCTGTCCTAAGTATTCTATGTGGCTTAAAATACTTAATGTCTAGTGATATTATGAAATATAATTTACAACTGATCCTATTCAGATATGAAACTGAGACCTAAAGAGCTTAAATACTGAAGTCAGTAAAATGACAGAGCTGAAAATAAAACCCAGTTTTAGGTCCCAAGGCAATTCTCTTACCTCTCATACTATGCTATCATTCTTAGGCCAGGTTAAAATCATGGCAGCTGGAGAACAGCACTATTGTATTTCTGAAAACAGAAGAATGTCTGTAGATGGAGGTACTGTCAATGTCATAGGGAGTCATGCACTCAATAGCCTACAGGGGGCTGTATGATGATGTCATAGGGAGTCATGCACTCAATAGCCTATAGTGGCAAATGCACTCAAATAGCCTAAAGAGGGTTCTATGATGATATCATAGCCATGCACCCAGTAGCTTACAAGTGTTTGTATGATCATTCTCAGTGTCATGTTGGGAAGGATACAACTTTTTTCTGGTGTTGTGCTTACTTATTTCTCAAGACCAGCAAAGATCCCTTTAGTCACCATGTGTCTTTGGGTGTCTACGTTTTACATTATAAGTCTGTCTTCCCTTGTATTAAGTTTTAACTGTGTTAATGCCTCCTCTTTCTAACAATACATTTTGATCTATAGAAACATGTATTTTCTTACTTTACTCAAACTGGAGTAGAGTGAGAACACCTTTGGCTAATTTTGAGTGGATTTCCTGGTGTGGATGGGTGAAGACAAACTCTAAGCTTCTGGTGAGATTTAAGTTTCTATGCAATTTCCATCATTCTGAAATTATATAAATACAAAAAGAAAGTTCTTCTTAAGATGAATTGTAGAGAAATTTTAGTTAAGCCAATTACAGAAGATGGCTATGCATTCCTTACATGATGTGCTTGCTAAAGTCTCTCTCGTCGTCGTCAAATCCTGTCTTAAGATTACAGTGGTGAGGATTAGGATCAATATTTCTCTATTGAGGAAAGGAACATGGCAAAGAAGTATAGAAATGTCATGGAGGAGAGAGTGAAGGATTAGGAATGGGGATCCTCATAAAAATGTTCCTAGTATCTCTGAGATACGAATGTATTGGGATCCCAGCTCAACCTGGGAACAAAACAGCATACCATGTGGCTTAGCTTTGTGATTCATGGAGAATCAGCCTTAACACCTGTTTCTAAGCAGATGGATGAAATGGCATCATCAGAGAATGTCAGAGAACCTTAGCCACACACATCAGAAAGTGATACTAATCCAAAAAAGCCAACAAAGTGGACTTAAACTATACCTTCATATTTTTGTTCCAAAGTCCAAAAGCAAAATGTTCGGTCAAGGATCAATTGCCATCACAGAAAAGCAAGCCTACCATACTTACAACATCAATTGAGCTTGCTAGTGTATGATTAAGTCTGCATCCATTTAGAGGAGATCCCAGATTAAAGGGCTGTATTTAACAAAGTGAAAACTGCACACATTGAAGCAAGTACAGAGAAAAGCTAGGGAAGATGAGAGCCTGGAAAGGAGACCTTGAATGTCCTAGTGATAGAAAGAGCAGAGTGAGAATGTTAGATACACATTTCCAAAGAAGAAAACCAAATGACTTGGAGAGGTGAGAGATAAAAATAGTATTATAGCACTGTCATCTGACAGGGTTTCGTAGAATTGTGTCAGAACTATGAAGGGGAAATGGAAAGCAGCTTGGGCTGACCAATGCTTTGGTTACCCTGCTTCAGGAGAAATTCCTGAGCTGGCTTTTAAAGTTAAAATATTTTCTCTTCTTTTTTTCTTTCACTGTTTAAATTCATTTATTTCCTGACTAAACTGAGGAGGGAAACAAAATTTAAATGATTCAACATATGTCACCCAGAACTATTTAGCCCTGAGTTCTTTTTCAAGACAACCCTCATGAGAGGTCTATTTTTGGTGTGAGCAGATTTCCATTTCAACTGATGCTTTTTCCTCCTCTTGTATTCAGCCTGGGAGCCAGTTGGGATTCTTAAAAAGGCCTGCTGTGTTGCTGAGTGTCCTGGAAGAATACAGCATTGCAGTGGTTCAAAGGAACCAATAAATCATAACCTGGAAACACCAGCCACTATGCCCTTCTCTTCTGCACAAAGAAAAGGTAATACTGGCTCTCTGCTCTATTCCTTTGTGGACACAGAGCACCTGGAGATTATGGTGGGGGGAGGGGATTAAAACATGAAAGCTAGAAATTTTTCTAAAATGAGTAAACTTGTTTCTTTGGGATTATAAAGGTCATAACACATATTTCTCTCAAATCTGCTCCCAGAAACATAGGAATAGTAAGTATCCCTTCCCCTTTGCTGTAAGTGGTGCTGGCCAATGGACAGAGGACAGAGATGCTCTCTGGAAAGCTTTTACCTTTTTCTCCCTATTCCCTCAGTTTGCTCTGGTGAACAGGATGCCACATCCTTTACATGGTATAGCTAAACACTATGGCACAGCCTTAGGCTAGTATAACGAATGGTTGTACAATGGACAGATTCCTTGGGGACAGTAGTTCTCACTTGAAAGCTCAGCGGGTATTCTATAAGCAAGAATCACACCTTTACTGTGCTTCTGCATTGAAACCACAGGGTTGCTTTCTTTTACAATTTGACATATCTACCCAGACTAATAAACCCTGTCCAACATATCTTCAAAGTGTTAAAATATAGAAACCTTAGTGTAGACAGAGCAAAAAATAAACAAAGGAAAGCTTAAATGTCAAACTATGTGAGCCACACACATTGATCACTCAGGATCCACTGTGGACTTTCTTCAGATCAATCCCTCAAAAATCTTATTTAGATCTTAATCTTTCTTACTTTAGATAAAATTCAAACATAGCGCCTTTCTAGACTAAAGCAGAAAGTTAAAAGAGAGAATGTTCAGAAGTATAGGAGAAATGCATGGATTTGTGTGATCACTTATCAGACTGAAAGTTGTATGGAACTCTTGCTTCTGAATTAGGTAAATTAACAAAGTTTCTTTCTTAGGATCTAATTTTCTGAACTCAGTACCTCATTATATATATATATATATATATATATATATATATATATATATATATATATAAAGTTGTGCAATTTCTCTGTGACTCAAACAAAACTGTAACTCCAACTATCTTCTAAGAAAGAAAAATCAGGGAGAAATAACACCTGATACATGATGGTGTAGATATAGACCTACCTCCAAGAATGGCCTTGAACATGAGCTGTCTCTATCAGTGACAAATGGTAAAACTCCTGAGTGGATAGAGAATATCAGGCTCATGTACTTAAGAAGCAGTGTGATATGTATATACCCTCAGGGTGTTTTTAGAGTATCCCTGCCCCTTCATATTAGAGTCAGTCACTTCAGAGACTTGTTCTATGTTTAAGCCTGCATCTAATTGGTAGTACCAGGCACATAGCACTATAAATATTTGACTGCTAATTTCTCTATTAACTTGTCTAGCATTAACTGATAGCATTAACTTGACTAGCATTAACCAAGGACACTTTGATCTTAACAGGTTAACAGATCACATTTACTATAAATATTCAATGTTTATAACCTGCTTCTACACATTTTGTGATTCAATTCCATGAGCTAATCAACTACTATGGCTCCCCCTGGATCATCTGCCATTTTACACATCTGCAGCTGAGCACAGAAAGTGGCTGATTAGAAAACTAGGGAGAATATCACATTCTGACAGGTATCTTCCTGAATAGATATGCCTCTTATGAAAAGCACCTTAGAAATTAAGAAAATGGATGTTCTGTTCCTTCCAAAAATACATCTGGAGTTCTTTTCTATCCATACACAATTGCTAAACTTTATGTTTATCCATGGGTTAAAGTGACAGTCACAAGAGAATATGTGAGTAAAATCCATGTCAGATAAATAAATAGAAGACACAGGGTTATCTTTCTCTCCATGGGACAGAATTTAGTGTTCTTGGTAGAGTCCAAGTTGAACTGCGAAACATTCCCAGAAAGAATTCAAGCCTTTTAGAATTGGGATGGCTAAATGTTCTCTTAGTACTTCTTGAGGCCACAAAAATAATCAGAACTCTTTTTGTCATTTACAAAATAGATGGTCAGACACAGTCATTTGGACTCCTAACTAAGAATAATGAGTTTGTGGATAGGGTTCTTATCTTGGTTGTGGCTTTTTCTAAAACTTCAAAAGCTGATCAGCCTGAAATAATACTGCTAAATTATAAGACTGAAAAAATAACCTTGATGTGTTTTTAAAATGTAAAATTCATCTGGTTAAGGTAAAATATATAACTGTAATTTAATTCTTCCTTTAACTAACCTAAACACAGTTCAAAAAAATAATTTTTAACTAACAAACATAGTTTCAAAGAATAATTTGAAAAATATAAAATAGCAAAGCAGTTAACATGGTAATTTCTCTGATTTACTCACTTTTATCAAGCAAAACCTCTTTCCTCCCCTTAGGAAATGAGGAGCTAAAAGGAGACACTTTTCTCTGTAGTAATTGAGGTCACAGTAATTTGTGTCTTGCAAAATCAAGGATGAATACAGCTGATTGAGGAGATGGTTCTTGTTCACTTTTGGAGACACTCCTCCGAGTATGTGGATGATAAAACTCTATTAAACCTAACCCTTACAGCCCTGCACAGTAACATTTTCTTATTTCTGAAGACCCATGAAATGGAGGGTTTAACAGTTGCGTTTCTGTCTATCAAGGGCTTTAAAAACAATGTCATCGACTATTTCTTTCCCCTTGGGTGCAGTTTTGAAAGGTGTTCTTTGCTAGTAAAGATTGGAAACAGGAATGATGTCCTAGAGGGCAGTGGGTGCTATATCAAGACAATGCATTTCTTTTAGGAAATAACTAAAACTGAGAGACAATTGAGGATGCAGGAATGCCAATGTCTCTAAAATGGAATGCTACTAAAAAAAATAACTTATTCTTCACTACTGAAATGATTCCAGTGTAATTAGTACCTGAATGATGTGCTCTCTCCCTCTCTCCTCCCTTCTTCCCTCCCTCCCTCCTTCCCTCATTATGTGTGTATATATATATGTGTGTGTGTGTGTATATATGTATGTGTGTATCTATGTGTTTGAGTGTGTGTATAAGCAAATAATTATGTGGGTATACAAGAAAACAAATCTTATCTTTATATTTTTCCTATTTATTTATTTGTATATTTTATTTATTTACATTTCAGATGCTATCCCCTTTCCCCATTTCCCCTCCCTACAAACCCTCTAACCCATCCCCCTTCCTCCTTTTTGATTTTATACCACTTTAATTGCATAAAAGTATTAAGGTCAGTTCTAGGTTGAGGAACTAGCAATACAATAGATGCAAATAGTCAAGGAACAAGCAAGACAATAAACATAAATAGTCAAAGAACAAGCAAGGCAATAAACAAAGTTCCTTGAACACTCCAGTGATCACTGTTTCTAAGGGCTTATCAGGATTACCAAAATATCTGAGCCTACTTCTCTAACCTAGCCCAAGGTCATTTTCATGTCTGAGGCCTACTTCCTTGCTCTAGCCAAAAATTTAGATCTTGCCTGAAATTTCTTCTTTATTCGAGCCTTATATTTAGATTCCTGCCTGAAATTACTCCTTTGTTCCAGCCTAATGTCAGATTCCTGCCAAGCATCCCACTTCCTTGTCCTTGGCCCACGTCAGATTCTTGCCAAGTATCCCCAAAAGCTCTCCATCTCACCCTTTTTTTTTATTTCATAAACAAGACTGAGCCTGTCTTAGGTCATTCTAACAAGAATGACTTCCTTACTCATTGCGAAATATGTATTATCAAAAGCAATACACTTCCGTCTTAGGTTGGTAAGGCTCTTACTTTGCCTTGCCAGCCTATTAATTTAATATCTCTGTCTGGGGGTCCATTTTCAGGTTCAAGCCATTTACTTTGGCTGCCAACATGTTGATGTTGTTAAAGACAAGCTTTAACACAATGGGCAAGAATAAAATATTCCCAGGACAAAAAGGGCTAGCATGATCAAGCTATATATGCCATTCTTGAAGCTTGACCAAAATAGAAATACTGACTTCAGGCCATGGGTAATTTTATCAGCAGTATCTGCTACATCAATTCTCAACAGAGCAGCATTCTTTAAATTCATAAGCTCACTATGCAAAGTTGAAACATCCAGAGAGGTGTTAGAATTATGCCAAATATGCTGCAAGTGTCTTTAAACTTTTTCCTAATTATAATGACTACTACTGTAAAGTTTAGAACTAACATGAATCCAATGGTATTTGGCATGACTCTCAAGATGGCTCGTTACTCTTAAACTCTGAATTTCCTTCCAATAATATGAATAGGATAAAGAGCATCAATTCATTGTTCCAAATGCCTATCTAAATCCTCTTGTATATTCAACCCATTAGTAACATTTTCTGCTAAATGATTAACAAAGGTAGCTGTTTTAACTTCTTATGTCAAAGCAATTGCAGAAGCAGTGGCGTTAGCAATTAATGTAATTAAAGCTGTTATACCAGCAATAATCAAGTCCACTTCCCTCTTGCTTCTGCTTAAAGTCTGACTTACTTCTTCCAGTACTTGCAAGCTTTTTTTTTTTCAGAATACCAAGGTTCTGTGATACTCAGGGCAATAAAACAAAAGATGGTTGATTGTCCGCTGTAACTGACATGTCGGATTTTAACACACAAATACAATTAGCAAGTGTACAATCAATGTAACTTACATTAAATACTGTAGATGACGCAAAAATAATTTTAACTTGACAATTAAAAGAGCCTTAACACATGTACTAACACTTGTTTGAAATCCAGATCATGTCCTAACTTTATCTCTTGCTAACCTAACATCATAGAGAACTGCAGCTAATTTCCAAATATGTCTCTGAAAATGTCCAGAATCAGACTTCCAAATGAAATAAATAAAATAAAATAAAATAAAATAAAATAAAATACAGTAGTGTGGAAGTTTCTAAAGTCCTCCTAGACATGTACTTGGATATTTTTATCCAGAAATAATGATAACATGTAGTGATGTTCAAGAATGCAATATCAGATCATATAACCAACTCCACTAATGATATATTTCAGTTAAATCTACATGTTAAGAAACACTTTTATTATTTTCTCTAAATATTATGGAGGAGAGATGGCTCAGTTTCTAAAAGGATGTGCTGCTTTTTCAAAGGACTCAAGTCTGGATTCCAGTACCTTCAACAGGTGGCCACAAACACCTATAATTCTAGTTCCAGGAGACCTGAAGGTTTCTCATGACTTCTGTGTATAACTACACATATGTGGCATACACATACACACACACACACACACACACACACAAATAAAAATAATAAAAAGACACCTCTTTATGATGAAAACCCTGTAGAGATTAAGGGATGCAAAAGACAAACATCTATATCATAAAAGCAGTTTCAGCAAGACTATAACAACATCAACTTAAGTGGAGAGAAACTGAAAGCAATTCCACTAATATCAGAAACAATGCAAGGTAGTCTTTTCTGTCCATACTTATTCAATATAGCAATTGAAGTCTTAGCTACAGCAGCAAGACACATGAAGGAAATCATAGGGATACAAGTTGGAAAGAAAGAAGTCAGTATACTCATGTGTAGATGATATATTAATATACATAAGTGACCCTAAAAGTTCCACTGGGAAACTCCTACAGTTGATAAACACTTTTAGCAAAATACCTGGATATAAAATTACCTCATGAAAATCAGTAGCCATCTTATATATAAACAACAAACTATCTGAGAAGAAACCGGAGAAATGATCTCATTCCCAATATCTTCAAATAATATAAAATGTCTTGGAGTGACTCTATCCAAGACCTGAATGATAAAAATTCAAGTTACTGAAGAAAGAAACTGAAGAAAATATAAGAAGATAGAAAGATCTGTTATGTTTGTGAGTTGATATGAGTAACAGGTAAATGGTTATCCTATAAAAAAAGAATTCCATGTAATTCCCATCAGAATTCCAACACAATTTTGTAACAGACCTTTCCATCTTCCTATGGAAAACAATCCAGAATAAGAAAAGAACTGCTGGAGGTTTACCATCCCCAATTTTAATTTGTACTACACAGATATAGTAATAAAAACATTGTGGTATTAATACAAAACAGACATGTTGATAAATAGAATGGAGTTGAATACCTAGATATAAGTCCACACACCTATGGATACTTAATTTTTGATAACAAAATCAGAAATAGACACTGGAGAAAAAACATTATATTCATCAGATGTTGCTGGTCAAGCTAGATAGCTGCATGTCAAAAAGGGTGACTATATCCATACATGTTATCATAAATAAAACACAATTCCAAATGAATTAAAGACTTCAATATAAGGTCAAATACACTGAGCCTGATAAAAGAAAAAGTAGGGAATTGCCTTTAACTCATTGGCACAGGAAAAAAGGCTTTCTGAACTGAACACTATTAGCACAGTCACTAAGATCATCAATTAATAAATGGGGCATGTGAAACTGAGAAGATTTTGCATGACAGAGGACATCATTTTTAGACAAAGTGGCTGATTAGAAAATAGAGAAGTATTTTTTCTAATTACACATCTGAAAGAGGGCTAATATTCAAAATCTATAAAGAACCCAAGAAAGTAAATATAAAAAAAACAAGCCAATTAAAAAAAATGGGGTATATATCTAAACAGAGAGTTCTCAATAAAGGAACCTCAAATGTTTCTGAGAAACACTTAAACATCCTTAACTATCAAGGAAATCTCACAAAAGTCAGAAAAGCTAAGGTGAACAAATAAAGGACAGCTCATCCTGGAAAGGTTGTAGATTAAGAGGAAATTTCATCCACCATCTAGCTCTGATGTTTATTTTATTTTCTTTCTGAGTGAGATTCACACATCCTCTCTTGGGCCCTCCTTATTACTTAGTTTCTTTGCAATTTTATGAGGTCCCATTTGTCAATTCTTGATCTTAGAACATAAGCCACTGGTGTCCTGTTCAGGAAATTTCCCCCTGTGCCCATGTGTTCAAAGCCCTCCCCCACTTTCTCTTCTATTAGTGTCAGTGTGTCTGGTTTTACATGAAGGTCCTTGATCCACTTGGACTTGAGTTTTGTACAAGGAGATAAGAATGGATCCATTTGCATTTTTCTACATTCTGATCTTCAGTTCAACCAGCACCACCTGTTGAAAATGCTGTCTTTTTTTCCACCAAATGGTTTTAGCTACTTTGTCAAAGTTCAAGTGACCATAGATAAGTAGATTCATTTCTGGATCTTCAATTCTATTCCATTGATCTTTTTTACCTATCTCTGTACCAATAACATGCATTTTTTTTCACTATTGCTCTGTAGTACAGCTTGAGGTCAGGGATGGTGACTCCCCCAGAAGATCTTTTATTGTTGAGAATTGTTTTCGTTATCCTGGGGTTTTTGTTATTACAAATGAACTTGTGAATTGCTCTTTCTAACTCTGTGAAGAATTGAGTTGGAATTATGATGGAGATTGCATTGAATCTGTAGATTGCTTTTGGCAAGATGGCCATTTTTACTATGTTAATCCTGCCAATCCATAAGCATGACAGATCTTTCCATCTTCTGAGATCTTTTTCAATTTCTTTCTTTCAAGGACTTGAAGTTCTTGTTGTACAGATCTGTCACTTACTTGGTTAGATTCACATCAAGTTGTTTTATATTATTTGTAACTATTATGAAGAGTGTACTCGATCCCCTAATTTCTTTCTCAGCCTCTTTATCCTTTAAGTAGAGGAAGGTTACTGATTTGTTTGAGTTAATTTTATATCCAGCCACTTTGATGAAGTTGTTTATCAGGTTTAGGAGGTCTCTGGTAGAAGTTTTGGGGTCACTTAAGTATACTATGTCATCTGCAAATAGTGATATTTTGACTTCTTCCTTTCCAATTTGTATCCCTTTTATCGCCGTTCTTCTAGTTGCTCTGGCTAGGACTTTGAGTACTATATTAAATAGTAGGAAGAGAGTGGGCAGCCTTGTCTAGTACCTGATTTTAGTGGGATTGCTTCAAATTTCTCTCCATTTACTTTGATGTTGGTTTCTAGTTTGCTGTATATTGCTTTTCCTATGTTTAGGAACTGGCCTTGAATTCCTGGTGTTTCCAAGACTTTTACCATGAAGGGGTGTTAAATTTTGACAAATGTTTTCTCAGCATCTAGTGAGATGATCATGTGGGTTTTTTTTTTGAGTTTGTTTATATAGTGGATTACATCAATGGATTTCCAAATATTGAATCATCCCTGCATTCCTGGGATAAAGCCTACTTGATCATGGTAGGTGATTATTTTGATGTGTTCTTGGATTCGGTTTGTGAGAATTTTATTGAGTATTTTTGCATCAATATACATAAGGGAGATTGGTCTGAAGTTCTCTTTCATTGTTAGGTCTTTGTGTGGTTTAGGTATGAGCGTAACTGTGGCTTCATAGAACGAATTGGGTAGTGTTCCTTCTGTTTCTATTTTGTGGAATAGTTTATAGAGAATTGGTATTAGGTCTTCTTGGAAGGTCTGAGAGAATTCTGTACTAAAACCATGTGGTCCTGGCCTTTTTTTGGTGCCAAAACTTTTAAAGACTGCTGCTATTTCCTTAGGGATTATAGGACTATTTAGTTGGTTTCTCTGATCCTGATTTGCTTTGCTACCTGGTATCTGTCCAGGAAATTTTCCATTTCCTCCAGATTTTCCAGTTTTATTGAGTATAGGCTTTTGTAGTAGGATCTGATGATTTTTTTGAACTTCCTCAGTTTTTGTTCTTATGTCTCCCTTTTCAGTTCAAATTTTATTAATTTGGATACTGTTTCTGTGCCCTCTGGTTAGTCTGGCTATGGGTTTATCTATCTTGTTGATTTTCTCAAAGAACCAGCTCCTGATTTTGTTGATTCTTTGTGCAGTTCTTTTTGTTTTTACTTGGTTGATTTCAGCCCTGAGTTTGATTATTCCCTGCCATCTAGTCTACTCTTCTTGGGTGCATTTGCTTCTTTTTGTTCTATAGCATTCAGGTGCATTATCAAGCTGCTAGTATGTGCTCTCTCCAGTTTCTTTGTGTAGACACTTTGAGCTATGAGTTTTCCTCTTCGCACTGCTTTTATTGTATCCCACAAGTTTTGGTATGATATGTCTTCATTTTCATTAAATTCCAAAAAGCCTTTAATTTCTTTCTTTATTTCCTCCTTAACCAAGTTATCATTGAGTAGAGCATTGTTCAGTTTCCACGTATATGTGGGCTTTCCATTGATTTTTATCATTATTTAAGACCAGCCTTAGTCCACAGTAATCTGATAGGATGCATGGGATTATTTCAATTTTCTTTTATCTGTTAAGGCCTGTTTTGTGGCCAATTATATGGTAAATTTGGAGAAGGTACCATGAGGTGCTGAGAAGAAGGTACATTCTTTTGTTTTTGGATGAAATGTTCTATAGATATCTGCTAATTCCATTTGGTTCATAACTTCTCATAGTTTCACTGTGTCTCTGTTTAGTTTTTGTTTCCAGGATCTGTCCATTGATGACAGTGGGGTGTTGAAGTCTTCCACTATTATTGTGTGAGGTGCAATGTGTCCTTTGAGCTTTAGTAAAGTTTCTTTTATGAATGTGGGTGCCCTTGCATTTGGAGCATAAATGTTCAGAATTGAGAGTTTATCTTGTTTGATTTTTCCTTCGATAAGTATGAAGTGTCCATCCTTATCTTTCTTGATAACTTTTGGTTGAAAGTCAATTTTATTCAATATTGCTACTCCAGCTTGTTTCTTGTGAGCATTTGCTTAAAAAATTGTTTTCCAATGTTTTATTCTGAGGTATTGTCTGTCTTTGTCACTGAGGTGCATTTCCTGTATGCAGCAAAATGTTGTGTCCTGTTTACATATCAGTTAGTCTATGTCTTTTTATTGGAGAATTGAGTTCATTGATGTTAAGTAATATTAAGGAAAAGTGGTTGTTGCTTCCTGTTATTTTGATTAGAGGTGGAATTATGTTTGTGTGGCTAACTTCTTTTGGGTTTATTGGAAGGAGATTACTTTCTTGCTTTTCCTAGAGTATAGTTTCCCTCCTTGTGTTGGAGGTTTCCCCCTATTATCCTTTGTAGGGCTGGATTTGTGGGAAGATATTGTGTAAATCTGGTTTTGTCATAGACTATCTTCATTTCTCCATCTATGGTAATTAAAAATTTTACTGAGTGTAGTAGCCTGGGCTGGCATTTGTGTTCCCCTAGTGTCTGTATATCATTTCAGGATCTTCTGGATTTTATAGTCTCTGGTGAGAAGTCTGATGTAATTCTTATAGGTCTGCCTTTATATGTTACTTGACCTTTTTCCCTTACTGCTTCTAATATTCTTTCTTTGTTTTATGCATTTGGTGTTTTGATTATTATGTGATGGGAAGAATTTCTTTTCTGATCTAGTCTATTTGGAGTTCTGTAGGCTTCTTGTATGTTCATGGGCATCACTTTCTTTAGGTTAGGGAAGTTTTCTTCTGTAATTTTGTTGAAGATATTTCCTGGCCCTTTAAGTTGGGAATTTTCGCTCTCTTCTATACATATTATCCTTAGGTTTGGTCTTCTCATTGTGCCTTGGATTTCCTGGATATTTTGGGTTAGAAGTTTTTTGCATTTTGTATTTTCTTTGTGTCAGTGTTTTCTATGGTATCTTCTGTACCTGAGATTCTCTCTTCTATCTCTTGTATTCTGTTGATGATGCTTTCATCCATGACTCTTGATCTCTTTCCTAGGTTTTCTATCTCCTGTGTAGTATCCCTTTGTGATTTCTTTATTGTTTCTACTTCCATTTTTATGTCCTGGATTTCATTTGTTCAATTCCTTCACCTATTTGGTTGTGCTCTCTTGTAATTGTTTAAGGAATTTTTGTGTTTACTCTTTAAGGGTTTCTACCTGTTTATCTGTATTCTTCCGTATTTCTTTGAGGAAGTTATTTATATCCTTCTTAAAGTCCTCTATTATCATCTATTATCTATTATTATCTATTATCTATTATCATCATGAGAAGATGTTTCAATCTGAATGTTGCTTTTCTGTTGTCATGGCGTATTCAGGACTTGCTATTGTGGGAGAACTAGGTTATGATTGGGTGTGTTAGAGCTCCTGGGAGTCCAGCCTCCTCTGTGTTTTGGAAAGTCCTATCTTTAACTACAATATTTATTGAACAATTTGAAAAATCATTTGAAGCAGAGTGTTTTTCCTATGTGTCACAATAATATCCATTCAGTAAATATATATCTGAATATATATATATATATATATATATATATATATGACAGAAATACACACACACACACACGCACACACACCCTAATTAATCTGAAGGGTTGATCTTAAATACTTTGAGCTCAGCTGTTGCTCTCCTGGGGGTGAGCACAAAGGCACCTATTCTTAAAAAGAAATTCCATTGTTTTTCATCAGAGTTTCAGAGCAGATTTAAAACTCTTACCACCCAAAAGATGAGATAGATTGCTTATAGGAAGCATCCCACTTCTGTAGAGCTGGGATTGAAGACAATCTTGCTCTGTAACTCAGACTGGCTTTGGAGTCTCCTTTTTCCTATACCTAGCTCACAACAACACCAACAACACTTACTCTTTCCTGTCTCCTTGTTTTATCTTCATTTTCTCTCTCCCCTTGAGGAATTATTGACCCTCTGAATCACATGTAAGGACTAACCAGCTAAACTGTTTTTCTAGAAATGTTAAATATGAAGTATAAGAATTTATTTTGTTTTACCCTTAAAAGAAGTTATGAATCCATCTAGTAAAAATGTATACATTGTAATCCCCAAATTAAAGTATGCCCTCTTTATTGCACCTATAAAAGATGATCTTAATTACAGGTATACCAGACCTAGACACATCCCTTCCCTAAACCACAGAAGTTCACCGAAGAGCACACTTTTGTTCCATAGGAGGAAGAGCAGCCAGAATTGTTCAGAAGGAAAATGAGGACTGTTCGATTTTCATTTTCATTTGTATTCTGATCACACAGTCTTATCTCTAAGTTGTATAATTTTACCTCTGAAATAACTTCAGATGATACAAGAGCCTGTGCCAGTGTCCTCTCTACAAAGAGAAGAGGGCGCAGGGTTAGGCCAGAATTGCTTATCTTGCATTTCTCATCAATTAAAAAAAAAAAGCATCTTTAAAAAAAGTTCAGTTAGAGAGGCAGTGGGCAGTTTCCCAGGTTAGATTTTAGCATACAGAGGAACCTTTCTAAACAGACTTTGTGCCAGAGTATCCCACTCTGTGGGACAATGTGAAAAACACCCCCTCGCCCCCCACATTCCCACCTTTGCAGCTGCATTACCTTACTCTTTTCACAAGAATATCTAGGATTCTCTCGCCTTTCCCTCCTCCTTTTTGGATGAACACACCCCAAGTCTATTCTCAGATAGGTATCAACATCAATGCCTCCCCCCAACACCCCGGAGAGCAGAGTGTGGTCAATTATCTCTTGATGCTTCTGAGAAAAATAGCTGTGTATAATAAAAGTGCTTCGGCTAGTTTGGAAAGAGATCATTTTAGGCAATCTCTGCAGCTTCTGCAAGTCTCTTATGATATTCCCCAAATCTAATCATTTTCCATATTTTGCCCACTTTCCTGTTCAGCAGTGAGTGTGTGTCTCTGTTCCATTAGCATTAATGGGAATTGGGAGCACTTACGAGGATGCAAGCTTTTCCCCAGAGATGTAATTTTGTGCATTAAGATATCAAAACACAAGAGGATACGCATTGAAATGTGGTGGATTTATATGATTGGCTCCATTAACACTAATGGGAATGAGGTGGTGTGTTCCCATCACACCGACAGGGCAGATGAACAGACCTTTGTGTCTCAGGAGGCCCAAGCTTGCAGACTGACCTCACGGTTGCATGTAGTTAGCTATCCAGTTGGATATATTCAGCAGAGACTCTTGACTGAATACAAATTCCAGCTCTTGATGGAAATCAAGATTGCCATCAGTCTTGGGTCTAGATTTAAATGACTGTATAAGATTGACACCATAAACCACATTATAAATGTCAGGCCAGCCCATTTATATTACAACTTTAAATAACACAAACATCAGAGATGTCCATTTTCTTAGAGAACAGATGGATAATAGTGACCAACAAATATCTCTGCATGCTATATGCATAAACTACATAGTAGACAAGCTATCCCTGTAAGGAGCCAACTGTGCTTTCCATCCTTAGAGTAAAATCACATTAAATTACCTTTTAGTGCTTTTATTTATCCTTTAGAATATCCTCTTATGACTGAATATTGTTTGACGTTTACTATTTTCTTGATTACAGTCTCAATATCCCAAGACATAGAAATAGAAAGTATAGCACATCTTAAAGAGGATAACAAAGTCAAAATTATATGCTATGGGTTCTTATTTAGAAAGGACTGAAAAACATGAACACAAGAAAAAAAAGCAGTAACCTTAGCAATTAAATACATGGAGTAAGATAGCACTGGATTTCAATCAAATGTTGAATGTGTAATTTTGATCTAGTGATTTTCCCTCTATTAATTCTATCTATTATCTACCTACTTATGCACCCACAAACTAATCTTTCATGTAATGTGTATACACATTTTGGATTGTTGATATACTTTGAAGCAGTTACTGATGGCCATGATAATACTGCACTCAACCATTATCTTAGTCTCTTGCTGTAGTCAATTCTGTTAAGTATATACTATTCTCTTTGAACATTAGTATGTATAACTTTATGATGAGTCAATTAAGATAGATTATTCCAAAATACCATACAAATATTTGTCTAAGTATGGAATCACATAGGCATTATTGCTCTACAAATAGCATATAGGTTTAGCTCACTAAAGAAGACAGATTTTTAAGCTCGACCTGGAGGCACATGAACAAAGTCTCACGCCTTGAAATGTTGAAGCAGGAGTGAGATGAATTTGAGACTAGCCTTGGTTTAATGAAAAAGAAAAAAAATCAAATCAGAAACAAAGAAAAGTTTTGCAATTAAATACTAAAAGTGGCATTCCCTCGGGCACACGTGTCTTTGAAGGGAATCACAAAGTCAGGGGCTGGAAGAGTTTCAAGTCACTCTGCAGGTCAATTAGGTCCAGTTTTAAGTTTAAACAGAGTCCCATGAGTGCAGGCATTTATTCAGAGCAACTTGGATGGATAGAATGTGAGTAAGTAGCTAACAAAGATATGCATCTGTCTCTCACACAAAATACAGATTACAGTGAGAGGGGGGCATCTTCTTAGGGAGCCACATTCCCAGATGGGACTTAGTGAACTAATTCATATTCCTTGCTTTATAGCTTTCCAAATGCTTTCCAGATGCAAAGTCTAAAGCGTTTCCTTCTCTGGAGACAAACAAAACCCCAAAACAAAAACAAAACCCTCTCAGACTATATAAGTTCACTAACAAAAGGAGGAAGTTTGCTCACTCCTCCCTTAATTCTCAGAGCCTGACAAGAAATAAGTGTTCCAGAGTGGAGAAGAGAAGGATGGCCATTACCAGACTCACTGCTGATGTTATCTGTTAGCCATTATTTTAGTCAGTGTTTTCCTTCTCAGTCATCAGAGGTGGTGACTGTGAGAGGATAACTTTAGGAATAAGGTTGACAGAAGTTCAAGTGCAGCATTCTTCTTCTCTTGTGACTTTGAATGAATTGTGTCACTGATTCCTTAGTCTTATAACATACAAGAACATCCTTTTGGACATATGTCAGCTATCTCTGAGACAAGAATTTATATGCAAGTGGTTTATAGAAGAGATACTCCAAGGAAAAAGTGGCACAGTGGTTTGAATAAGAATGGCCACTGTAGACTAATTTAGGAATGATTGGTCTGGTCACTACTTAGTGGAACTGTTTTGGGAAGAATTGGGGGTGTGGCCTTGTTGGAGGAGACAAATCACTGGGCATGGGTTTTAAGGTTCCAAAATTCATGACCCTCTCCCCCAAGCAGGGTCCAATGTCCACCAACCAATATTCAACCTCTCTGTCTCTGTCACTCTCCCTCTCTCTCTCTCTCTCTCTCTCTCTCTCTCTCTCTCTCTCTCTCTGCTTAAATTTCAGATAAAAATCTACTACTCTAGGATCATACCTGCCTGCCTATTACCATGCTACCTCCATGATAGACATGAACTTACCTATTGAACTCCAAACAAGTCCCGAATTAAATACTTTCTTTTATAAGTTTCCTTGGTCACAGTACCTCTTCCCAGCAATAGCAAAGTAACCAAGACAAGTGGAAAACAAGAAAAAGAAGAGATAGGAAGAATATTCAGTGAAATTCCAATGCCAGCCTGGTCACATGCAAAGCTCTAGAGTGAAATCATACAACACAAGTGAGCTGAGCTTTCTTTTTCAATACTAACACATGTTAATTAAGATGAACTGCCCTGGTCTTCAATAAGGAACAATACACACCATAGCAGTCTATTTGAACTCTAAGTTTCTTGATTATTAAATGATAAAGTATGTGGTTTTCTTCTGTCACATATATAAGGCTGTCTATAAAATAATTGTTAAGTCTTCTTCATGGAATTTGCAATTTTAAAGCTTCACACATTCACCCAGAGAAAAGCCTTGATGATCAATTTGACTGAGAGTCCACTTTGCCTCTTTCCCCTAAGACACTAGGAGTTATTGAAACTTCAAAAGCAGGTTTATATGCTAGGTGGTCAGGTACCTGTATATTTTCTGGGTGGTTCGAATTCTAAAGTGAATTATTTTTAAAGCAACGGCTTAAACATGAACATTATTCTGTGTAAGTTGTTTGGAGTTATTTTGAAAAAGTATAGGCATAAATTATTACCAATTCAAAACTGTCACTGCTTGTAATTGTTTTCATATTTGTAAACAAAGTTGAATCAGCAAGACAATACTTCACACTGACAAGATAGTGTTGCATTTTTGTTAGAAGCAGATATGGAATATGAAAAATCTTACATTCTTCCAGTATATTCCATATTGAATCGAGGGCTATGTTTATGGTAAACACTCTACTAGTTAACTAGACTTGTTGTTACTTTGCTATATATCTTTTGCATGTGCATATGTGTATTGTGTATATGTATGCATGTCAGTACAGATTGCAGGAGGGTGAGTGGATTGAGTAGATGTGTGTGTGTGCGCACACACACACACACACACACACATGCGCGCGTTCTTGCGTGTATATGCACGTATGCAATTTGTCTAGTCTAGCTGTCTAGCTTCCTAGGGGATTCTCTATGTCTGTCTCTACAGTGCCAGGATTATAGACAAACAACCAAGACCATCTGACCTTTACATGGATGCTAGAGATCTAAACTCTAGTCTGTGTGTTTTGTACAGTGAATGCTTTCCCCACTTGGACCATCTCCCCAGCCCAGTGCTTTCCCTACTTGGACCATCTCCCCAGCCCCAACTTTGCTATCTCAATACTTTGCTTCTAACAAAGACTTTTTGCTTTCTATTGAAGGAGAATTTTTAAGTTCCTAATTTCATTTTACCTGTCCACCTAATATCTAAATGATTGGGATTTCCAATAATCCAAAGGCAACATTAGTTGGAGACTGACTAGTATACCCATACCTTACTTCTTTTGGTATAAGGTGAGATGAAATAAACAAGCTCACTTGGAAACTGGCTGAAGCTGGGAATTTATTTGCAACACTTTCCCCTTATTA
Organism: Grammomys surdaster; assembly: GCF_004785775.1. Classification (NCBI taxonomy): domain Eukaryota; kingdom Metazoa; phylum Chordata; class Mammalia; order Rodentia; family Muridae; genus Grammomys; species Grammomys surdaster. Next base: position 9,872,772 of record NW_021604587.1, read on the forward strand.
CCGTCCTCTCATTCCCTGTGATATTTTTTCATCAGTCTTTTGTAAAAAAATGTTTGTGATATTGGATAATAAAAATGAACATTGCCTTAGGAAATATGTATCTTCAGGCAATAGATCTATGGGAAAATTTATAGTGAAGAAATAATGTTAACAAACAGTATCCAATGCATTTATTGTTACACAGACTGTGAATTGGTCTTGTGTTTGTATGTTTGTTTCAATCCAAAATATCTTGATTATAAAACCTAGAAACTTAACCAGTACATCACCTTTGATGTCTTGAACCAGAAAGTGAGAACATGTGAAAGAAGATCTTGCAGAGCCTCTTCCAAGAGGCATACATTTCACACTCTATTGAAATGTTCTCTACAGGTTCTCTCTTTGTTTATATATCATCACTTAGAACAACTTTAGGTATGTTACATTATAGTTGGTTGAGATTTAGAGTGCTACTTCTCATGCATTTTTATGTTTATGATGCTTAGATGTTCTTATGGGTCTTGTTGAGTCCTGACGCTTGCTGCTAGTGACTCCCTCCTCACCATGAAGAGGTATTAAAAATTATCACCAGCAATAGAGTCTCATCCAAGAGAAATATAATATCTCTGAAACCTAATCTGATAAAGTTCAAACGATGAGATCACGAAGTTGAAAGGAAATCTTTCTGTGTGGGATGATCTTACGGACTGTCACGAAGACTAGAGTTTCAACTATGCTCCCAGTGAGCTGCAGTGAGGGGAGGAAAGAAAACATGAGACAGAAACAAAGTAGAAAAATGAAGCTAATTCTGAGGAATTCGATACCAAAAAATGTAATGAAGATTTAAATGTTTAATCACTTAGTTATTCTGAGAGAGCATCCTTATCACTTTCTCTTTGAACCCCAGTCATTCCCAGAGTGACATTCAATACACCACCACCACTCGACAATGAGTCTAGACACTAATACTCTTTTGGTATCTCTGCAAAATTTATAAAATATCTTTGGCAACTAAAAAGCAAATCGTCATATAAAAGATTCAAAAAATTTTATACCCAAGTGCTTAGGCCTAAACATTTTATTACATTTATTTATTATGATTGTGTGTGTGTGTATGTATACTCATACACATGCCACAATGAACATGCATAGGTCAGAGGACAGCCACTGTGGTGTCCTGAGTACTCCATATTAGTGAACAATGCTACTCTCAGACAGCATGGGTTATTAAATGAAAATAGCAACTTCAGGCACAAGTTACATCCTTGATAGTTATTGGTCAGAGAGGTGCTAGAGGCAGCTCCCTAGACAATACATAATATCATTGTGATATTAACAAGATGATAAGACTCTATTGCTCAAGACTCAATACAGTTTGGTTGAAGGACATAGGCTTTGGCTTTTTGGTTAGTTCCCTGCTGGCTAGCTTTCGTAGTGCTGGATGTTGTACAGGGTGCTAGCAGGAAAAAAAAAATCAAAAGACATTCATCTCGTGTTGAAAACTGCATGCTAGGATATCAACTTGCCAGACAAAATGTGACCATCACTCCAACAGGGGGAAGACTGTGAGGGTAACTATTTACTTTTTGCTTTTTGGAGCTTGTTTCACAGAGGCATTTCAGGCTAGTATTGTAAGCATGCTTAAGACGCATAACTGGAGATGCCATAGTTCCTAGTGGGAAGTCTAGTGATATTGCTTTTCTAAATGGAAAACTAACTTCTACATATTTATGCTTATATTCAGATATTTGTGCTGCACCCAACCTTGGTCAGAAATCTCCTCATTACAATAGCTTATGATGAATGCAGAGTCACTTCCTCTTTGAAGTCCTGAGAACAAATTGAGTATATGTTCTCAGTCATTGATTGACCATCCATTTCAATGGACTCACAATAACAGACATTAGCTATGAAAGACCTGTTCAAGATCCAGCCAATTAAAAATTCCAGTGAAGGAGAGAGGTTCCTGAGGTTTCACTTCTAGTGTAGGAACTATTTCTAGATGGCTGCTTGGAGGGGAATGGTCACTTTACTTTAGAAGTGTTGCTACTGAAAAGCTCCCCATACCCTAGTAGTGAATGATGCTATGCTATGTGCACATGAACAGCCAAAATTGGACAGAGAGGATCAGTTACATAAATAAAAGTTATAAATGGAATGGTGAAATTGGAAAGGAGATGACAGTTACTTGACAGTTATGTGGGGGGTATATAGGGGTAAATGTGATGCAGATAGATTACATTATCAAGGGAAGAGATATTAAAGAAAATAACAATAGGCTTGAGGTCTGCAGCATATTCCCCCATCCACTTTAGTATGCCCATCAATGTCATCCTTGTTAAACTCTTGTGTGTGCAGTCATGTTGGCGAGACTTTTAGCTTCTGGTAGCATTGGAAGACACAATTTCACAGCATCCTTCCTGATCCTTTGTTTTTTACAGTCTTTCTGCACTATTTTTCCTCAATGTTTTCTGAGTTTTACATGATGAAGTCCATTGGTTATTTTGCTGTTGTTAGTGGTGGTGGTGGGTCTTCTGTTGTTATTTTTGTTTTGCTTTGTTTTGTTTGTTTGTTTGGTGGTGCTGCTATTGAAAAGAAGTTTCTTTGATGAGGAGTAAAGACTACACTTATATTTGTGCATAAGGATGGATGTCAATAGATTGCTGTAGGGATTATATGAACCAACCTTATACAAAGTTCTATAGGCAACCAAGGAAATCTGGGAGTGGGAGAGGTGGTCTTCCCTAGTGAAGAGCACACTAATTTACTGTCCATTACCAAAAGGTCAACCCTGAAAACATCTATCTATCTATCTATCTATCTATCTATCTATCTATCTATCTATCTATCGATAAATTCAATAACAAAGGCCATGAATTTAAAGGAGAGTGGGACATGATATATGAGGAGGGTTTGCAGGTGGGGGAATGGAGGAAATATAATTATAGTGTAATCTCAAAAATGAAATTAAAGAGAGACAAAGACAGAGAAAGAAACAGAAGGATATGCCCAAGGGTGAGTATCAGCTTCTCAAGAGGAAAGAGCTGCCTTCAAGCATTTTAACAAGTAAGATTCTGTGCTTTTGAAGTGGTATTTTTCAACAGACATAATATGAATCTACCTTTAAATGATTAAGCCATATGTTTTAACATATGTAATTCTATTCAAGTAATTTTCTTTTGTAAATGAGATTCAAAAGTGTTTTATGAGGTGTACTGTACAGGTTTTCAGTCTAAGATAGAAAAACAGGCCAGAAATATTCAAAGGAGTTCTTACTATACATAGGTTACAAGAAGGTCACAGTATGTTTTCAAGGTAAATATAATCCATCATCTTGTTTCTGAGATTTTAGCAGAAAGGTACAGACAGACAGACAGACAGACACACACACACACACACACACACACACACACACATTCTCAAATAAGTTTACCTAGCTATTTCAGCATGTTTTTGTTGTTGTCTTGTGTATTCCAAGTTAGCTTTGAACTCACTATGTCCAGTCAGATTGGTCTCAAACTCATAGGAATCCTGCTGCCTCTGCCTGCTAAGCCTGGGATTCCAGGTATAAGGTATCATGTGGGGTTTAGCTTTTATGTCACATATGCTTGTAGTATCTCTCAAAGGAAGAAATATTGTCTCTTACACAGGCTTCGGCTGCATCAAAATTCTTGTCTCCCAGCCAACAAGAGACTTAAACTGAATCCCCAGGATAACAGGCTTTGTCCCCTTCCCAAGTCCTCTTGTCACTGTCTATTTCTGCCCTGACCTTACTTCCTGAGTGGAAAGTACGCAGATCCTTATGTACGTGGTGTAAGTGTGCAGGCTCCAACTCAGGAATGGGAGAGAAAGATACCAGTACTTAGTCTTCCTTCAGGCTCCAACATACCTCATTCCCTTAATACCTACAGCATGATTTATTCAGTACCTGAAAGTCATATTTATTTTAACTTGCTTACAGTATTGCAAATCTCCTTAACCTATGAATATTTAAGAAAGCTTGTCACTTTATAGCCTGAAACAAAATATAACTAATTGGTCCCCAAGTAAGTTAATTTTGTTTTGTTATGTTTTCATTTTTGGAGAATTTCATACACAAATACTATATTTACATTATTTCTAACCCCCCCTCTTTACTTCCGACTACTGGCATGTTTCCCCACTCTTAAAACTTGTGACTTCTTCCTATGTATTATCTGTATGTATACATATGTGAATGTATATACATAATATATATGTAAATATAGACTGCTGGGTCTCTTCAGTGTTCCTGTCATGCTCATGTGTTTAGGGACTGAATAACCTATTAGGGGACTTGTTCCTGGAAAAAACTGATCTTCCCTCTCTGAACAGCCATTAATTGTTTCATTAAAAATCCTTATGGCATTTCATCCTTCCATGTTGGCATGTCAACTGGTGTTTCAAATGACTATTCTAATCACTTATTTTTATATCCACAGATAAGTGTAGCTCTTACCCCTCACCAAAGAAGCTTTCTTTTCTTTTCTTTTTCTTTTAAATCAGTGAAAAATCATTACAGAAATCCACAAATCATCGAAACTCAGAGAACTGATGAATGTGAAGTATGCAGTCTCAGTTGATATGTCTACAACACAACCCCTATACCTAAGGCTCAGGGAACACTGCAGAAGAGGAAGTGAAACGATTAGAAAAGGCAGAGCTCAAGGACCTCTGCTGGGACATAGCCTCTTCTGTATATGACAAGCAAGCTAATTTTATGTGATTTTTTTTGAAAGCATCCAAAAGAACTTTACAGGAGAAAAATGTTGTCTCAGTACCCTGCTTTTCTCAAAAGGAGGGAGGGGTCCTCCATGTACTTCAAAAGCACCAATTTACTTATTCCTTCCCTCTTCCAGGTAATGTGTATTGAGAAATAATCAACTATCATTTTAAAAATGAAGCAACCACATTACCATCTGCTCTGTCCCCTTTGGGTTTATCCCTGTAGTGCACATTGACCTGATGATCAAATGTCATCATTTGCTTCTCTTTGCCTACAGCCTTCTCTTGCTACAGACTTTTCATCCCTCATACACTGCAAGCTACATGGGCTTGGGAATTACCATTTCCCTAACAGCAGTAATCTACCAAGAAGCCAGTGTTGTGAGTTCCTGTTCTTTCTCCCTTGTGTAGAGTAACCCTAAAAGCCATGTTCAGTATCCAATATTCAGACTTACCTACAAGAAGTAAATTCCAGTTGCCCACAGTGACCCTAATCTCGGGAGTGAAGCTTGTGTCACCTACCTCATTGCCCTGATGTTTTTAGTGTTGACCTCCGAAATAAAACATATGCCCTCAAATCCTTGATGGGATTCTTTGTCTATGAAAGGCAAACTAAGACAGCTGCTCTTAAACTAAATCACATCTATTCTTCAAAACTTATGTTCAACACTTCCATAGAACTCTGATCTTTTTCTATATTTAGAATTCTGAGGCTTACAGCTCAGAAAAGACTATACATAATTTTATTCCAAGATCATATTTTTTCAGAGAAGAAACCTGGATAGGAGGTGACTAGCTTGCAGATATTAACTGCCCTTTTGGTGTTAAAGCATAGCATTCCATTTTGTTCACCCTGTCTGAGATGAGCCATATCAGATTAAATATGAGGTCCAAAAAAATGTACTTCACTAGATTGATGGGGTAAACTTACAGAAAGCAGAGAAAAATATTAAGAAGAGGAGACAGGAAAGGACCAGAGAAAGAAAACACAATTACTTAAGAACAAAACATGAAAGAGGATCCAGAAAGTGACTTTATAGCATGGACTCTTCCTTTAAGTCTGTAGATAACTAAACAGAATGAAAATTGGATGTCTCTGCCTTTAGTTTGTCTTTTTGGTGTCTCACTGAATTTTCTGAAGGTACAGAAGTAAGTCCTCATCTTAAACCTGCAACCACCTTGTATTTTGGAAAGAACAAAAGCCTACAGGACATATTGGCCCTATATGAGGGCAAATATCCACCAATAGCAAATACCCCAGAGCAGAAGGGATCTGGCATCCACTGTCTCCTCATGCAATAAACACTTTTCCAGATAACCCTGCAGAACCAGAGCTGATATAATGAGAATAATGAGGAAATCTATACCAGAAAGGTTTAACAATACCTTTTGCCCTTTGTCCCAGTCCTCTCTCTGCTTAAGCTTAAGCTCTTGTCAGCCCCTCAAAGATGGACTTGGAGTTACTGGACCCCTTGAAAAAACCTCCCCTCAGTGATTTTCAGCATAACTGGCCCCTTTGATTAGCACATTGGGACTGGCAGCCAAGTCTAGTTTATTGGTGCTGCTGAAGCTGAGGCTTTTGCCCAAAATCCCACAAAGCACAGTTACAGAAGGGAATAATAGGTGGTCCATTTTCTCTTCCCACTAGAACTACATGGAGAGCTTTTGAAGTCAATAAAACTTGGATCCAGTCCCTATAGAGCCTAATTTAATTAATTTGGTGTTCAGCCTTGGCATTGGAACTTTAAGGAATTCCAGCTGACTTTTTAGCATGAAGCCAAGATTACAAACCACTGGTTTTGTGTTAACAAACTATATTATTTTTCCATTATTGAGATAAGAAATTATACTGCTTCTCAGAGCCAAAAGAGGCTCAAAAGATATTTAAAAATGAAGAAGTGAGAAAATAGTATATTTTAAATTCTTATTTTTAATTAACAAGTATAATAAAAACAGTGAGATATAACTATTCTTTAACACATAGTCTTTGTTATAGACTGAATAATGGCCCCAAAGATATCTACATCTTAAAACCCAGAACCTGGGATGCAAGTTTTCTCATAAGTGAAGCTTTGTAGTTATAGTTAAATTAAGGATCCCTGGCTGGAGAGGTTATGCTAGATTACCAGAACGGGCTCAGTATGACCACAATTGTTCTCACAAGATGGAGTCAGGAATGTTAGCCAGGAAAGGGGGTATGAGCTAGCAGAAGTGTGTGATTTGCATGGCTAGGATCAGCCTCCATAAGAATTCATTAAATAGGCCTCTGGAAGGTTGGCAGCAATGTATTCTTTTACACCTAGAGCCTAAAAGAGAGTGTGTGATGCCAAAACCTTGATTTAATCATTTCTCACATTTAGAATGATAACATGAGACATTTATGATGTTTTAACCCACTAGGTTTTGGGACAAACTGTATCCATGGTGATTGGGAAGTAAGAAAACAGGGGTTATTAACTAGTAATCATTAGTTACAAAGGCAGGCTTTTAGAATAATTTAATAAGCACTCTCCTTTAATCCTATAATCTACTCACATCCTTAGGAAAATTTAATGTAATGATTTAAATGAAATATCAAAATTAGAACACTTTGAACTTTTGGACGCTCAAGACAAATGACTTTCTGTGGTTCCCACGATGATTTCTGATTCCAAAGGTACATAATGAAGTTGTAGTTGACATAACATAGGGAACATACTAAACTTCTACTTGATTACTTGTTCATTCATGTATTCCCCCACATCCACTTCTGTGTCTATTTAATGTTGGCGTCTGCAAACGCACTAAGAACAAAGGCCTATGTATCAACTCTGTGGGGCTATGTATCAATTCTGTACCTATGTAATTCTTAAACACGGAGACACATTCACATGAAAGCTGGGATCAAATAGTAGTGTGGGCTGTGATGGAGAGAACCTATTATACCAGGAACAAAACAGAGGGCAGGGATAGATAGTTTTGATAGGAGGTCTCTATAAGAGAGTAGTCACCAGCTGTAAGTGTCCAGGTGGAAAGATTTGAAGTTTCTAATTTTTGTACACATTGATCAACTATCTGCAAACACTGGTACTTAGACAGAAAAAAAGAAGGCTTCATCAACTTTAAGCCTGGTTGACATGAGGAAGAGCTTGCCGTGGCATGTTCATGCCAACAATACACATCGAGCTCACTTCCTATATCAGCCAATATCCTGCACACACGTTTGTGCTCTTCGTAACTTCATCTTATACTTCAAGAATTGACTACTTCTACAAGTCATTTTATATGTTGCTAGATTATGTTTGTTAAGTGTTTTTTAATTTTGATTTATTTTTATGCATTTTTATATATACAAGCATTTTGTCCACATGCATGCATCACATGCATGCTTGTTGCCTATTGAAGAGGGGTCAGAAAATTGAATTGCAGTCTAAAGGACTGGAATTATGGATGATTGTGAACTGCTATGTGGATACCAGGGACCAAATGCCAGGCCTTTGCAAGAGAAACAATTACTCTCAATTGCTGAGCCATCTCTTAAGCCCTAGTATTTTTAATACATGGAATTTTTTTCTTGTCTGTATGGTTGGCACTAATAATTGACTCATTTATTAATTTGGGTAGAGTTTCAGTTTATGAAGAAATCTGTGGAATTTTGTCATTACTTATTCTTGATCTTTAAACTGTGATAACTTTTGTCATGGAAGCCATCTAATCTTGTTTTGTCTTTGCAGAAGGAGCTCTTGATTATGAACTCAATTTATTCTGCATCAGATCAGATTTTCTGTTTATTTTTTCACACATTTTTCTAATTTATATATTCTAGCTGTTTATTTCCTCAAGGCTATAAATATATTAGAAAGCCACTGTTTGTTTATAATCCCTTAAAACTATTTTTGTAGGGCAGCAGTAATGTCAAATTCTTCATTAGCAAGTTTAATAATTTCAGTATTCTGACCTTGTCTCTTGGTTACTCTGAGTACAGGTATGTCAATACTATTGATTCTTTCAAAGAGCTGACATTCTGTGCCTTTGATTTTCTCTGACTGTTCTTCTGTTCTCTATTACTAATATTCTCTCTGATGATTTTCTTCCTTTTTCTTCAGACATTATTTTTGCTTTTCTATCTACTTTTTTCCTTCTTTTCCTGAGGTTTGGGTTACTTATTGGAAGCCTTTAGTCCTCTGTAATAAGTGTGTTGACAGCATAAAGTTTTCTTTAAGCACCTGTTTTCTTTTATCCTACAACATCTGGGCATATGTTTGTTCTCATTTATTTCAAAGCGTTACAAAGTATTTTTCTTGGCAATTTATTCCATGACCCTGTGTTATTTGAGAGTCATTCCAGTACAGTCAGAGAAAATGCTCCACATGATTCTTTGAAAAGCCATAGCAGGTACCCAATTAGCATCCATCCAGAGAATTGTTGACTATTCAGAAAAAAAAAATGTCTATTCTTCTTCTGTTTGGTGTTGTTATCTCTCATTGGCTTATAGCATTATTTGTGGTTATTGTATTCCCCTCGATCGTCTCTGCAGTTGTGTCATTACTGAAATCAGAGCTCCAAGGTCTGCAGTCACTCCCACTAAACTGTCTGCTTCCTCCATTGATCCCATTTTGTGCCTCATGAATATTGGGGCCGCGCCTTTAGGTGAATATGTGTTGCAGTTATTATACTATATTTTTTTGCACCATAGAATATCATTTTCTGTGTTTAGTAACAGTTTTTGTTCTAGAATTCTGTCTTAGTTTCCTTTCCCTTTACTGATACAACATACTCTGAGAAAAGCAACTGAAATGAAGAAATGTCTTATCTTTTATTACAGTTCCAGAAGGATCCAATCCATCATGACAAAAGATATGACTGAAGGTAGGAGATTCATGTGGTAGAGACAGGACATGGTTGGTCATTTTGCCTTTAAACACAGGAATAACTATGAACATGAAGTGCAGCCAGGCTATAAACCGTCAGTGCACCACCTCATGAAGGCTCCAAAACTCTCCCAAATAGGACCACCCACTGCTTTCTAAGTGTTCAATCATGTGAATGTATGCGAGACATTTTATTTACAAACTATGAACATCTTATGTTTAATTTTAGTGTATCAGTTAGGGTTCTCCAGAGAGTAAGAAGTGACATTGTGGGTGCATATGTGTGTGTGTGCGCACGCGTGTGTGCGCACATGTGTACACGTGCGTACGCTCGCTTGTGTGCGTGCATGTGTGTGTGTTATTAATTATGGAAATCAGCTAAGAAAGGATAATGAAGCTGACAGAAAATGAGAATGGCTGGTGTAATAATTAAGTTTGAATCTGAAGGCCTAATAACCTGGAGTTTGTATGATGATGATGAGAAAGATAAGGGTGAGACCCTCAGTGGATTCCATGATGCCTACCTACATCAATGGTGAATGTGCCTTTAATGTATATAGCAACAGAAATCCAAATACTGAGCAATTCCAAAAGGCTCTGCAAGCACAGCCAGAAATCACATGTAGTCAGTTATATGAATGTCACTTGACTTAGGAATATTCACTCATAAAATCAACATCACAGTTAATATAGTATATGCAATCAAGACATTTTTCTTACTATCTCTGTAAAATATTTTAAGCACATACACACATGCGCACACACACATACTCACACACACATATTTATGAAATTTTGAACTTCTTGTTGGATGTCATAAAGTTAAATGAAAACATTTTGGAATTATTTCATCTTTTTGTTTGTTTGTTTTTGTTTTTGTTTTTGTTTTTCGAGACAGGGTTTCTCTGTGTAGCCCTGGCTGTCCTGGAACTCACTCTGTAGACCAGGTAAATTATTTCATCTTTAATTTGAGTTCATATCCAATTTTATTTGTAATTACTCATAGGTAATGTTTATATCTATCAATTTGCTATTTGTTTTCGGTATATTGTATTTTGGTTTCATTTTGTCAATTAATGTGTTTTCTATTAACTAAGTTTTTCTAGTTTTTTTATTTTAATTCCCTTTATTTACCATTTCTTAGGTTATTTTCACAGTGATTATTCAAGAGATCACAATAAGATCCTAATTTCTAGTATTATAAGCATACTTTTAAGTTTTATAATACACCAAAACTTCATTCCAATGCAACTAAATTTTTCTAATTCTTTTTTTGTGTCATTGCCATAGAAACAACATCATACAGCTTGGTTCATCAGTGCAGCTGTATAATTATTGGTTTATGCAAATACTTTTTAAATTACACATGAGAACAACACTTCAAAGCAAAATACATTTACATCAACTTTGATGTAGACCTGTATAGTTGACTTTACCAATACTCTTTACTTTTCTCCCTTAACATTCATTTATAGTTAATGTTCTTTATGATTTGAACCAGAAATGTTCTCCATAATTTCTTGTTTTTAATGATTGTTTTCAAGCTTGTAGCTCTAGTTTAGGAGATTTTGGGTTGAAGAACTTGTGCCTACTGTGTCCTAGTGGACCCAGAGCTTGAAAGTCATACCTAGCATGTGGTTACTCCACACTCCCTGTTCCAGATTTGCTGTCATAAGAAAAACTTCTAATGCCTTGAATAAGCTACTCCATCATGCTTTCCTTCACATGATAGATTCAATCTCATGGCAACCATGAGGATTCTCTTAAGTTGTTGCTGTCAAGTACTGTTAGCACAACAACACAAGAGTTGCCCATGCTGTGTCAGTCCATTTCAGTCTGAAAGACTATACCCCGCCCTTCCCTAACTAGCTCCTGCAAGGCTGCTATTTTCAACCATGATTACAGGCTGAATGCTTTCCAGACTAGCACAAAGCAGAATATGGGATGGAAGGACCCCACTAGATAAGTGTCCTGAGACCATTGACTGCTTTGTTGAGAGCCAGCCTCTGGATCTGATTAAATGTTTCTCATATAAATGGAAGACTTTGATTAATTTCCAGAATTCTGGAAATGTTGATACTACTTTTGACAGATTTCATATAGCTTTGCCTAGGAGAAAATTTTCAGATGGCCTTGTTTAGCCATTTTTGCTGACATCTATCTTCTACAATATTTTGATGTATTAGAAATATATAAAATATCAAAGGGGAAATTAGAAAGATTTAAAACTTATTTCTATTTGCTTCTCAGCATTCTCAAGCAATGAAACAATATGCTATGTGTGCCAGAGTCTACCTTTATGAGCATTATGCATACCAGTTTACTATAGCAACTAAGTTTCTCCAAACATGGCTATAGAATATTCTAGTGGCATAGAAAACTAACCCACGTATTTTGTGTTCAAAACAGAAACAAGAACTTGATGAGCTCTTGCAAAAGGTAACAATAAAGAGCTTTTTAAAAGAGGGGTAGCTTTATAAATCATGTAAGGTATGTTGAAATTATTTTTTGGTATTTGTTAGTCTACTTAAGGCCTTGATATTTTGTATTACTATTATAAATTTAATACTCTTTCTGAAACCTCAGTAAAGGTGTATATTTAGTTCCTGTCTAATCTGACCCAGAAAATTAATTCAGCAAAAAATACCACTTGTCCTATTTCAGATCCTACATTGCATCTTTCAATGTCCTTGGAATTACAGTTTATCATTACAAACCAGGACTACATTTTGAGGCAGGTTGCATTCATGAATAACCTCCATGCCAAAATTCCAATTTCATCTTCCAATTATATTATCTGTACAGTCACAGAAAACAAACAAACATATAAGATCTCATTACATGGTGCCTATGAACTGTGAACTATGCAAATGAAAATGACATCATTCATTGGTGAGGGTACTTTTTCAGATATGTAGTCTCCCAAATTAAAAATATAAATCTAAGCAAAATCTCATGTGATTTACAGGTCCACTGAAAACTGGGAAGGCCTGGCATGGATAATCTAGTGACAGCTTACTGAAATTTGATTGTATACACTCCATTAAGCAAGGCCTCAGGGAGTATCAGAGGTTGTTTTTGGTATTTCTTACTACTCCCTTCTCTACATTGCAAAGGAAACAGGGCAGCTAAAAATATTCTAGCCACAAAGTAGCCTGTTGTAAATTATTAACTGAGCTATATTAAGTATCGTTGTACATAAAGGTTCAGTGTAATTTTTATGACAAGAAACAGAGAAAAGGCATGTGTTTACCTTGCTCAGGAAAGTAAATTTATGCTACCTAGAGAAGTTTTACACCTACTTTATTTTAGGTACAGAACAATGTGTAGGCTTTCTTTGGCCCTTTCTACTAAAAGATTTCAAACACTATTCTCAGCTTTTTTAATATGTAAAAATTTAAATGAAGATAATGAGCAACAGGTCTTGCATTGTTGCATATAGGCAAACTTTCTTCAATTTCTTAAACATATGAATTGTCATGTCATGTGACAAGTACAACAGAAGGTTGTCTGAAAATCTTGAGAGGTATAGCTGGAAGCATCAGATCAGCAACATGAGTTCTCTGAAATCTGTAAGCAGAGCCTGAGAATAGGGATTCAGACTCATGTTAGAAACTGGAAATGAGCTTTCAGCAACAGGAAGTGAGAGAAACAAGGTTGGTAGAAAGAGAGCTGAACCGTGTGGGATGGACTGATGTGATATCAACTGGAGTCTGGCCTCACACTGACTCTGTAGGCATAGTGTTAAGTGAAGTCCACCACGGAGCTCCAGTTGAGTCAAGGGGACCAAGAGATGGTGTATCTGTGACATCAGTCATTGTCTACATCTAGAATGTAGACACAATCTAGGCTGTTTTAGCAGAGGTCACTTCTCTAGCGCCTCTGAGGGTGCTGCAATGAGGAGCATCTGGCCAGAACAAAAAGAAAGAGGTGTGGGTGATCAAGATGTCTACCATGTGATCAGCCAGGAATAGTGTGCCTCCACACTGCTCTTCATGAGTAGAAAGCTTAGTATGAAAGGACGGCCTCATACTATAGACACAACCAGTAAAAGAAGAAATATGTTTATGTATGGCATTTTCTCTACTCATTTTTATTATTTAACCTGTATACTTTCCATTCCTATGATATGCATAACTCAATTTTGGGAAAGAGAAATGAAAATAGAACACTATCCTATAAAGAAATGTTAATTTTCATTCTCTCTGTGTGTCTCTTTCTATCTCTCTGTCTCCCAGTCTCTCTCTGTCTCTGTCTCTCTCTCATGTGTGTGTGTGTGTGTGTGTGTGTGTGTGTGTGTGTGTGAGAGAGAGAGAGAGAGAGAGAGAGAGAGAGAGTAGTTAATGTGTTGGGTGGACTTATGTGGGGCTGGGCATGGGGGTGTTCATATGTAGATCAGCTCACATGGAGGCCAAAAGTTATTCTTGTATTGTCCATCTTGATTTTGAGATACATTATTTTATTGGCCAACTCAGTTAGTAGGCTAGGTTGGCTGACAGTGAGCCCCAGAGACCCACGTGATTCTATTTCTCAAATGCTGTTGTTACATAGGTTTACTACCATGCTTTGCTTTTTAAGCACGAGTTCTGTGATCAAACTCACATCCTTGGGGTTGCATACAAGCACTCTTGAGACCGAGTAACCTCCCCAGCCAAATGTTGCCTTTTTTCTGAGTATCAGGAAAGCAACCTGACTGACTCAAGACCAACCTGTGGGAGGCTGGACAAGCTCTCAACCCGAGTGGACATTCCATGACCTCAGATGGAATGAGACCCCTGAGCCAAACCTCAGGAAGCCAAGATTCTAGTCCGTACTAGTAAGACATTTCACAAAATATTCACAAGCTTTGATTTCTTATGGATGCTTTCTTTGTTGCTAAAGAAGACTGAGCTTGAAGAGGGTTACTGTCTTCTTCTGTGAACAGTTCAGAAAAAAACCCATGCCTCACTTATGGACCAAAGAACTTGTCTGTTCTGCTATGTTGTCTTTTGCCTTTAAACTAGTGTGGTTTAATTTCAGTCCTCTTACTTAATTTCTTTGCCCATTTTCAAGGCCCATAAAACAACATTCTTTTTCATTTGCTAGAAATTACCCACCACATATCTCTCTTAAGTAAACATCTAGTGGAAATTTTTCACCTCATGAATTTTCATAACACATCAAATTGAGTCACACCCTCTATGTACAGAGAAAACTCTCCTCTGGCACTCCTTTGCTTTCCACTAACAAAGTCAGTTCTACCCAACATTTATTATTAATGTTGCATGATATTTTCATGAAGAAGTAATATTTGTGAGGAAAAAAATGTGCTAGTTGATAAAAAAAATAAATTGTGCCTGTGGGAAACCATTCTACTCAGACTGAAAAGCAACTGCAAAGCTAAATGAATGGTGGCTTGCACACTCAGTGTTCACAGAAAAGGTACAATCAGACGTGTAAGTGACAATGGCCCTCAGAGTCTATTTATCTATCTGTATATGATTTTAGAAGGTAGCAAGATCTACTCATACCTGTCTTTATAGGGACAGCTGAACAGTGCACACCTGAAACATCCAGACTGAAAGGATTCACAGCTCACAGTCCATATGATGAAAAGAAGAAAGGAAAGACAGTATCATTCAGGGTAATCGTGTAACAAACATTCTAAGTGCAATAGTTGCACATTTACCTGGTCTTAGATGAGAATTAGACCATCATTTAAATGGAAGAAAATTGTTGCAGGAGATATTTTAAAACAGCAGCACCCCATCTGTCGTGCTATAAGGGACTGCCATGTTCCCAACTAGGCAAGGCCTGTGGCAGTGGTGAATTTCTCTTGAGTCAGACCACCAGCTCAGGTGGCCAGAGACACTAGCCCTGCAATCCATGAGATGCCAGTGTGGGAGATGGCTCTGCCAATCTTCCATACTATCTCTGCAAGGCTGGGCTTTGCCCAGACCATCCCGCCATCCATGCAGGCCCAATAGGAAATGAGACTTTAATGCTTAAATATTAATCAAAGGTTTTATATATTTTGTAATGCTCAATGACAATATGTCCATATAATTATAGATGTTTCCCAATTCACTAACCTAGATATAAGTTGTTACCCAGGACTGCTCCCGGTACATGAGTGGTCATCCATGGCACCTCTCTCCCTCACCTCGCTCTTCCTCTTCTTTTTCCTCTTCCTCTCCTTACTTCTCCCACCTTAGCTCCTCCTACAAAAAATCACTTGATAAAAAGGAGGATGATGGAGCATCGTTTGGCTATATGCCCAGGAGTGGTATAGCTGGTTCTTGAGGCAGAACTCATCCACATTTTCAGAGAAATGACAAAATTGATGTTCAAAGTAGTTGTACAAGTTTATACTCATATCAGAAATGGAGAAGTGTTCCCTTTGTTCCACATCCTCACCAGCATGTACCACTTGAGTTTTTGATCTTAGCTATGATGGTACATGTAAGGTGGAATCTAAAATTCATTTTGATTTTCATTTCTTTGATGACTAAGGATGTTGAAATTTATTCAAGTACCTCTAGCCCATTAGAGATTCCTCCATTGAAAATACTCTGTTTAGATATGTACCACATTTTCAAGTTGGATTGTTGATGGCTAGTTTCTTGAATTCTTTATATATTTTGCATATCAGCCTCTGTCATTTGTAGGGCTGGTGAAGATCTTTACCCATTCTGTAGACTGTCATTTTGTCCTTTTGATGGTGTCCTTTGTCATACAGTACCTTTTCAGTTTCATGAAGTACCATTTATTGTTGATCTTAGAGCCTGAGTTGATGTGTTGTTCAATTCATAAATTTGTTTTCTGTACCAGTGTGTCCAAGGCTTTTCCCCACTTTCTGTCCTATTAGATTTAGTGTGTCCAGTTTTACATTGAGGTCTTTGATCCACTTGGACTTGAATTTTATGCAGGGTGATAAATCTTATCTATTTGCATTTTTCTATATACAGACATCCAGTTATCTAGCACCATCTGTTGAAGATGCTTTCTTTTTCGTTTGTGTAGTTTTGGTCTCTTTGTTAAAAATCAAGTGTCCATAGATGTGTGGGTTTACTTCAGAGTCTTCAATTCAATTCCTTTGATCAATCTGTTTTTAGGCCAATGCCATACAGTTTTTCTTACTATTTTTCTGTAGTACAGTATAAAATCACTGATGGTGATACCTCCAGAAGTTCTTTTATTGTTTTAGCTATCCTGGGATTTTGTTTTTCCATATGAAGTTGAGTACTATTTTTTCAAGATTTATAAAGAATTGTGTGGCAATTGTGATGGGAAGTACATTGAACCCATAAATTGCTTTTGGTAAGACATTTGTTCAACTATGTTCATAGCATCTTTATTTGTAATAGCCAGAAATTGAAAACAATTTAGATAGATATTCCTCAACCAAAGAATGACTAAAAAAAATGAGATACATTTATATGATGAGATATTACTCAGTTATTAAAAACAATTAAATGAAATTTGAAGCCAAATGGATGGAATTAGACAATATTATCTTGAGTGAGCTAATCTAGACCCCAAAGGACATGCACGGTATTTACTCACTTATAAGTGGGTATTACCCATAAAGTATTGGATAACCATGATACAATCCACAGACCTAAAGAAGCTAAGTAACAAGTAGTGCCCAAAGGAAGATGCTTGAATCTCACTGAGAAGGGGAAATAGAATAAATATCAGGGATGAGTGAAGGGATATGGCTAGATGGGAGAGGGAATGGGGAAAGCAGAAGGGACCAAGTGAATGGAGGACAGAAGATGAGAGTACTGGGAGAGAGACCTATAATCAATGGAATGGGGGCACATCTCTGGAACAAGCTAGAAATCTATGATGATGGAAACTCCCAGGAACCTATAAGGGTAACACTAGTATAACTCCAAGCAATTAGGGGATTTGAAACTTGAAATGGCCATTTTCTGTAATACATAAAGACTTCCAGTCAAGGCTCTGTGACCCCAACCCAAGCACAAAAGCTTAGAGCCACAATTTGTCCTGTCTACAAGTTGTGTAAGGGAAATGATGGAGTAGAAACTAAGGGAATGGCCAACCAATGACTGGAGACCCGTGCCATGAGACAGAGCCTACCATTAATACTATTAATGATATTCTGCTAAACTTACAGATAGATGCCTAGCATAACTGACATCTGAGAGGCTTTATCTATTTTCTAATGGAAGCAAATGGAGAGACCCACAGTCAAACATCACATTTCATGTGGGATAATTTTAAAAAGGGGAAAGAAGAATTGAAGGACCCCTAGAAGTCAAAGACAAGAAGACCTTCAGAATCAGCTAACCTGTGCCCATAGATGACCACAGAGACTGAACTACTAAACAGAGAGCATGCATGGGATGGACCTAGACTGTCTGTACATGTGTAACAGTTGCAGAGCTTGGTCTTCATGTGGGACTCCTAAAAGCATGAGCAGGGTGTTGTATCTGACTCTACTGTCTACCTTTGAGTCCCTTTCCCTCATGTGGACTTCCTTGCCTAGCCATAGTAGGAGAAGATTCACCTGGTCCTGCTGCAACTTGATATGCCAAGGTAGGTTGATATCCATGGGAGTACTTCTCTTTTCTGAGGAGGAAGGGAGGATGGTGGGATTGTGAGGAGGGGAGAGGAGGAGGGACTGAGCAGCGGAGGAAAGAGAATCTGTAATGGCAATTACAGATAAATAAAAAATAGAATAGAAAGAAAATAATTAATTATAATTAAATAATAATAAATAAAAATTAATTAATAAAAGGAAAGAGGCTGGTGGTATCACATATTTAAGAAAGGTAAATGTACATAAGAATCTTGAGAAATTGTGGTACTTGACTGTTTGAGATTAGAAAGCATAAGTAGAAAAAAAAACAGCCAAGGGTTATTTTGTGTACTTGTGTTCTGCAGTAAGTTTCATTGTTCAAAACCCAAAGCTTCATGAAAATACAGACATGCTAGAGTCTCTTAAAGTCATGCAGGAACTTAATCATGCAGGGATGCTCACAAGAGCTGATTCAAGGTTTAAGATTTGCTGAGGGGAGCCTCATGTGGAGTCATTTGTAAAAGTCTCATTTCGTTTTATACAAGAGCCTTAGTCTGGGAGAGGAAGCAGATTGGAGTATAAAGGGAATGAAGAAGGCAGAAGGTGGAATGGAGCAAAGGGAGGTGGTGAAATGAGGAGAGTTGTAAAGAAGAAAACAGAGAGGAGGAGGAGCTGGAGGTGCGTACAACCAAGGCATAGGGTATCATGTGTGAAAATATCAAAGGATACATAAAATATAATTTAAAGAAAAAAAAGGAAAGCAGAAAAGGGGAGGAAAGAGGAAAGAGAGTAAAGGGAGGAGAAAGGTAGCCAAGCAGAAAGGTAGACACAGGCATGCAGACCAGAGGGAAAGCAGCTGCATCCTTCCCTCTGGAAAGACTGCCCCTTCATACATGTTGACACATGCTAAATGCTTTATATCAATGTTCTGCTTTTATTAGAACTTCCAACCAGTATTACAGCTAATCACCTCTCTTAGTTTGCTTTTTATTACTATGATAAACATCAAGACTAAAAGCAAGTCGGGGAGTAAGGGGTCTATGTCAGTTTACATTCTTGATCCACCCTACTTCACCTCTGACAAAGTCAGAGCAGGAACTCAATATAAAAACCTCAAGTCATGAACTGAAGCAGAGGCAGTGGAAGAATGTTTCCTATTGGCTCATTCCCCATGGCTTGCTCAATATGTTTTCATATATAACCCCAGACCACCTACCTACCCAATGAGAGTACTGCCACTGGGGCCAGGCCCTCCCACATTGATCATCAATCAAGAAACATCCACCACAGAGTTTGCTATAGACCAATCAAATGGAAGCACTTTTTCAGTTTAGGGTTCCTCGTGCCAGATAATACTTCCTTGGGATAAGTTAACAAAATGTCTAGCTAGTTTTAATTTGCATAGAGCTCTCTGATATCTGCAAGGAACACGCATACTTGAACACAGAGATTCTATTTTCAGCTTGCCTGATCTTCTTCTAAGGATCACACACACACACACACACACACACACACAAACACACACACACACACAGAGAGAGAGAGAGAGAGAGAGAGAGAGAGAGAGAGAGAGAGAGAGAGAGAGAGAGGACATGCTTAGTGCTTCTCCCAGCAGCCTGGAGAAAACAGGAGGATTTAATGAGCAGCCTCAGTATAGTTTGTACTCAAACTCTGCATTCACACAGGACCACAAAGAAACATGATACTAAACCCTAGAGTTTTCACTTCCAAAGGAGATGTTAGACGATTGCTTCTGACAGAGACCCTCAAGAGGAATGAGAGTTTCCCACAGCACGAATAACTATGAACAAAAAAACCCCCGAAGCATTCAGGCATAATTTCTTCTCTTAATAAAAGATTAATTCCCTTGTAAAATGCTGTGTGGGGACCATTCACTGTCACTTAGCAGTGCTGGTTCCATTTCCCCATGCTGTCACTAACCTGCTCTTGAAAGCCTCCTGATGTACCATCACTGTGTCATCGCAGAGATGGGGACAACAAATAAAGCCAAGAGGAGCCTTCCTAGGCCATCCCCATTCCTGACATGGGCCAGAATCGGCTCTAGGTTCTGATGTTTTTGCCTTTTCATTTCTACATATGTAGCCTTGAGGCATCATTCTCAGACTCTCTATATATTACCCGATGCTCAAAATTGATTCCCTCTACAAGCTCTTCCTTCTAAATGGGAGTTCATGCCCTCTTCTAGTGTCCAGTCTACTTTCCACTGGTGCTGGCAGCTGCTGCCACATTTGGATGTTTCCTGAAAGATAGGTACAGCTGTGGCATATGTTATATTATTGAATCCTCATAAATCTGTAGATATAAATCTGTATTTTTACAAATAGAATAAATAATAATACATACTGAATACATATACATAACTAAATCATATATAATAAAGAGCACATCAGAATATGTCTAAGTTATAATATCTACATTAGTAGTTAGGTTGAAAAGGTTATACAATGTTCTTCAGGTAGTAAGACCTGATCACTGAATTTGAATCCCTTTCTTTCTTTTGAAATCTGCTCTGTCTTTAGTCCCTGGACAGAGTTGTAGGAAGACGTGGGGCATTTTACATATGTGACATATCTACCACTTTAAATCAAACAGCAGTCAAAGCATTCAGTCTTCATTACTGTTCAAGCATATCACCTTCATTCAAAGCCAGAGCCCACATTCTCTGCTAAGGAAAGGGGGCATCTTTGGAAGTACCTTCTATCCCAGATCACCAGTAGTGCACCCCTAACACTGGGTTCTAAACCTCCTAGGAGTGCAGTGTAACACAGAGAATATTTCCTACTAGTTGAACAAAACGCTTGCAAACTACCTCTGGACTTCTGGATGATGAATCAATGTATATTGTATCAATGCATTGTAGAGCGATACACTACATTCAACATAGCCCATATTTTCACTAAAAATATACAGAACAAAATAAATGAAACCCCTAATTCTTACATCTCAAATGACAACCATTAGCATTTGGGTGTCAATTCTCCGGCTTCTCCTTCTTCTACCTATAGATATATGTGTTTTATGTGTGCACTTAAGACAGGCACGCAACTTACACTCATTTAAGAACTTTTTGTGTCATATAATTATTGAAAGGTAAAAAACATTGCATCACCTATGATGACATTCTCTTTGTCTTTTATAAATATGCCCAAAAGTGGTCAAAAAGTTGCAGACTTTAAGAATCTAAACTTCAGAGATGAACTTCGGGGTTAATAACAATATCTACCACACAATTCACTTATTAAATGGATGTCTCTATAGCAAGTATAATGAGTTTGTGTCCTAAGAGGGTTGTCTAGACTGTAAAATGAAGATAATTACAGAAACCTTCTTTATGGTCATGTCAGGAAAAAAAACCAAATTCTATATAACCTTAATGTTCTTAAAGACTAGCTAGCTAACACTGAGGTTTACAGAGCAGCTAGACACAAAGATAAGGATGGCTATAATGTTAACCACAATGATAAACATGGTCTTTAAAAGCTTGTAACTTAAGGGGAGGGTTCTGATATATGTAAGAAACAGGGGCAGAAAAATTGTAAGAGCTAGAGGTGGCAGATAACGTCAAGGAAATGGGTTTTCAGAGACAACAGGGCTGATGGCTATATGAATTCAAAGAGACTTTGACAATATGAACAAGACCTGCACAATCTCAAACAAGACACAATTTAAGCACAGGGAAGGGGGCATGGGCATGAAGTCACATACAACCCAAACAGCTATTCACAATTGATAGCTGCCAGGAGAGAGAAAAATAAGTTTTCTTCAATGGTGCATCATTGAGTATATCAACTATACCCCAGGGCAGGCACCATGCTCAAGAGTAGGCAGTCAATATACACTGTTACAATTCTTCTGTTGTTGTTGCTTTTAAGAGAGAAAAACACATGAGTTTCATAAGGTATGGGGTAAGGGAGGATCTGGGAGGAGTTAGAAGAGGGAATGCCTATGATCCAAGTGTATTCTATGGAATTCTCAGACTACATAGAGATATTTGTACTTTTCACCAAGAAAAAAATATAAACTATATAATTAGAGAATATTTGAGTAATAATCACTTAATCAAGCATGAATATCAATGTCAAAATATCAGAATAGGCTTTAAAAGTGAAATTTGGGAGAATTTGAGCCTCTTTGAATTTCATAGCATCATGATAAGTGTTATTCTATAATGTATTACATTCTAATTTTAATGTTTATCTGAGTCCTTTTTCATGATCCTTAAAATACAAATATTGTTCAAGAATGGAGTATAGTCTATACAGTTTCTCACTCTTAATTAGCAGATTTCAGCCTTTCATGAGAGAAGTCATACAAGACCATCACTATATACTCTTGTTAGTGTGCTGATCAGAGGAGACTAGTATATAGACTAAAGCCACAAAACTGTCCCTTCTAGATTTCTTCCAGAGAATTTTCCAAACTTATACAATTGGAAGATCTTTCCTAAAATGGCAGGACCTAAAGATGATAGCAAAATTCTAAAGGCAAAGTACTTAGGCAAAGGCATGAGGATACAGACAGGGTAGAGAAGTCAGGACAGTTAATCATGCCAACACAGATGTCAGTGGGAAGGCTTTATACATTGTTTCTCTTATACTCTTTCCACCTCTCTTCTTTAAGGATCTCTGAGCCTTCGGAAGGGTGATGTGCTATCTCTGTTCCCTTTAGAACTGAACATTCTGCTGTCTTTTATTCTCTGCCACTAAGCCTCTTGTGGGTCTCTGTATTAAAAACCATCTACAGCAAATAGAAGCTTCTCCTATGAGGGTTGTGAAATACATCAATTCTGCATCAATTCTGGGGTATGAATAACTTTTTAAAGAGCCTGCTTCCTAGGCTCTACTAAGACTAACTTCAATCAGGGGTGTAGAGTAGGACTGAGGAAAGCACCTTAGGGTATCATATTGACAGACAACGTTGAGAATCCATACTGTGGGTAAGAGTTAAAGAGTCTAGACTTTCGAGTCAGGTGCATGCCTTTTCCATTCACCAAGCCTCATATCTTCATTTAGCATCTTGGTCACAAGAGCCATGAAGTGACACATGGAAGAATTACAACATGATGGACAGGTAGATAGTTGGTTCTACGACAGCAGTTTATGTTTCATCTCTGGTGCTAACTCCTTAGCCCATGAACTTGGGTCAGATAATTAGATTGCTTTTTCCCTTACTCATTTAGTGTAATACTAGCATCAAGTTTTCAGAGTTTTGTATGGAAGATAGCTCTGAGATAAGATGTGATCAGCACAGTGTTCAAAAATTGGGATTGTTACAGTTGTTATTTTAAAACTTCTTACTGTTCTAAAAATAGAATGTATGCAACTTACAGCAATGACACCCCAGTCACACATACAGTCAGGACAGAGTGCTTCAAATCAATATGTGCTCATGGCACTAATTTCTTTAATGTTAGCACCTGTTTCCAAATTGATAAGTGCTTATAATTATAGATATTAGCTTTTTAAAGAGAGGCGGTATTTCTGATGCAGAATGTGAAATAGAACATAGATTGAAATTCAAAGGATGTGTTCAGCGATGCTGCAGAACCTATGGAATGCAAACACATCATGACTCTCAGAGGGCAGGCATCCAGGGGGTAGACAGGAGTATGACAGATCCCTGAAGGCATTCAGAAACATTATGTCTCCTAAGTTGTGTAACTTATGAAATATCACACAGTCCAACTCGTTTAAAATACATATTGTCTCTTCATCACTGAAACTTTGACTAGCAATGTCCAATATTTGAAAGTGAAATTCTTGCTACTAATGTCAGATTTGCCATTTTACCCTGAGACTCCCAGACATTCCACCATGTATTTCAATATCAGTGGTTGAATTAGAACCACTGTGGTAGACTCCTCCATTTGTCCAGTAAAACTCAACCATCTGTCTGCTAATTCTCACTACCCTCAACATTCAGCATTGAGTAGGTCATGGGACTATCTAATGAGACACATACTTTGAACTAGTGCTGTGCTATAATGAAGTTGACTGCAGTGGACTTTATGCCTGCACTAAGTGAAAATAAAGAGCAGTCAAGGATCTTGAGCCACAAGATTTCAAGAGAAACCTTCCCTGTATCTTCCATGCCAAGTTCAGCCTTCAAACTTTAGTTTCTTGAAAAATTTAAGTCAGGTGAGACTAGCAGAACAATTTAGCCAAGTCCAATCAAAACTTCTTCACTTTGGGGAGGGGATCTTTTCACTGCTGCTAGACTCTAAGTATTAGAGTAGATGGGTATGTAGCAATAGGTAATTTACAAGTTAAGTACTTTAACGTTTTTCATATCTATAGTGTCTGCAGTTGTGCTTGCCATTGAGAAAGGTATTTTAATAGGTACCAAATAGTGTGATCACTTATGACAATGTATACAACTGTCTTTATCTTACTCAAGCACTATGGTCTAAAGCAATGAGGAAGATGAAAATAGAATAAAGTTAAGATGACCTTAACACTTTCTTTTATAAGCATGTAACTCCATATGTACCTGTTATATACAATGAATCAAATGGATATATGCAGCTAATAAAGGGTTCACACATCTATAAATTAACTTAATTATAAAGGCCCAATGGAATCGCACAGTTTATTGAGAAAGATATAAAATCTCCCTTAAACAAAATTCAAACATTTTCTTAGAATGTCAGTACTTAGTCTGACAATTTGAGGTACTGTTAGCAGAGCATGTGTGGCAGAAACGCTGACCCACGTGCTTTGCCCTCACAATGAATCTTTTACTCAAGTTACAATGCCAGTGCCATACCTGGTAGTTAAGTATGATGCTCTTCAATCCACAGATGATAGATCAGACATCTTTTAGCCTGCAGAAAGAAAGCATGTAGTTCCTGGAAGATTTACTTCCTTCATTCTTACAAAAGCATATGTTAAGGAAACAGGAATATTTGGGAAGGTTGCGTATAGTGTGAGCCATGCACTTTATAATTTTAGGTTAAATATTATACTTTACTTCTTAGAATTCAATAAGCTCTATTCTCCTGTCTGGCTAATTAAAAAATTCCTTTCTATTGTTAAGGTATAATTTTCAAAAATGTAAAAATAATAAGTCCCCGGAACACAAAAAATGAACATATGTCAAAGATTTATTCAACTAATTAATTACTAAAAGAAACATGAGGTGTTAAAAAAGCCCAAAGTGCTAGTGGAAAGATCAGTATTTATAGGCAAGTTCAGTAAGGCAGGTTAGGACAGGACTGTAGGATTAGGTACACAATTGCTCCTGGTTAACAGGGTCAAGAACCACAACCTCTGATGCTACCTGTTTTACTGCTCAGGAATACTCTGTCTCTCTACTGAACAACAATAATAACAAATATCTTCAAGAAAGAAGGTGATTTCATGGGCCTCTTGCAACAGCAAACTATGAGTATAAAATACATGCATTTGCCTATCACTAAGTGATTCTTATACCTCACTATGATACAAAATAATAAAGCTACCCATCTCTTTCCTTATGTTCAAGGTTTTTTTGTTGTTGTTGTATCAATTTTGATGTGTCTCTTGCTTTATCATTTAGCAGTATTTTGTGGATATTAAAATGATATTTTAGTAATTGAATAAGATTTTTACATATGAGCCCAAAAGAAGGGCTCAAAAGACAATTGGGACAGTGAATTGGAGATTACTTTTTATCAGGAAAATTATGAAGTAACAATCTTTTCAGAAGGTGGGTCTCTCAAGATCACTGTACTTTTAAATACCCCTTCTGAAAGAATACAGACATTAACTCAATTACCCCTCACCTAAAGATTATAGATCATCCCAGGAAGGGTTAAGGATGATCTGACTCCCACAGCATCTTTGATTGGTCTTTCTCTGCTCCCACAAAAACTCACATGCATTCATTTTCTTCCATCATATCAAGAGAAAGCAATATTTCATGCAGAAATGTGCTTTTTTTGACTCAATTTGATTATACAACTCTGCCCACATCTAAAATGACTTTATTTTTCATATAAAAACTATCTCTTACTTTTGTTCATACTATTTTATAATATTTTTTCAGGCATCAATGGGAGGAGAGGCCCTTGGTCCTGTGAAGGCTAGATGCCCCCAGTATAGGGGAATTTGAAGGCCGGGAGGCAGGAGTGGGTGGGTGGGTGGGGGAACACCCTCACAGAAGCAGAGTAGGGAGGATGGGATAGGGGGTTACGGGGGGAGGGAGCGGGAAACAGGATAACATTTTAAATGTAAATAAAGGAAATATCCAATGAAAAAAAGAAAAAGAAAAAAATGTTCAAGATTTTAAAGGTGTTTCCTAATACTCATCATTACTGATGCCATCGTTAGCTCAGTGGACCACCATCTTTGTCAGCCCTTCCCTTCATCTCCCCTGGTACTATCCCATGCCTCAGCCCTTGATTTTCTCATTGTTGAGGGCAGAGACTACTATAATCCCCCAAATCCTCTATTTCTGCTATTGCTGCCTCTGCCTAGACCTCTTGCCTTTAGTGTGAGATCTATAACTTCATCTAAAGATTTCTGAAAAGGTAATGTGATTTTTCAGATATAATTAATGTCCTAAACTCATTGATTTGAAGTGAAGGGAGACTATCTGGAATGGATTTGACTTAATCAAATGAAAGTTCGTAAAATAAAGAGACTTTCCTAAAGAACAAGTTTCCCTGCTCTCCTCAAGAAAGTTAGTTAGCATGTTCCAAAAGGACCGTGTGACAGAGCATTTCAGGTAGCATCCTAGAATCCAAAGTGACCCAACAAGATCCAGCAAGAATAACTCAGTCCTGAAGACTGAAATCACCAAGAGCCTGGTGCTGCATGACAAAGTCATGCAAAACACACCAGAGACAATACACAGCACTGTGGCACAAAGCTTGGGCAGGGAACAAGTCTGAGACAACCCTCAGCCCAGTGTCATGAAGCTGTGCAGGGACAGGGAGCTTTAATCCACCACCAGTCTGGCATCTTGTGGCCCTGGTGGGAAGAATATGCCCAAGAGGATTCCTGCCCAGTACCACATGGCACAGGTGGGACATAGCACTCCTGAGACCATTCCAGAGATGAGCCCAGACACCCAGAGACCCTATACTCCACTAAGATAAGCAAGTAAGTGGTAGAAAGATGGAAGAGAAAGAGAAGTAGAAGTAGTGAGGAACAGTCTGATGTGAGCAATGCCACCTAAGGCCATGGCGAAGTCCCAGCCTATGCTGCCCCTAAGGGCCATGTTTTGTCTGTGGCCCTGCAACAGCAAGGGTCTGGTACAACCAAAGGCCAGGTTGATATCCCTGGTCTAGACTGCCATCTGTGGTCATGTTGATGTCCAATGGCTGTGGAGAGCTGGCCCCGTCCCTCACCTGGGCATTGTGAGAGAGATGGCCCCAAAGGCATGAGAGCAGAACTGTCCCAGCCCCTTTCCAGCTGCATCACTCAGGAGAGTGGGCCCTGCAATTCACCTGGGCAATACAATAGAACTGGCCCTGCTGGCATGGGTATAGGTGATCCAGCTAGGAAGGCATGAGAGCAAATAGCTGGCTTTGCCCCCTTGTCAGCTGTGGCATTGGATGAGTTAGTTGGACAGTACTGGAGAGCTCTTTCTGGAGGTGTGGGTGCTATAGGTGCAGCGGATCTGGGGGAATCTGGTACTGTTATTGTAGGAATAGCCAGAGGTCTTGAACTGGACCAATGACTCATTACAATGAACACTTGGAAGCAAAGACATGTGGATGAAGTATACACTATGTGTCATACTGTGACATTCTATAGCTCCCACAATGAGATTTATTTTCTTTTGGGGGGGAAGTTGCAATGGTGGAGGGTAGGTATGAAGGAATGAGGAGGTAAGTGGGATTCAGGTGCAAGATGTGAAATCCACAAAGAAACAATAAAAAATTAAATTAAAAAAAAAAAAGATAGCTCAGTCCTAAAGCCAGACACCACATTCTGTCAGCAACCATGGGATCCTGGAAGAAGACTTTGAGTCCCAGAAGGAAGGACCTGCTTTATCTAGAGATGGATACCTGGCCCACAAAAATGTGGAATATGTGTTGTTAAAGCCATTAAGTTGGTGGCAGTATGTTCCACACAATACATAACTAAGACTCGGGACATGTGTGGAATCTAGCCATGGTCTCTAGCAGACACCCATAACCCCTGTGTAGGAAGGACCATAAATAGTATACCAGAAAATGGACCAGGTTCCCATTAGAGGATTTTAAAAATACCCCAAGCTATGGAGTGGTGAGAGCTGACAGCAGAGAGCATCAGCTTCTCATTACTCCCTGACCAGAGCATTTGACCAAGTCTAAAAGTTGATCAACCAAGATGTTCTTATTTTGATGGCCTGCACTTGTATGCAGAGAAAATAGCTAGATATTGTGTGTGTAACGTTCCGTGCTATCATCCCCACACTGTCCATTAGCCAATCTGCACTGTGCTCCTTTCCAGTGTTGGTTGTCCTTCAAAAGAAACCTCTCTCTCTCTCTCTCTCTCTCTCTCTCTCTCTCTCTCTCTCTCTCTCTCTCTCTCTCTCTCTCATTCTATCTCTGTCTCTGAAACTGGAAAAGTGCTCCAAAAAGGAGATTTCTGCAGCCTATTATTTTGTCCTGTTCTGCAGTTGGTACTTCAGATTTTGCCCAGCCTGCTTTTATCTCTGAGCAGACTCAGAAAATGGTTCTTTTTTTCTTTCAATAAAAAGACTGAATTAATTATTCACTGCCTGCCAATTCCTTCCCTAATAGCATTATTCCCAGTCTACTGTCACCCTCAAGACCTGGTCTCTTGTCCTAGACTCTGAGAGGCATCCCCAGCACACACCCTCTCTGCCTTAGTTATTCCTTCAGGGCCATGCTGAGCCTCCTTTGAGACGCTAGGCATGATTATTGTCCATCACGTTTCCTCTCTGGAACTCCTTGTTAAAACAGCCTAGTGCTTTGGTCCAATCCAAAAAAAAAAAAAAAAAAAAAAAAAAAAGAGTTTCAAGTAGTGCAGGCATTCAAACTTAAAACTAATGCATTCCTTTAAGCCTGGATTCAAGACAGCTTAAATGTCGCAAACAAACCAACTACACTCCACTATTCTGAGACTAACTGCCTTTTGCTTTTGAGTCAGTAGTTTGCTTTTTGTTTTGTTTTGTTTGTTTGTTTAAGCTGTCTGCACAGTTGCTTCACTTGTGAGACTTGTGACAATCCCAGTGCCCCAGAGTGTCTTAAGCCCGTGAAATCACAACTGAGGCGGGGAGGGGTGCAGGGAGCGAAGCATAAGCCCAGTACTGTTATTTTTCAATCATGACTGTTCATACATTACTGCCTTTTAAGAAGCTGGCCAGAAAAATCTAAATGTGTAGCAAACTTTCATCTGCTTTGGATGCTCTTTGTTCAGCTCCAAGGTTCTCACACATTAGCACTTCTCATTGAAGTGATTGACAATACCAAATTTTGAGCCCACACATATCTGATTCAGTACATTAAAGTTGTAGCCTGCATTGCTAACAAAATTCCAGCTAAAACTGTCACTAAGCAGAGAAGCACATATTAAGGGTAAATTCCTTATTTAATAAGATTATAAACACAAATTTTAGTAAGTACTTAATATACTAATGATTCCAAAACTGTATGTGACCTGTCCTATGGTTGCAATACTTAGGATTAACTACCACTAATTTTGACTTCTCTTGTTTCACAAGCAGTGTGACACAGACAGCAGCTGCCTCCAGGGAGGGAAAACCTTTGCACAAAGACCACTAGGGGTGATCTAAATCTTATGTACATGTGCCCTAATTTAACTGAGCTATACCTGCACCCTGAAGTCCCCTAGGGATCAAGTAAATGATGCATGTGTTTGATTCTCACCCCACAAAATGCTAATTCACTGAGTGGGAGTCTAGGTAATTTCTTAGAGCAGTTTTCAGTTTGCAGATATATTAGACAAGCAGTACTAAGAGCTCCCATGTGCTCTCTCTTACCACAGTCATACTTTCTATATTACCATCTAGCAGGGATTTTTTTTTTGCTGCAAAAAAGAAACTGATCTCATGTCTTTGGGTAGTTCCAACCCAATCCACAGCAGTGGGTGTAAAGAGAAAAGGAACATAGTATAATCACTGGAACTCATTACTAGTTGTCCAAACACCAATTACTAGGAGTGTTGATTTGCTTTCTTTTGTTGTGGCAAGTACCATGGCAAAAAATTAGCTTAGAGGTAAAGGTTGTTTGTCACTTTACACGTTGCGGTCTGTCATTCATATTTAGAAAGCCAAGACAAGATCTAAAGGCAGGGACCTGGAGGCAGGAGCTGAACAGAGGCTGTAGGGAAACCATGCTTACTGACTTGATTTTCTATTTTTCTTAGGATTTTAAGTCCACCTACTGATGGACCACACTGTCCACAGTTAGCTAGATACAGCTACATCAACCAGCAGTTTTAAAGAAAATGCCTCACAGAAATGGTCACAGGGTAGTCTGATGAAGGCAATTCCTCAGCTTAGGTTCCTTCCTCCAAGATGACTCTAGTTTATGTCAAACTGAGAAGCAGACACCTCTGACACCTGCCCACAGAGAAGCTAGAGATAAATGTATGAGAATTTCAGATTTTGTTCATTTGTTTGTTTTTGTTGTTATTTTCTGGTTTTTTGTTTTGTTTTTGGTTTTGTTTATTTGTTTTTACTTTCTGACTTTTCCAAAAGATTTTGTCTGACTTCTAAAGGTCTAATGAAAGGTCTTGATTCCAAGAGCCATTACAAATGACAAATTTTAAAGATACTCAAGTCTGTCATGTAAAATGATGGGGTATTTACATCTAACCTATGTATGTCTGTCCCTATTCTTTGAGTCAACTCCACTGCATACGATACTTAACGCAGCACAGACGCTGTGTAAATAGCTGTGGTACTGTGTTATTTAGGAGATGAAAGATGAGAAGTGCTCTGCTCATGTTCCAGAGAGAAGCAATGTGTGTTCCCACCACATTTACCCTCACAGATGATAGTATCCATGGGTGTAGAACTCATAGATACAGAGGCCAATTGTACTTCGTAACAATTTAACAGCACTCATAAATAAGCAAGAACAAAAGGAAAGAAATAAAAAAATCAGCACTTCCTTTGCCCTTTCAAAACAGCAGAGCTGAGCTGAGCACCCCTGGCACAGATCTCACAGCTCAGTTTTAGCTTCGGTGAAACTCACCCTCAAGATCACTAAGGTCAAAGCCATTTCCTTCTAACTCACACAGCTGTGATTTGCCCCAAACTTGGGAAGAAGGGAAGCACATTCTTCCTGCAGACAGGAGTTCTATAGAAGCTGGAAAAACAAGCAGTTCCATTACATTATAATTGACTCTAATTGGCTCTCCCACGGGCTGTTAAACTCTTTATCTGTAGCCCAGTAGCACATTAGGGAGCTTTAACACCTCTATCCTGCCTTGTAGAACATAAGACAAAGTACCTCCTACACACCCCATACCTAAGGAGCTAAGCCTGGAGAAATGGGGTTTTTCTTAGCACACAAAGGGACAGTGGTTGTAGCAGCCATACCAAGGAATGATTATTCAGGTTAGATGTGAAACTTCCCACTGCCTGCCAACTACAGAAAAGAAAACTTTTAACTGGTTGCTTTCTATTAATCTAATCCTTGACAGTTTCATACACCTATAGAATATATTCTAGCCATCCCTCTCAAACATCTGCAGAATTTTAAAACAACTGACAGTGTCCAAGCAGGATGACACTTTCTTGTATTTTTTCCATGTTCATTGATTCCAGCTAGTTTCCAGGCACAATTGGAGACAGAGAATGGAGATGAGAAGTAGGATCTAGCATGGAGAAAATGATACAGCAAGAAACCACCAAAACTCAAAGTGGCCAGATGAGCTGAACCAGGAAGGGTTGCGAACCTGGGCAGAGAATCTCCAGCAGATAAAGAACAAGTAGCAGAGATCAGAAATTTGAAAGGATCCAGCAAATACAATAAGTTACCTGAGCCCTGTGCTCTCAGACCATAGCCAAAGTGGAGCAATTGCCCATCATTCTGTATTAGAGACAAGTCTCCTATAATGAACTACCTTTCCTATAGGAATTACACAGACTGAAAGATACTAAAGCCATATAAGACCCTTTAAATTACCATTATATCCTAATAAGTGTTTGTGTAAACTCTGTATCTCTACTTACACACACACACACACACACGAGTCTATTTTACAATCTAGAGTATCTTCCTTCAGGCTTCTAACCTTTGACCTCTGTGATATAAAATACCACAGGTCTCCTGTCCAATAGCCTTGGATATTAATATCCTTGCTTCAAGGAGTATATTCTCTGTCCCTTATCACCACTCTTTCATCTCTTTCCTTTACCCAACTATTCCTAGTCTGCTTAACTCCTCCAAGACAGAGAAATGCATTTTTATCTAACTCTCAAAAAGAGTGCAGATTTTTCTGGTGACAGTACCTTCTCTTTCATAAACTTCCCCCCTCACCTGAACCTTTGTAATATCCTTTGAGGATAAAATCTTCCCTTACCAACTCCTCATATAATTTTAATTTGACATGACTGAGCATGAGCACTAGTGGTTCTTAATATCGAAAGCAGTTTTTAACTTTGTTTATGCATCAAACTCCCTGGAGGCTTTGTTAAAGGTGGGATATGGGCTCCAACTTCCAGGTTTTCCAATTTAATAATTGAGACTTGGGTGGCCCTTGGGATTCCACTAGTGAGAAGTTTTCAGGTGAAGCTAATGGTAAGCACCAATCACCTTGTCATAAGAACCATTGCAGAAGGGCTGGGGAGATGAACACAGGGTTAAATTGCTTGTTTCACAAACACAAGGGTTTGACTTTAGACTCAAAGAATTCATATAAATGCCTGGAGAGAGTGGATGTAGTAACACACCTATAATGCAAGCCTCAAATGGCAGAGACATGGGATACCCAGTGCAAGTTGGTAAGTGAGGCTAGATGTATCAGGAACTCTAGGTTTCGTTGAGAGTTCCCGCCTCAAAGAATAAGATAAGAGAACAACGGAAGAAGGATTCTATCAACCCTGAACCTCCATATGTATGTGCATACAAGTGCATTTAGACACACACATCCACACATATCCATACACATGCACACACATACACACAAGTACAGATGCACAAGCCCATATACACATGTTTTAAAGGAAGCAGTATTGATCCTGGCAAGCAAGGAACACAATAGTGTCAATATAGAATTAATCAAAGGCCAGTTCATGCATGATACAGATTTTAGGCTTCCTAAGGACTCCTTGGGAAATCACTACTGAAAGACAAACATAGAAGGGCACTTCATCACAACTGCCTCTTTTGGAAACCTTGTCTGAAGTTCCTGGCTTTTAGGCAATAAACGCAGATGACTAGTGTCAATTTAAATCTCTAAAGTTTATTGTGGGAACAGAATACCAGGGTTGAATCCTCTGTAATGCTGAATGGCTGATTAGAACGTCATAAGTGTAGAGAGTCAGAGTGTTGCAGACCTGAACCAGGCTTTCTTTTTAGTCCCCTTACTAGCCACCCATTGTCCATCCCTGTGGATGATCTCACATCCATTATGCTATTAGGTACCACCCATGACATAAATTCTTGGCAGATCAATAGCTACCAACCCGAAATTTAACATGTCATAAGACAGTATTGAAGACCTATAGCACAGTTTTTTCACTATGCTGTAATCTATCTATCTGTGGTTTCTTACAATGTATATGGAAAATGGCTTATTCATGTGCTTATTTGTTCTGTATCTAATGAAATCTCAAGTTATGAATTCCATGGTGGACTGTGATGCTATGGTCCCATCTCTTGTTCCTGGGTCATACTTACTGATATTTGTCTCAGAATAAACAATCTTCTGTTCCATTTGAGACAAGAGCCATATATCATGTCAACATTATCAAAGGAGGAAGGCTAGGCCAAGAAGCAGTTCAGGAGAAAAGGTAAAGGTTTGTTCTATTGGGAAACAAACAAACAACAACAGCAAAAATAGGAATAAAAGTGAACACAAGACAACTACATAAATTTTATGCAGGGATTGTTTACTGCAGCCCAGAAAGAGGCCTAAGAATCACTAAGAAAAATCTATGGGAATAATGACTTCCAAAAAGATCCAGCTTCATGAGGGCTGCATGATATGATTTACTGAGGACTTTCAGGGAAGCATGGGTAACTTCTGGACAGCAGTGACACCAGTAGATCTGGTTGGATTTGGGTTGGAAGTGGTTCCCATATGAAGTGGTCAGACAAAAGTGATTTTATCAAAGCTAGAGTGTATCAGGTTTATCTCAAAGTCTTATTTATAATATAGATTGCATCTCTAGTTCTTACAGCATCAGGATTTAGTAGAGGACTACATGTCACTCTAGTGTTTTCTTATAGTGGGTTGGAAAATTATACAGAAAAAGCAAACCAGGGCTACTAGTGAGCTATATTTTACTGTTTCAGTGCAAGAAGGCTTCAGCATGTGGAACTGAATCTACTCTGTGATCCTGAACCAAAGAGAAAAGGGACTGCAGAATAGGAGGAAAACACAGGAGTTGAGAACCAAAACTTCCGTTGCTGAGGTGAGCTCTGTTCTCAAAAGTCTCACAGGGGTCATGTTTCTTTCTCTTTGTGCTGGTCTACAGCCAAACAAACTTTGCTGTTTATTAATAGCTTGTTCCATTGTCCTACATAATGCTTACTCTGTAAGGGAAAACCATCTATGACCCACCAAGTCCAAGTTCTGAACACAAATGAGATTTATTTGCTCCAGAGGAACAAAAGGTAGGGAATAAGAGACAAAGCTGGAAGATAGCAGATGAGGGAGAAAGTGAAGGGAACAAGGGAGAGGGGAAAGGGATATTTGCTGTGGAGAGACAAAGGTCTGTCTCTCAATAGAGAAAAGACAGATGTGACCTGTAGGCAAATGACAGTTTATAAAGAGAAAGGCAGAAACCACATGTGTGTTAGGATCAGCTTCATGTTTGACATGCTCTGGCATGCTAGAGACCTTCATACTCTTCTTGGAGATAGTGTTTGATAAAAAAAAAAAAGCTCATAACTTGTTGTTGTTGATTTTTTAAGATATAGTGAGAAAGCTAATGAGTAGAAATTATACGTCATCTTCATCCTTCCAGCCTCCCTTCTCCCTCCACCATAATTCCTGTTTGCTTCTTCTTCTTTTAAATGCTTTTTCTCAGATATCATTCTGATCATAGAAATCACAGATAAGATACATAGACCCAAACAGGAGGACTCAGCCCACTGCCCAGAGCCAGGCATTGAAACAGGAAATTCATGCTTGTAAACAGTTGTCAAATTCTTCATATTGATTTTAAAGAATGCAAAATAGAGTACTGTGCCGAATGCTCCTGCTTGTTTACACTGAGTTTGTTATTTTTATAGTGGGGAGAAGGTGGGATTTGTTTGATTTTAGTTTTTATACTTTTGTTTGTTAGTTTGTTTTGTTTCTGTGGTAAACTGTGAATTCTGCATTTGTATAATTAAAGTAATAAAACCAAGTCAAACAATTTGCTAAAGTAAAATATGTACACTAATGTGAGCTTCTAAAGTAGATATCTTATGTATTCTAGGACATTGACTTCAGGCCCATGTCACCTCTGTCTACCATCACCATCAAAATTCATCAATATCTAACGTAAAATGGTAAATAGCATCTGAATACAACCCTCCATAAATCTTCCCACGTGCTTTTAATTATCATAGATTACTCAAAACCCCTTAATCTAAAGGCATGCTATATTAATAGTAACTATACTGCATCATTTAGAAAATAACACCAGGAAGGAGAGGAAACCTGTGTCTCTTTAGTACAGGATCATAGACATTCCTTTGAAATATTTTGATTTCATGTTGTCTGGCTCTGTAGAGGTAGAACATACATGAATATTTGACACAGAAACCTAACTAATGAAAAATACAAAATACTATTTTCTTCATTTAGTACTGTAAGACTTTTCTACTTATTCCTTCAGTACCAAGTCTGCCAGACCACTGAATGTGTTCCTTAGAATCCTGGAGAGTAAAGAACAGATAGATCTCTCATTCAGGTCTTAGCTCACCAGGAACCAGTGTCCTTCAGTATGGAAGCCATAAGCCCCACGTGGTTCCTTCTTGAAATGTGGTCAGTTGAAAATAAGATGTGCTGCATCAAATCCACAATGAACTTGGAAGATTTTTAAATATCTTTAAGTAGATTCCATGTTGAGTGATAGCATTTTTGGTGAGTGGGGTTAAGTAAAATGTTACTAAAATACTGCCACTGTAGATTAGTATTCTATGGCTGCCACTAACAATGCCTCCTTGAGGAGCTTATGCAGTAGACATCCATCTCAGTGTTCTGCAGGAGACCAGTCTGCAAGCAAGGCTTCAGCATGTCTGCTCTTCCCGAAGCCTGTGAAAGTTCTCCTTGGCTTGGAGGTGGTTTTCTTCTTCTTGAATCAATTCACACTATTTCCGTTTACAAATATCTGTCTTTGTCTGATTTTCATTGTGAGAACATCAACCATAAACCAACTGATTCTATTTTAGATGTCAAAACTAAATTCACAAAACAGATTAATTTTGCTCTTGAAAAAATAAGTATTAGAAATGAAAAATAACATACATAGAGCATAATAATTTTCTGTTGTGGAGTTATTCCTAGGAAATACTTGCCTCATCAGGGAACAATGGTCAGGAAGGGACTACTGTGAAGGCAAGGGAGTCCTGAAAGTTTCTGAGATGATGAATTTACTTGAAAATATATCAGCTTATTCTCTGGCATGATCTGGATTTCCATAATTCTACAGAAATTATAAACCTCAGTTGCAAATGAGTAGAAGATTCATTTGAATCTTTTATTGAATATTTTTAGTTTGTAGGGGGTGGCAAGGCGGAGGATAAAATTAACTTGACTCCTGAGTCATTTTTGCATTTATTGACCCCCACATATCTATTTATTCATATTACATTTAATTCTTCTGGAGGCTTTCATGCTGTACTTGTAGAATAACTGAACAGTCTACGTAAGTAAGCAGAGAGTTTGGAAATGGGAGGTAGTGAGGTAGGGTTTAAATAAGCAGTCAGGCAAGACTTTGAGCTAATGAGACGACAAGACAGAAGAGGTGGAGGAGGATAGCGGTGCATGATGTCAAACAGGAGACTGGGACCATGTCTGTGAGCCATGGTGAGCTCAGTGCTAGGTTATCCTTTCACATTACTTAGGCATATAGAAAAGTTTGACTTTTCTAAAGAAAGTTTTTGCTGAGAATTTAGATATAAACTCTTCTCACTTCATATTTTTTATCATTCTTGTCAACACGTGCTGACACTGTGGGCCTGTGGGAATGTCTGTTTGACTATAATAAATATATAAAAATTATATATATTCATTGGACAAAATCTGTTACCAATCCCTGATCCTGTCAGGCAGAAAAATTATTCTAATTCAGCAAACACATGCAATATATGCATGAAAAAATGCTTGAAAAGTGTATGCATTTTATTTCCCTTTGGCTGAACTAGATCTCAGTGTTTTCCAGTGTCAGATATGTGCTCATGTGTGGATATTCTCTTTGGAAGCAGTGGTCGGGGAAGAGGGCCTTCAACAATGTCCTACAGCTGCACAGAAATTCTTACGGCCATGGCTACTCAGAACAAAAACTAAATGTAGCCTCTCACTTCCGGGATTCTTTAATAAACCCTCACAGCACAGTGCGCCTTGGTAGGCATCCTAATCTCTCTGGATTGACCTCTTTCCTCCTCTCCTCATCAGTATAGAGAAACACATTCCATTTTCAGAGAAACAAAATGAATCCAAGACTCCCCAGCAGTGCCCATGGGAGATAAGGCTGCACTGCATTAACCTTCCCACCCAGTGTGCTCCCAGGGTCAAGAACAGGGGAAAGAAGGCTCAAATTAATTTGCATCCTAACACACATGCTTGGGACAATTCCCAGATTTTGAACTAATGCTGTCCTCTCAGGTCCTCAGGTCTCTGGCACAGATTTCTCTGTAACAAAAGAACAGTTCAGTCACATACTTTATTTCAATTAAGAATTTTGATAGATCATTTTGATGATAGAGTGATAGATGATAGATAGATAGATAGATAGATAGATAGATAGATAGATAGATAGATGATAGATAATAGATGATAGATAGATATCATTGACAGCTATATACTTTCCTACATGCTTACGTAAAGATATTTTAAAAGCATTGTATGACAAAGTCTTAGGTAAACCATTGAAATAGACCCAATCCAGCCCAAGCCAGTTTTGAGTAGATTCACAGTAAGTCAATCTGTGCCCTCTTCATAAATTTTCAGGAAAAATTCCCCATTGTCCACCTTATGCCTATAGACAACCACCTAAGCATGCAGATGATTAAAATCAAATGCATCCTACAAAACTATGTGTGCAGTAGAGAACACCTTACCCAAACCTGTCACTGAATAAAGAGTGCCACTCATAACCAAGGCCTTACCAACCAACATCCCCTCCTCCTAAACCCTATAAAAGAAAGCCCTAAACAATAACTACTGCCCTTGAGTGCTGTAAATCAAGAAGCTTGCTACTGCATTTCAGTACATCTAATATGAATTATAGTTTTGCTTCTGAATACATTTCCTTGCTAGTTTTCATTTCTGTGTTAACTTCTACAACTCTTTGAACAGAATGCCAAAAGCCTAGAGATATCAGTCAAGAGATATGTGATTCATTCAGGCTAATAGAAAATTAGTAGATGAGGAGGAGTAAGGTCAGAAGTACTTTGATTTCTGCTTTCTCTCTTGCTTCTCTGATATTTCTTAAAATAACTGCCACTGGTTAGCCTTCTGTACAGATGTGAGAGACCAGGAAAGATATTTGTATTATCCCAACAAAGGCCACTTGGACCAGCTAGCCTGCCTAGTCTACCTGCCAGTAGCCCTTCAATACCTGAGTCAGCTGAGTCCTGATTGGTCAGGCCTAGTCCAACCCAGCACTCTACAGCTAACTTCAGGTTTTTGAGGGAAAAGCAAAAAAGCAAAAAACCAAACTATGTCTCAGTTTAAGATACTTAATATGACTATAGTGGAGAAGAAAAAAACAAGAGAGTACTAATTGTTTTTTTAATCAAATTTATGATATTCCTTGGCAAATGGGTGAAAACCCATACAATTTTTGAAATAATATTGTCTGTGACTGTTCTAGGCTTAAACTGAAGTGTGACATCACTTAGAGGATGAAACTATGGAAGGGGATTTTCCCAACACAGTAGTCTCCACTGATGTCCAAGCTTCAGGATGTCTTCTGTGCTTTGGGATCATATCGGATCAATGTCTTCTTTTCTACAGAGAGCAGAACAACCAGCCTTTGTAGCTCCTTGACATCTCAGTCTCAATCTGATCCTACATCAATCCCAAGAAATCAAGTTTGTGCACTTGGGATCATATTAAATGTTTTGCTCCAAAGCTGTGATAAATTTAATTTTCTTCTTGCCTTGGGAAGAAATGGAATGTGTTGAATTTTTTGAGCTAAAATATTTTTGATAATCTTTAAGTCAAATTTTCTTATCTGTGGGAGTGGGGACTGTCTTTTCCCTGGAAGAATATATCCTATGCTAATGTAGCAATTCAAATGAAATAAGTGGACATTATGTTAAATGAAACAAGCCAGAAAAAAATAAAATTCTAAAGCTGGATATGGTAGCACATGCCTGCAGCCCAAACCCTCAGGAGGCCGAAACAGAAAGATCATGAGTTCGAGGCCAGTCTGATCTATGTAGCAAGACTTGTCTGAAACCATTCAACTATCCAAACACAAAATGTCATGTGTCTTTTTCTTATATTTTTTATCTTTAAATTATTTGAGAATTTCACACTATATTTTGATCACATTTATTACAATTCTTCTAATTCCTCCCAGATCTACTTTTACCTCCTGACCATCCTTCAACTTTATGTCTTCTTTTTTATTATTATTCAATAATCCATTAGCTTCAATTTGTACTGCTCATACTCTTTTGGGTAGGGAGCCTTACATTGGAACTTGGTCTACTGACCAAAAACCCTTTAAGAAAACTGACTGTTCATCTCCAAGAAGCCTCAAATTGTCTATAGTTCTAAGTTTGGAGTAAATTTAACCCCTCCCACTTCATGCTGGGATGCTGATTGGTTTGATCTTTTGCAGGTCATATACAGACAACCAGAGATGCTGTGAGTTCATGAGTATACTGGTCCTGTCATGTCTCAAAAATACTGTTTTGCTGCAGTCCTCCCTAGATTCTGGCTCTTATCTTTCTTCCCTCTTTTCCATGACAGTGCCTGTGCCTTGAGGGTAGGATATAATACAGATGTCCCTCATATGGCTGAGTAACCCACAATCACCTTTTCTCTACACTTGGGTTGAAACTTTTCTGATGGGGTCTGAGAGCTGTATTAATTAACGGGTATAAAGGTACAAATTTAGAAATCAGTTTGATACTATGTCTACTTAGCAAAATAGTATTATGCCCAAAAGCATCCGTGAACACTAAAAGACCACTAAGGAGCCAACTCTGATGTAATAGCACTAGGGTCTTTACTTACAAGCTTGAGCTTGGGCTCTCCTCCAACCCTGACAGAGTAGGGCAGGTGGAACAGCCCCAAGCCCTCATCAGAAGGGCATCAGGATAAGGTTT
Source organism: Grammomys surdaster (assembly GCF_004785775.1). NCBI lineage: Eukaryota > Metazoa > Chordata > Mammalia > Rodentia > Muridae > Grammomys > Grammomys surdaster. Next base: position 9,913,519 of record NW_021604587.1, read on the forward strand.
TATAGGGAATGGCAAGCAAGCAAGGGGGGTTAAGCCAACAGGTGGGTACTTTGAAGCAAAGCCATGAACAATCACAAATGGTCTGAAAGTACATTGACTGTTGCTAGGAAGTAGCTAGGGAGTTACTCTGGGATATGGGCCAAGGACAAGCAATGGGTTTATTCCTGGTACTTGGATGTAGATTGGGTTCAGCTTTAGGGCAATTCTCAGGCTTTCTTTTAAGATGGAGGCCAGTCTCAAGAAGGAGTAGGTTTGGCCTCTCATTAACAGTAATAGGTTCATCTCTTGAGCCTGTGTACTCCCATCATGGGTCCTTCGACATATTTGTAGTACCTTATAGTATGTGCAGGAGCAAGCTAAAATCCAGTAAGAAAGCATTTTGTTACCTTCATAATATTCATGCCACTATTAAACACATGAGAATATCTTGTTTGCCATGCCTACCTTTTGTTGTAGTTCTCATGGTTCATAATTAGGTTAGACAGTTAATGACGCTACCAGCAGCCTGTATAGCACCTTCTAGTGCTATGAGAAAAAGAGGAAGTTTCCTGGTCAGTACTTACTTGATTTCTCCATGTCCTACAGCTGATGTATATGGTGTCCAGCAATAGGTTCTTAATTACCATGAGGTTCTGGTAGGTATGCAAGAGTAATGACAGTGACCTGTATTCTGGAGATCTTCAGGATATCTCTGACCAAGAGCTCAAGGTAACATATTCTACACACAGCATTCTGTTTGGCAACAAATGGTTTCTGGTGTGAGCATAGTCCCTGTGTGTGGTAACTCCACATAAACTTTTTTTATACGAGAAAATAGGTAGGCAGGATTTTAGGTATATTTATAGATGATAGATAGATTGATATGATATAATATGATATGATAGATATATTTAGGAAGCTAATAAAATTGTAAGTTTGAATGTGATTTTTTTAAACAACTTTAGTTTAAGTTGTCCTTTCCTCAACCCCTCCCCTGCCCTACCTCGCATCTCTCACTTCTCTGTAGAAATTAAAAAGTCAATCCCCTTGCAAAGGAGTGGAACAGCAATCATTAAGACAAATGGAGGGAAAGTGGTAAGAAGGGTACCTATTACTCAGATTTTATCATTACACACTACATGCGTTATATTGTGGTATTATTTTCCAATCCATGCACAAATATTACATCTCACTAATTTAAGAGGGGAGCGGGAAAGACTTGGCTTCTTTGTAGCTGATTAATCCAAAAAGAACAAATTGAATCCTTTAACATTTCTAAAATGTTGAACATAGAAATTGGCTTGAATCTTGAGCTACTGAAAGATCTCATTCACTAGTTGTGGGAAGGTTCTGAAAATCTGCATTTTTTTACAGGCTCTTAGGTAACAAGATGAAGATGACACACAAAAACACTTGGATCAGCAAGGCCTCAGAACATTGAAGAAGACCTAATACACTGAGTTGTCTGAGATCCTTCCCAAGCACTGAGAGAACCTGATTCCCTGGAGAGCACACTGAACATCAGTACTGAAGCTCCTACTCCAAGATTTGTATTCATTTTCCTTGTTGTTTTATTCCTGTTCTCACTGGTTCATATCAGTTAAAAAAAATAGACTAAGTTAATAAAAGCTACCAAACTAGGTTTCTTATATGCTATTTTTAGTTTTCTCCTGTTAAAAGATATTTTAAGTGACCAGAAGAAACTTTAATTTTAAATTTACCAGTTCTAAGAAGTTCTACAAAGTAAAAATACATATTTAAAAAAACCTTCTTGTTTAAAATAAATCTGTTACAACTTCTCACATGCCCTGAAAACACATATAAATACACAGAACACGAAGTAACCAAAGCAAGTAGAATGATCACGTCATCCCAAAGCAGAGGGCCAAGTGACCTACTTCTAAAGTTTGGAAAGAGTTTTCTCTCTATATAAAGACATTGAGGTTGGATTACTTAGACTTTGCATCGTGAACAGTAACTGAGAGAAAAGGAGAAACAAGCACTTTGACCAGTTAGACTTAGGCTCAAAATAGGTTGGCATCTAGTGCTGCCTCAGAAGTTGACAATCCCCTTGTTGATGAGGAGAAAGCCATCTCAGCCAATTCACGTAGAAGATCGTGACTGTAGTCTTGCTTGGTAAACATACTGCATAGCACCATTGGGAGCTCTACTCACAGCTACTCACAGTGACAGATGTCACCAAAGGAGCAAAACTGAAGAGCATAGACTATCAATAGACTCTGTAGCAGATCTAGGGAATCACTTGCATTAACAAAAATGACATAAAAAATATGAACACAGGATCTCTTAAAATATACATAGACTAAAAAAAAAAAAAGAGGATTTTATGCTGTGAAATAATTCAAGGATGAGAACATTTGGAGGAACCCCAAATTTTAACTTCCTGAGCTCACCATCTTCTCCCTATTTATCTAACTCTTGTTATTCTTTTAAATTTTAGTTCATATATAACCCACTGAAGGACTACTTCCCTGATGGCCCAGATTAAGGTAGCCTCTGTTGAAATACTAACCACTAAGAGTCAAACACTGTCAGGGAACTTTGCAATTTTGTCAGTCTATAATTATTCATGTAATCATTTTGTTTAGTGCCTGTGTTTAAAAAAGGTACTATTGAGAATAAAATACATGTTCAGCAAATAATCATTGAGTGAATGATTACATTTCTGTTGACAGAGAAAGAAGGTCTTAATCTATATAAATCAGGAACAAGAAATCCTTGGGGAAAGGGTGTGAACATAGAACTTTAGTGTTTAAAAAACAAATAAACAAACAAACAAACCTTAAGCATAAACACAAGAGACCTGAGAAACAAGGACAAGGGCACTAGTAAATCCAACTGGACTCTTTAAAGAGGGGAGAAGGAAAATAGGCAACATCATGGTCAGTCTAACCTGTAATAGGCAAAAACTGAAGGACAGACTGGAAGACATTTCAGAATTTAACAATAAAAGATAAAGAGATGAAAGAGAATGAGGTAAATAATGATCTGCATTCAGTGAATAAAAGTCTCATTGACAGTTGTAGACACATTTGACGAGGTTTAAAAATCAGGATAATCAGAATCAAAAAATCTAAAAAGCTGCAGGAAATACCCAAAGCATTCTGGGAAAATAGTCTGACATCTTCACAGCAGCCACTAAACAGAGAAGACAGAGAAGCCTTCAACAAACAGCTACTGGTTACACTGCTTTGAATTGGTAGAAAAGAAAACTAATATTACATTAGCAAGGCAAGAAATGCATTCCTACAAAACAAAGCAATGTAAGTCCTAACTGATACTGGAGTCAAAGCTAGGAAAACTGGAAAGGACTGTACACCAGTAATGATTTTACAGTTAATTCACTATTCCTAGGAAGGAAGAAACATAATCTCTTTCTCCTACAAGTCTTCTGAAATTATGCCATCCTTGTACCCTTTCTGAATAACATTAATAATAAGTTCCCAAAAGTTTATCTTCCTGCTGAATGAAAGATGGCTCAAATTAAAATGTCATTTTATACTTAAAATATATATTCATAATATAAATTTATCAGTCATAAGGCAATGTACATAAAGTAACAGTTTGTTCTCCAAATGTATAAATTAAAAACTTTAAGATGAAATGGGTGAAATCACATCCAAAGGTGAATATTAACATGAGTTTGACAATGCTTGATTGATGAAGAATACAACAAGTAAATAAATAAATGAAGAATTTAACTAATATAAAATAAAACTTGGAGCTTTTAGGAATGTACTAAAATATGTATGTCTAAACAGAAATTAATATACATATTCCTTTCATTTCCTTGAAAGATTTACTTGCATTGGATCACATATTGAAAAAACTTAGCAGAAGTTTAAAAACTCTAATGTAAAAAAATTACATTTGCCAGACTTTACAGTAGAAAGATATTAAGCCTAGAAATCACTACTAAACCCTTACCAAAATAAAAATAAGAGTGAGAAAATGTAAATCTTCTCATAATTTTAATTGAGAAAAACATGAAAGAGCATGGGTTTTCATATTAATTTATGTAAAGAGTGCTGTGAATTCTGCTTTAAGATGCCTCAGTGAAAATATAAATTATATACATGCCCATTGACTTTATTCTACACTATGGAAATGCTGGATTATCCTGAGAAGCAGTGCACCTGCCATGTGATTTGTTAATATTTTGTGAAAGACCTGCACTCTGAAAGTGATTACTCTAAGTGCCTCAGCATTGCTGATCTCCCAACACCACCTAATGCCTGCTTAATTAGCATAATTGATGTCACAAATTAATTTTCTTTAGTGAGGCTAGCAATTTTCTTAATGATCACAATGGATTTCAAAAATGGATTTTCACTGGCAACGTTAATGGTGCTCAAGTTGTTTGTATGTACTAGAAATCAGCAAAAGCCATTCATTTCTTTGCATGCACATGGTGTAGAACTCAGATTATTTTGCATTCTTCTCAGGAATTGTATAGTCAGCATGATTCATACATAATTCAGCATTTAACAGATAATGAAAAAGATTACTGGTTACCTAAGTCTATTATATGCTTAGGTGCAACCTGATGCATTTGTTTATGGTTAATATTTTATGGAAGCTGAAAAGAAATAAAACTGCTATCTGTAAGTTATGCCTGCATTTCCATGATCATTGTAGTGTTAGTAATAATAGCCTAAATATGGAATAAATTTAATTGTGAATCAACTTATGATGAGTGTCTTAGCTTGCATTTCATTGCTGTGAAAAGATACCATGACCAAGGCAATTCTCATAAAATAAAACATTTTGGGGGGACTAGCTTACAGTCTCAGAGGTTTAGTCCATTATGACCATGCTAGGAAGTATGGAAGCTTGCAAGTAGACATCTTGATCCAAAGGCAGATAGAAGATTGTATTCAGCACGCAGCCATGAGGAGGCTCTGGATCACCCTGGCCAGACTTGAGCATATATAATAAATGCCAAAGACCTGCCTCCATAGTGATACATAATGACATAATGGATTTCAGAAATGGATTTTCATTGGCAACGGTAATGGTGCTCAAGTTGTTTGTATGTACTAGAAATCAGCAAAAGCCATTCATTTCTTTGCAAGCATAGGGTGTAGAACTCAGATTATTCTGTATTCTTCTCAGGAATTGTATACTCAGATACTGGCCACACTTCCTCTAACAAGGCTACACCTCTTCCACTGAGGCCATACCTTCTAATAGTTCCACTTCCCCTGGGCAAAGTATATTCTCATGGGCCAAATTATCACAATTGGCGAAGAAAATATAGCACGTATAAAAAAGAATATCATTAAACCTTTACAAGAAGAAATCCTTACACTAGGAGTTGATCAACCTTGATACGTGGCTTCTAGTAGACGGAACAAACTGTGATGGAAGGCCCCATACTCAGACTTATATGAACAGCACAAACTGAAATTGATGGATTACTGAATAATTATTAAAAGCCACAACATTTAAGCGGTAGTGAGGGTGGATCTGTGAGAGATGAATTGGATGAGTATGATCAAAATACAATGTATGAAATTCTCATAGCATTAATAAAAATAGTTTCAAAGAAAGATACCTGTTAGTTTCTGAGAACTTGGATGAATTTGAAAGATAAAATTCTAAGTAAAGTAAGTTGGAAAAGGGACAAATACCATTTGTTGTCACTTTTATGTGGAGTCCACAAAAGTCAAACTCACAGAAACAAATTTAAATGGTAGTTAGCACAAAATGAGAGGAAGCAAACACAAGATGTTCATCAAAAGACAAATATGTAGACTTATAAGATAAACCATTTCTGGAGAGCTCATATACAGCGCAGTGACTATGGTTAATGGAAATTCATTGCATGTTTGTCATTTGCTAGGATTAGAATGTAAGTCTTCTCATCACCTACTAAGTTGGGTGATGTCTATGCTAATGAGCTTGATTGCAAAATCATTACGAATGGCAAAGTATTACATTGTACAACTTGAGTATCTATGTTGTGTCTTCCTGTCTCTTTTTATTTAAGACAGAGCCTCACATATTCCCAGGTAGCTTCAAATTTTTTATGTAGTCAAGGCTGACCTAGAATTTATGATTCCCTGCCCTTAGCTCCTAAGTGCTGAGATAACCGATACTGGCAACCATATCTTCAGTATTCAGTATTGAGATTAAAAGTCAGATCTTTACACTTGCTAAGCACACTGAAGAAATGGAGCCACATCCCTTGTGAATGTAGATGAGAGGAATCGCCTGATAGGAGCGATGAAGTTTAGACCCTTTAGAACAGGCAAGGTGTATGGTCAGGCATATTTGGCAGTAATCTGCATGTGATACTGACTTTAGAGCTGAGGTAGGGTTTCATGTATATGTGGAGGTTGTCTCTATGGTGAGGGAATGAATCTACTCCATTTGGTCAAGTGACTGGACCTTTCTCAGAAGAATAAACAAGTTGAATGGAACCTCATCAATTTGAGTCAGTTCTCAATAGGACAAAGTAAGGTTTAGAACATACCAAATTAAGTCATCATTTTGACCTATTGAGACTCCAGGGGACAATTTTCATCTCATTGACATAAAGTGAAACACTAGAAATAGTGATTAGTGTACTGTCAGCTATTAAGACTTAAAATGTGGCTATCGTGACTAAGGAAGCTAGCTTCTTCTTTTATTGCATTTAAAATACATTCAGTCATGTACAGTTACCATTTTACATATCACAGATCTATAAGTTTATCACTGTCATCCCAGAAAGTTTTATGAACATGGCATCAGAACTAAGAAGTTGATGACGTTTGTGGTTCATCTCTTGAGGCAAACCATTTTCAAAATTGGGTTGTATATATTCTTATTATATATATATATATATATATATATATATATATATATATATATTCTTCTAATGCCATGTCCATGTCAGACAAATATAGCTGTTTTCCTACTTTCTATAGGTTCTCTCTTCTCTCAAATGATGTTTTCCTCTGATACAAAATTTTTATTTTCATGTAGTCTCATTTATCAATTTTTGATTTTAGTTCCTGGGTTACTCACAATATTATTCCTACTGATCCATGAGCTTGGGAAATCTATCTTTCGGTACCTTTTGTGGATTTCTTTCTCCAACATCTTATAGTTTTCATTGTACAAGTCTTCTACTTTTTTGGTTAGATTTGTTTGAAGATATTTTTGAGGCTAATGCAAATGTTTCCTCATTTTCTTTTTCCTGTTTCCCTGTTGTCTTTCTCAGTATGTTTGTCATTTGTATATAGGAAAGCTATTGGGGTGTGTGTGTGTGTGTGTGTGTTAATATTTTATGCTGTTATTTTGTTGAATGTGCTAACCAGATACAATAGAATTCTAGTAGAATATTAAGATATTTTTCTTCAGAAGCATAATCATCTGAAAATAGGAATACTTTAAAGTCTTCCTCTCCTATTCATATTTTCTTTATCTCCTTCACTTGAAAGTGGTTGAAAAATGTTTTAAAATATTTTCAAAATCCTTAAAAGTCAAAGAAATACAAGGTAGGACCAATTTGAGATTTCATTCTAATCAGAATAGCTAGGATTTTAAAAACTAATGACAAATGCTGGTGTAAATTTGAGCGAGATAAAACCAAAAACAACACACATTCACTTCTGGTAGAAATGCAAACTGCTACAACTATTATGATAATTAGTTTGGAAATTCCCCCGAAGGCCAGAAATTGCTACCATATGATCTAGCTACACCTGTGGTGGGCAAATATCACAAAGACTCTATTTTTGTAGTGCTTGTTCATCCATATTATTCTTTATTCAAAATAACTAGAGACAACTCCAAATGTCAAGCAACTGATGAAGAGAAGCAACATATGATACATTTACACAATGGAATATTATTTATTTCTTAATAAAAATAAAATTTTTAGGAAATGGATGAAACAGTCATTCTGTGTGAGATTTTGAGATAACCAAGGCACACTCTTGCCAATAAAAAAAAAAATGTTACATGCTTTCTCTCATTTGTGATGTTGTCACTATACTTTTATATATGTCTGTTTCATTTGGAATATCCATAAAAGTCAATAACTTAGTAAAAAACAATGGAAAGGAGGGCTTTCAAGGAAAGGAAGATAGAATACAGTAAGGGAAATTGGAGAATAACAGAAAAGGATACAGCAGGGGAGAGGGAATAATGGAACAAGAAGGGGTAAATGAGATGCAGAATGGGAGGGTATGGTAGAAGATGGAATACCAGAAGAATAATACTGAAAATCTTATGAGAAATATCATAAGCCTGAGAAGAGCCTACTACTAGCACTCTGCTAATGGGACATAGTATTAAACCAATTCTTGATGAATCCTCATGACACCCATGGATTAGTGACTCTCTCAACCTCATCAGAGCAGCTTCCTTTTGAATTTTAGATGGATACTATCCTAGAGACCCACAACAAATCAAGGTAGAGACAAAAAGAAATTGCAATGTTCACTCCTAAGTGGCACATGCATATCACGGCTTCCCTCATAGGGTCATTTCAGAAGAGGGGGCAAGTGGAAAGACTGAAAGAGCCAGTGGCAGTAAATGAGTATAAGAACACTATTCTGTGGACACAGTAGGACAGCTGTACATAAAACTTCAACAGCAGTGGGACAGGGAGGACAAGTCATATGCAAGACTGAGTTGGAAAAAAAATCCCATATGGAGTAGGCATAAAATCTCACATCTATCTGAGAAGCTGTAGGTAACTGATGGCTATTGGGAGAAGTGTGGCTTTTGTTGGATCACATATACTCCAATGGATGGCCACACACTTATGAGTATAGAGGTGACAGTAATCAAAATTGATGGGTTCACCTTATACATAGCTTCTCTTGTTGAAGTCATGGCCCATATTATGGTAATCCCTGAAGTCTTCATGTTCTGTATCTTTATGTTCCCTTCTCATGATGAATATGGATTATAGAGTAGTCCATAATCAAACATGTGCCACGAAATATGCTCCAAGTCCATACTTTTAAGACCTGGTTTCTTTGCAAGCAGAGAATATGCCCACATTAGCTTTTTTGAGTGATCAGACTATTGAGTCTCACCATTCCAGCTGGAAACGTTCTAAACTTCCCAGACTCTCAAGGATTCACCAGGTGACTGTAGGGAAATTGATGTTCTCCACCAGCTGACTGCAATAAGTGAGGGATTCCCACCAGCTGACTTCAAATTATGAGATATTCCCCACCAAGTCAGCAGAATCACTTATTGGACCAATAGATTCTCAAGAGATGCTAAAGGTTCATATTTTTTAAAACCCTGTAAAGTCTTGTACTATCTTCTTACATTTTTCCAGAATGTCAGTCACAATCAAGTCCAATTATTGATACACCTGGGAAGCATAATTAGACAAGGATGTAGAAGTCTAGGGATGAATCTAACGTAGACAAGCCATTTGATCCATTTCTTGTATAGTTAGTTATGTTTGCTTGCCCCACTATGATTCCTTCCCCTTCCCACTCTTCAGGACACTTAAGAAGCAGTTTCTGTTCTTCTATCTTGATAATTCATTTCTTGAATTAAAAGAGGAGTTGGTATCAAATGGATCAAAGTATGAGTCACACAAATTTACATATGACACATAATAGCAATTATACATTAAAAGACAATTTAGGTCCATATATTTTTTCACTTACTGTTTTCACAATAAGTTTAATTCACTTCTTGTTACTATGAGTAAGAGCCACCCTTTCCCCTGTGACTAAGGAGGAGTTATTAGATTCATTTCATTGCAGCTATATATTAAAAGATTCAGTGGCATTATTTCAATTCTGAACAGGAGGGGGTTGACAATATACTTTGACCTTAGAACAATGAGTGGCTTAGCTTCTATCTTATGAGACTGGTGTTTAACATGTGCAATACTTTGCCCTCCTACTAGCTACCAGTATTTATTTGGAAGGTCAAATTCTAGGGGAAGGAAAAATAAAAGAATATCTAACCTCTCTCACTTGTCCAAAAAAAAAAAGTAACCTAACTAATTAAGTTCATTTTAACTCACTTCTGGATAGTTTTCCTTATTCCATAAACCCTACTCCCTAAATAAATATCAACAGTAAGATTTCAGATATTATGATTAAACTGGTTTACTGAAGTGTCACAAAGAGAGATGTAAGAAAGAGCAGACATAAATAAATTGTCTATTCTTGCAGAGCACACGCTTAGGAATCTGTGGGTCGGCTTGAGAAACTGATTTTTTTTTTAAAAAATCACTTTAAAATATGGATGTTATGACAGCAAGATGAGCAAAGGCACAGAAGAAGAGGAAATATCTTCTCAAATGAAAAACTGGATATAGAGTTTATAGCTTTAAATAAAGTCACACTGACTACAATCAAAAGAAAAAGCAGGAACAAATCAATTGAAATCCCATATAAAATGGAGACCTAAAGGGGATAATATATCAAACATTAGTGGAGAAAATGAAAGAGTTTGAGCCTTGCTATTTTTCACTCAAATGTAAGAATATAAATTTGCAGAAAGTTATTAAGAGGTAACACTCTGCTGGAGAGCTGGGAAGTTATAAGAGTATGACATTTCCACTGCTATGGTAGACCTTAGGAAGCTGAGCCTGGGAGACATTAAATTAGAATAGATTTTGTGCTAGCAGAGCAATCAAGACTGAAAAAGCAATAGCTCTTTTTTTCTTCTTCTTCTTTTTTAAATTTTCCTGAAGTAGATGACAAATGTAGGCAGTTTTAGAAAAATACAAATGACAATTCACCTTGCTTCTTCCTACAAATTCAGAGAGTTTTTAGTCGTCGCGTCAGTCTCCTCTAGCTCTCTTAAAACATGCCAATATTTTAGATTTTATCCTTTTTTAAGAAAAATAAGCATTTTATGAGTATGGATGATTTTCCTGTATCTGGGGACCACATGTGTACCTGGAATCCATGGGGACCAGAAGAGGCCTTTGGATCTGTGGAACTAGAGTTACAGATGATTGTGAGACACTGTGTCAATACTGGGAATTGAACATGGGTTCTCTGGATGAGCAACTAGTGCTCTGGAATTCTGAGTATCTCTGCAGGCCCCTATATTCTACTTTACATCCTGTGTTCTAAAAATTAATCACTCAGAGAAGTATGAAGAGAAGCACTTGAGTCTTTTACGTACCAATGAGCATACAAGCATCTTTTTCTACCTTGAGTGCTTCTGACATAAAACATACAAGAACTGACTTAGTAAAGCTGAATGCTGCCCCCATGAGCATCTCAACCACGTGCCTGAAGCAAAACAATAGATGTTAGTCACATACAGCTACGTGATCGGTCACCCAAAAAGTCAGGGACTTAAAACTAGACCCTTTGTTTATTATCTCCCATAGTTCTCTTTGAGCAGGGATTAGGATCTTGCTCAGTATGATGGTTCTTCCTTGTGCTCTCTCATTGAGTTGCAGTCAGATGGGAGCTGGAATGGAGGATATTTTCAAGTACTTTCATTCGTATAGCTGATGCAGAGTTACGGAGATGTAAACGGCAAAGGGACTTACTGCCTGGGCTCCACATGCTTTACATGGTCCCTTCAGGGTGTTAAGACTATCATGGTAGCCTTACATAGTGGAAATTCTTACTTGCCAGTTCAGGATTGTCATGTTACAAGAGAGGAGCGCCAAGGATGAACGCTGTCACCACTAACATGTCTTCGAAGTCATATAGGGTTACTCCTTCTTAACCGACTGAGGCAATTGCGGCAAGGAAGTGACTATCTGCAGTCAAGGGAAAGGAACTTATATGCAACTTTATGGAACTTTATCAGGGTCACAGTATAAAAAAAGAATGTAGTGGTGCCGCTACTGTTGGAAAATACAATCTGTCCCCATTTCTGTTTTAATAGCCCAGAGGGAGTTTTAATTTTCTCTGTCTTATTAAACATTATGCTCAACTTAAATGAAGTAATATACCATAGCTTAGCAAAGTTAGGTGGCAATCTCTTAGTATGAGATAGAAGAAAATCAAGATCCAGAATTATCTCTTGACAGACTTAGGATATAGAGTTGAAAGTAAAAAGATAAAAAACTGGTAGAGTGCTCTAAAAATAATCCTGTGTATATACAATGAGAAACCCTTGTTTTAGGAAGATCTGAAAATTAGACTTGATCATGGGCATAGTGTTCATGTCAAAAATGGCATGTGGTTGCTTAATAGATTAAAATAGAGCCTGCATTCAGTGAGCACCTATATAATATCTTACTATGAAAAATAAAAGCCCAATGTCCTCTCCTTTTGCTCATCAGTCATTCATTCACTCATTTACTGTGTATTAGGCTCCTATTGTTTGTGAAGTGCTGGCAGTATAGTGATAATTAATTTATATAGAAAATAATAACTATCCTTCAAACTATATACTGGTGGGAAAGCTAAATAATGAGTCAGAGGAGAATGATAAAGAAAACTAAAAAGAAAGTCACAGCAGCAATGGAGAATGGATGCTGGAAATTGAGGGGAAGGGAGTTCCATAAAGTGAGTAGAATAGTCCTTATTGAAAAAGACTGTTTGAAAAAAGATGTGAAGGATGGTAGTGAGCAAGTTATGCTGTCTCAAGAAAAAAAAAACATCAGAGATAGGGGAGTTGGGTAACAGAAAGGGAGAGGTCAGAGAGACAGAGATAGGAGCTCAAGGTGCTACAGCAAAGACATCAAGGTTGAAAGTAGAAAGTGAAACTACCAAGAGGTCATCAAAGGTGGCCTGTCTACAGCTTTACAGTTTACCTTGCAGATACTGACTCTTATTGTAAAAGCTAAACCATCAGAAATTTCCAGCAGAGAAATAACATAATCTAACTGGGAATTTAACCAGGTTATCAAGGAAAACTACTGTCCAGAAAGAACATAGGGAAACTGATTTTGAGTCCTCTGCAAGCATCCAGATAAGAGGCATTGGTGGTCTGAACTAAGATGATAATACTGAAGGAGATGGGATGTCGTAAGATTTTGTACACTTTTGAATAAGAGGTAACCATTTTTTCTGATTTATCAGCTATGTTTATTTTTAAACAAAGCAGCCAAGGACTAAATCATGATATCTAACCTGAGCATTTGCTGAGATGAAGCAGATCACAAAATAACATTGGGCAGATAACAATAGTTCTGTGTTGATAGAGAGATTATCAAGCGACAGCTTCGAGGAACAAATAGGACATCTTCCCATCTTAATGGTACACTCCTGGAAAGAAAGGCAGCGACCACCAGCTTATGCAGAATTAAAACAAGATATGAGGGATCCCAGAAGAATAAGAAGGGAAGATGTTGTCAGGCACTGTGGCATGGTTTTAAAATGGGTATGGGCAAGCTCAGTATGCCACCAAAAGAAACAAAACAAAAAAAGACTCTGGGGGAAATAGCAGTACTTGGAAGACTTGGGATAAAGGTATCCTTAGTCTTACCATGGCCAAGGCTCAGAATGTTTCCTCAGTATAGAGGTTGCAGAGGGAAGAGCTGCAAGGAAATAGGTAAGAAATCTTGTAGAGAGTAAGCATTCTGTGATTCTGCTTCTGTGGAGGAAAGCAGACAAACTAGGGTTCACTGAGGTGGGAAGGCCCAGGGCATGGTAGCATACAAGGCAGCAGCACTTCAGGAAAAGCAACAGTGGAGGTGGCAGCAATATATCATCTAGTCTTCGGCAGACATAACAACTATATCAGGAATGCTGCACTGTGAAACAAGGTCTGTCTAGGGATTATTGCTCCAGAAGTATGAGAACAACTTGAAACTATTGGCCTGAAGTAATGGTAAGAAATGTTTCTGCTGAAAAAATTTGAGTTTCCCATCCCTGTCTTGTCCTACTTTGCCTTCCATTGCTGTGATAAGCACCATGTCCAAAGCAACTTGGGGAAGAAGCAGTTTATTTCATCTTATATATTACACTCCATCATGAAGGAAAGTCGGAGCATGAAGTTAAGGAAGGAACTCGGAGGCAAATACTGAAGCAGAAGCCATGAAGGGGTGCTATGTCTCATCGGCTGGTTCCTTGTGACTTCCCAAGCCTACTTTACAAAACCTAGGACCAGAGACCCATGAGAGGCAAGACCCACAGTGTGGTAGATTCTCCCATACCCTTCATTCATCAATAAAATGTCCCACAGACTTGCCTTCAGTACAGTTTCATGGGTTCTTTTCCTTAACTGAAGTTCCCTCTTTCCAGATAACCCTAGCTTGTGTTCAGTTGACCAAAACAAAAACAAAAAAAAAAACAAAACAAACAAACAACAGCTACTCAGCACATGAACCAAATATCCTTCATTCATCAATAAAATCTCCCATAGACGTGCCTACAGGGCATTTCATGGGGTTTTTCCTTAACTGATGTTCCCTCTTTCCAGATAACCCTAGCTTGTGTCCAGTTGACAACAACAACAACAACAACAACAAACAAATAACTATTCAGCATATGAGGGCACATATTGAAATTTCTGTGTTCAAAGGCCAGATCTGAAGCATCTAAGATGAAAAAAGAAAAAAGGTATAGAAATAATAATAAATAAGTGGTTAGTGGCACATTTATTAATTTTAGTAATGAAAATTTAAGTCTATTTACTGAAATAAAATGTTGGCACATATATAAACATTTATTTCGTTTTCATAGGTAGGTTTGATTTCTGCTACATTCTAAGGAAATACTGGTCCTCAGTGAGTAGAATTTTTATCTCAAGAATGCAGTGTTTTATTATAGAAAATTTAATTCTGTATATTTTATATATTCTTTGAGAATTTAATAAACTTTGGATATATTTGTACCCAGTGGATAAATAGAATTTTAAAAAAAAAAGGCTTGTCTAGGCCTGTCATACATGTATACTAACACCAAGTCTTGGGTCTCAGTGGAAAAACATTGAAACAGATGGCTATAAGCTAATGTCAACAGGCAGCTTTTGTGGAAATCTACAAGCCCGAGTAGTCATAGACCTTGTAAATAGGTAGCCTTGGCAGATAATACCAACTTAGATAAGGACAAGCAAGTCATATAGGCAGAGTCATAGTGACTTGTCTCCTGAACCTTCACCCAGCCGATACCCGGTTCTGAAGATATCTGTATTCCCCCTGAACACCCACACTCCAGTGTCATTCCCTTCCCCACATCCTGCCTTTCTGTGTTTATAACCCGTGTGAATGAATTACGATTTGAGAAAAAATAAATTATAAAAAAAAGAAGGCTTGTCAACATAAATGATGAAAAATATATTTCTGTCATCACTGTTTATTTTACAAGTATGTGTGTCTAACCTGAATGTATATGTGTGCATATATGTCTGATGTCTGTGGAGGCCAGAAGAGGGTGGCTGAACCCCTGTGACTGGATTTAATAGACAGTTGTGAGCTGTCATGTAGGAGCTTGGAACTGAATCTTGGCCTCCTGGAAGGGCAACTAGTACTACTGACCTCTGAGCCCCGTTCCTGGTAAGAATTGCAGTAACTTGATTATCACAAGACCTCTTCAGCTATTTTTTCAATAAAGTCTTCATGAGGGTTAGGGAAATACTTCATTCAAGCAATGCGCTTGCCTCTGCAAGCAGGAAGTCCAGAGTTTAATCCTTAGTTGTTACATAAGAAACATGATATATGCTAGCAATTCTAGCACAGGGAAGCCGAGGCAGAAACATCTTTGGGGCTCATTGGTCAGCCTAGCCTAACCAGCAAGTCTTCAAGCCACAGGGAGACCTAGTCTCAGCAAACACTGTGGATAGCTTATGAGGAAGGACAGCTAAAACTTAACCTCTGTCCGTTTCTGCACACATAAACATGAATACACGTGGAGGGAGGGAGAAGAGGAAGAGGTAAGAAGGAGACTAAGACAGAGATGGAGACAGAAACAGAGGCTCATCATACACAAGACAAATGAGACCCAGAACAGAAGTGCCTGTGCCTTACTAAGATAGAGATGTGTGTCTTTCTTAGTTAGGCTTTTACAGCTGTGAACAGATACCATGACCATGACAACTCTTATAAGGACATTTAATTGAGGCTGGCTTACAGGTCCAGAAGTTCAGTCCAATATCATCAAGGCAGGAACATGGCAACACCCAGGAAGGCATGGTGGAGGAGGAATTCAGAGTTCAGCAGCTTCATCTAAAGGCTGCTGGCAGAATACTGACTTCCAGGCAGCCAGGATGAGGGTCTTTTATCCCACACACCTACTCCAACAAAGCCACACCTATTCCAACAAAGCCACACCTCCAAATAGTGCCATTGCCTGGGCTAATCATATACAAACCATCACAGTGTCCCAGTGTTGCTGATATTTCCCTCTCCATATCACCAAGAGAAGATAAATGAGAAAATCTGTGGGAGGGAGCTCTGGGAAGACTGCACAGTCTCTATTTGTATTAATGACTCCCAAATCTTACATTAATAACAGTTTCAGCATGACTGCCATATAGCCACTTCAGAGAGCACATTATAAAATGTTCAACAACTTTAAAAGGCACTAATCCTTAGTCTCCACTCCTGGAGGTCAAGATTTGGTTCACCTAATCTGTAGCCTCAAACTACATTTCTAACAAGCTCCCCAGACAGTCTGCTATTCTGCAGTTTGAGAACAACTTCTCAAGATTATATGTAAAGCAAAGCCTCCCTTTTTATTTTGTGCTCAAAGTCTACTAACAAATAATTATTTCCACATCTGTGGCACAGTCTGAGAAATTGCAAATATTAAAGCAAGAGTCTAATCTTAACTGTCATCTTGTCAGTGATGTTAGAATGCATTCATCCTATTTGTACAGATATCAGCAGAGAAGACCTTCCAAGTACAGTAGCAGGAACGAGTAATGGCTGTTTACTCTTCACCAAGCAGGTGTCCTTCAGAGTGTGTGTGTGTGTGTGTGTGTGTGTGTTTGTGTATTAGTATGTCTGTATGTGTGTATCAGTGTGTGTGTGCATTTGTGTAAGATGATGTGTGTATATGAGTACATGTATGTATGAGTGCATGTATGTATATGTGCATGTGTATAAGACTGTGTGTATGAGTGTGTGTGTATAAGTGTGTATGTATCAATATATATGAGTGTGTTTGTGTGTGAATGTGTGTATGAATGTGTGAAATATTTTATTTCTATATGTGTGTGCATATGCATTAGTGTGTATTTATGAGTGTGTGTGTACATGGGCATGTGTGTTTGTGTGCGTTTAAACTAGAATCTAGCAACATAAAATAAGGTGTGTGAAGTAGCAAGCCTAAGTCTACTTCTCCATTTCAAGCATATATGAAGCTAGTGTATTAATCTCCAGGTAGAAAGATGATGATTTTCAACACTCCAGGACCCTAAACTTTGCGTTTAGCTTGTATTCATCCTCACTATTGCTCTTGACCATTCTTTTGAAACAGAGTCTCAGTATTGCTCAGGCTAACCTGGAGCTGACTATGCAGTACAGGCTGGCCTCAAGCTCATTGCAATTCTGTGCCAGCTCCTCAGTTGGCAGGACTAACTGATGTGAGCCACTACTCCCAACTTCCGTAAGCTCCCTAAAGCCTCCTATATTTGTTGATTACTTCTACTTGTTCTTGAACATCATAAGGATGGGTTTAATGCAGTAAAAGCTCTTTTATGTCCCACTCCTTTCACTTAGCAGAGTCTCTGTGGCCTCCATCCATGTCTGTGTGCATTCTTGTGTTTCTTTTGCTCATCGCTCACTGTGCATTCATAGGAAGGGCTCCAGTTGGTCAAGTGAAGAATTTCTGTGTAGACTGAGTGATTAAACCACCACAGGACAGGATGATAAGCCAAAAATCCAGTTCTAAGGATCCTACCACTTGGCTAAAGTAAAGCCTTACATTAGGAAAAGAAAATCCTTCAAGGTCAATGTCCAGGAAAAAGTTTCAAGAATGAATGAAAAGGCACACTTGACTTCTACCTACAGAAATCTGCATTTTCGTCAGGTTTCATGAATCATGCATGTGCTAATGTTTGAGGACCACTGCTGGGCACTCATGGAGACTACAGATGAAGGACTCTTATTAATGCAGTTGCCCATAGGCTGCTAACAAAAGCTAAGGGGTTTGGAATTTGATTTCAAGGATTATCATCTAGAAAGCAGGAGTTTAATGTAACAGTGGGTTTAACTCAGCTGGTATCTATCCATTCATTGACATCTATCTGACCTGAAGTAAAAATCCTTTTGCATGTCTAGTGAAAAAAAATAATAAACTAACAGGAATCCTGAAGGGGAGACAGAAAAGAACAGGGTTATTTTCAAGCATAATGTGAAAGCAAATTCACTCTCAGGGCTAGCTATTCTCAGAGGATCCAGGGAAGACATTTCTCTAGGAAGTCACAGGGCTCATTCTTTTTCTTTGAAGCCTACTGACACGCAAATGTACTTCCAGCAAATACACTAGGCTCTAATGAAGCACCATGAAGGACAAAACAGTGACAGTCTGGGCTGCTTGCTTGTGTTCACCATTACCCTCCCTGCATTCACTTGCAAACACAGCTCCCATGTGTTAAATTCTAGTCTGTAATGAAAGCAATCGATATGTTGTTACATAGACAATCAAATTTTGTGGATTTCCAATCACATTACATATACCCATGGTTTTCCTTTGCAGTATGGTGGAGTACTCATAGGAAAACACAAATTCCTGACATACCATCTCATCACCCCGCTCCCCAAATGTATTACTGGGAAATGTTTGTTTAGATATTCAGTTATACTGACAACTAAGGATTAGTAGCTATCATTCAAAGTAATCTCTCCTTCATTGATTTCATTTGAACTTACCGCAAAATTCTGAAATAGTGATTTCTATACTACTTTCATAGATTTAAAAAACAAAAACAAACAAACAACAACAACAAACAGAGTTTCAGTTCTTTAATTCCCTGAAGATTTCAGTTAAACTGGTATGATATCCAGTATCCAAATTCACCATTGCTACCTCCACACTTTAATTTTCTATAACAAAATTCTTAAGTTAAAGCAAGATAAAGTATGTGTTCCATGCATGAGAGGATAGCAGTTGTGCATAATTCCCACAGTAGTATTAAAGTAGTATTTCAAGCAGTCTCACATTGAAAGCCAACTGACTATATTGACACATTCAGTGTGGACAGCTGTGTTCTGGGATGGATGTAACGAATCTTAGTTGCTATTCTTGGCCTAATAAGAATCCATGTAATTTAAAGTCACTCTGCAATCACTCTGGGGATCCACTGATAGTCTATAAATATAGTTCTTAACCATTAATCATTTTTAAAAATTTTTTTGTATCCCATAGTAGATACTTTCCATGCAGAACTGCTGGAATGCCTCAGTAGACACTCTCAACGCACTATAGTATGTTGCCTTTGCTCCCCTGCCTTCTGCAGATCTTACACAGTGAGAAATGAAATCCAACATCTTAGCCATGAATGGTTACCCAGCTAGAAACCCCAAAGCATAGACTGTCAACACCTTATCAGCATCTTAGTCAGTTCAAAAAGAAAGCCACTTAAACTCAAATTACATCATTATCATTGTGAATCAAAAAAGTACAGGAAAATTTATACATGACACATCTGATTCACAATGGATTGAGCCCCAGTTTTCCACAGCAGTAACTGGCTCGTTACCACATCCCTGCTGGCTTTCCTTCTTCTATATCCAACGTTGTCTGTTGCCAAGCATGTGTTTCCCAGGATTTCCACATAAGAAAATTATCTTTGTTAATATCCTTGCCTTAGGCTCTGTTCTTTTGAAAAGCCAAAACCAAGACTTACATCGCTGAGAAGTGTTGCTATCTGAAATAGATGACATATAACACATTAGCAACACTAACGTTCTTACAATTGACCCATTCTGTTGTTTATCTATGATTTTCTGTAATAGCTTCCAAATAGCTATTTAGGCATACCTGAAAATTTAAGATAGAACAATGAGATGTGGCCTAATTATTTTGAGAAGTGACTTATTTTTTAATGGGTGAATCTCTGTATTTTTTATAGATGATATTACATACTCCCTTTGGGTTTTGGAAAGGTACAATTTCTCATTTGGAATCTCAATTCATATTCTTGTCTTAACTAATTGGACTACTTGCAAGGCATTAAGGCAAAAATCTCTCCCAGTTTCAGATGAGGTAATTTTCATTTTGAAAGCTGAGCAACTTGGCTGCACTAGTTTCTTATGCCAGAATAACTCTGTCTGAGCTACAGGAAGAGTAAGATTGTTTTGGTTGTGATTTTTTTTTTTACAGCGGC
This sequence comes from Grammomys surdaster, assembly GCF_004785775.1. Lineage (NCBI taxonomy): Eukaryota > Metazoa > Chordata > Mammalia > Rodentia > Muridae > Grammomys > Grammomys surdaster. The sequence goes on from NW_021604587.1 coordinate 9,933,682, forward strand.
CCTCACAAAATGTTGTCTTGACCCATGTTGCTCCGTTTCTTTGGACTGCCTGGATGCTAGCCCTTGAAACAGTTGTTCTCAACCTCCTGAGTGCTGAGACCCTTTAATAAGTTCTTCAAGTTGTAGTGACTCCACAACCATAAAATTATTTTTTCTACTTTATAACTGTAATTCTGCTACTTTTATGAATTGTAATATAAATCTTTTTGGAGATAGAGGTTGGCAAAGGTGTCATGACCCACAGGTTGAGAGCCACTGGCTTGAAGTGTCAGGTCTTAGTAATCATTTTCCTTTGGATAAACCAGGATAGTTTATCACTCTACCAAATCTCACCTACCATCTTTCATCAACTGTCAGCCACCAGAACTAGGTGGCTTTAGGCCTTGCAGCCATGTCCAACCATTTGACACTGCAATTGGACATTTTCATGCACAAAGTTCACATTTGAGAACCATGCAATTCAAAACAAAGTGCAAAAGAATCATAGATGTTAAGAAAGTTTATGGTCTTGTATTGAGCCACATTGTCAACTATATATGGGTTGACATATGCCTGTTAGGACAGTCAACCTTCCAAAAGCATCAAGTCTTCTACATACTGTGTCCACTGAAATATTTGATAGACAACAGAGATTAAGTGCTATCCAAAATGTGTGTGTGTATGTGTGTGTATGCATGTGTGCATGTATATCTGTATGTTCACATGTGTGTGTATGTATTCTGCTTTTCAAGGGGACTTTCTCTTCTACCTTTCAGATCCTATTGCCAACAATATTTTAATTTTATTTAACTATCTACATAGGTCTTTCTTCCTTGTTTTTTATTCCAGTCCCAAGTCCCACGTTTTCTCAACCTCTAAGGGACTGACACTTCCCTGTACCATCTGCACCACTAGATCCAAATAAAAGTACATTCCCAGAAACATGTTATTCTGAGAGATGAGTGTATAGACGCAGAAGAGCCTATACATAAAATACGTTGCAAGGATTTAAGAAGCCTGTGTTTGCCTGGGGCTCATTGACTGATGTTATTTGCTCTAAACATTTTAAACACCCCTCTCTTGATTCATGGAAAACTTTGTGTTTATTGCATCTATGGCTGTGAAGTAGGCATCTTTGAATGTTCACTAGGGTACTATTTAGTGTCTAAAGTAGTAACTCAGTACAGACTCAAAACCCTCCTAGAAAGTCTCTTAAATGCAAAGTTTCTGATTGGCCAGCTACTGAATCCTGTTTGTCAGTCCCTATATGGAAACAGTTCAACATGGAACTCTAAAGGATTGCATTGCCAGGGGGGCTTAATGCCCCATCACTCTGGCTAAACTTGTACACACTTCTTCCTGACTCTAATCCGCTGACCTTCCGTTTCTGAGTATGTTTCCTTCAAACAACTTATCATTGTAAATCCTTTTCCTTTGGGCTGTTATTCTATTTTAAAGCCTCTTGCCAGTTTTCCAGCCTGGGAAAATCATTTTTCAAGTAGGTCAGGTTCCAGCTAATATAGGAGGAATAGCAACTTGACTTCCAATTTGTAAGTCTACCTTTTGCCATGGAGCCATGGAGACTGGGAGTATTTGCTTGCATTTGAAAATAGACTGTTTTTTCTTTTTCTCCCCGTCTCCTTTTAGGTAAAATTCATGAGTAAATACACTTAATCTATGTCAGGTTTACATTACTATAACAAAATACCTGAGCTAATCAACTAAAAAGGAGGGAAGGTTTATTTTGGTGGTTTTTTTTTCTTTTTTGAGTTTAGTCCATAGTCAGTAGGAGATGCTAGTTGTAGGCTCATGATGAGGCAACACGTCATTCCTAGAGCACTGGGAGGAAGAAACCTATCTGTGATACCACTAGAAAACAAGGGGAGAGAGGAAGAGATCTTCAAAATCATGTGCCAAAGTGATCTAAGTCCTTCTCCTAAACTGCACCACTCCCAGTAGCACCAAGCTAGAGACAAAACCTTCAAAACATTGCCCTTTGGAGACATTTCTTTTCCAAACTACAGTGAATGACCTACAATGGCTTCTTGCCTTATCTCCTTGCTGTGTACCTGCTCTCATTGGGTTGGAAATAACTTCTGTCAGCCTGGCTCAGAGTCTAGCACTGGGATCACATTATTAACCTTTCCACAAAGAGGTAGGAGCAGGGACAATAAGACCACCCTTTCTCATAGAATACATGGACAGAAAACAATTTCTGAGGAGACTCAGTGGTGATGGTGCAGTTATTCATAGGTTGCTTTGCAAACTCTCAGGTGATGTAGTTGCCCTTCAAGTTGCCCAGGATACTATAAATGACTCCAATAAATATACTGTATTATTAAACTGGATGAAGATAGAGTCCTTTCTTTCTGCTATCTTTGCCTTCTTTATCTGTAATGAATAAAAAGAGACTCCATAAGGTAAGTCACACACCAGTCCTTGATACCTTACCCCCTTCTGTTTAATGTAATAGAGTTCAAATTTATTTCTTCCTAAATTCAGTGGCCTGGAATAAAATCTTTCTTTTCTATTTAACTTTCTCCTGGCTCATTTTCGATTTTGTATTCTTAAGAGATGTCAAACTAATAAGGATCTGAGTTGTGATCAGCAACAATTGAAGGCAAAGGGCCTATTGGCCCTTCTGATATGTCTTAGCAACCCAAACAAATTCTACCTACTAGGGGTACATTTGGGAACACTGTCATTTCACTTAATCCATAAAGCTGACTTGACAGCAAGTAACATACATAGGGAGAGAAGCTAATATATAGCAGGATCTACCAAACATACTTTACATGCAGATACCACACAGCGTTGCTGGTATCTTGTCATCAGTTTTCATGTGATAAATACAATAGAAGAGGAGCTAACTCAGAAGAAGGAATGGACTAGTAGAATTAAGAGGGGGACAGGAAAAGACAGTGAGGGGATCAAAATTCTTGCAGTAGTTTCAGTGAGATTGTCTAATATAGGTTCAGATATTTGAATACTTGGCTTCTGAATGAAAGAAATAAAAAAAAAAGGAGGACATGACTACTCCTAAAGTATGGAGAAAATTTTTATTGTAGATATAAGGGAAAAAGTAGGACATCAGACTAAACTATATTATTAATGAAGAGACAGGAAGAGTCAGAGAAGAGTCACCAACCAAGGTGGCCTAGACCAAGAGATCAAAAGACCAGGGTAGACAAAATGGTTGAGTTATATAAGGTTCAGGCTGGGTTAATGAAAGCTTAAGCCCTGCCCCTGGGTGGGAGACTTTATGGTGGGAATTGGGATAATAAGTGCTAGGAAGAGCTACAGTTACTTAGGAGTCTTAGGAGAGCTGGCCAACACCCACTTTGATATGTTTAATAGGTACCTCATATAGCCATTTGTCATGGGTTTCTGAGGCCTAACAGTTCCCAGTTGGTGGCAATGTTTGGTGAGGTTTAGGTCCTAGAGCATTGTTAGAAGAAGGCTGTCATCACTGCTCTTACCTTTTCTAGTTTGCTCCTCTGCTTTCTGCTTATGACTGAAGATGGGACCCTCAGTTTCTCGCTCCTGCCACTGTGCCTGTTGTTTGCTGCCATGCCTCCCTGCTGTGATAGATCTTATCACCCTGGAAACATGAACCAAAACCAACATTTTCTTCTATAAGTTGCCTAAGACATGATGTTTTATAACAACAGAAATGTAACCAAGATAGAAATTGGTACGGAAGTGTAGGGTATTGCTATGAACAAACTGACTGTGGTTCTTCTGTTTTTGTTTGTTTGTGTATGTGTTTTTTAGGAATATAGAAGTTTTGAAACTTTGAAGTACAAAAGTAGTTGAATCTTATAAGCATCACTTAAAGGACAATTATAGTGGAATCTTAAACGATGATAGTACTGAGGGCAGCTCACACTGTGAGTCAAGAGATTTCAGAGGGGAACAAAATTAACAACTGGGAAGAGGCCAGTTCTTTGATGTTTTACCAAAGCATCTGGTTACTTTCTGATCTTTTCCTAAGAACTTGTCTGAAGCTCAATCCAAAACTAATGGACTAATTTATTTGGTGGGACAATTTCAAGGCATCATGATATTTGAGGTGTAGTTTTGTGGTTATTATTAATAACCCCTATGCAGGTTTGCAAAGAAGAAGAGCAAGTGGAACAAAAAAGAAAATACAAAATGAACAGGGTAAAGGGAAAAAACAATACTACAAAATGTAATGTTTCAGCCACGGTTTGTGATGAAAAATGTAATAACGTAAGTGTCATTAAGAAGTGTCATTCCTATTCTGAACTGGGATGGAGGGAAGTGTACCCTTGGAGCTAGATTCCACCACCCAGCTAGGTTTACTTCTTAAAAAGCCTTTTCTGCTCCTAGAAAGCAATTGAATATAAGCCTTTTGCTAATGTCATTCAAACTGGCAGAAAAACTTGATAATATCATCCTCCGCAAGGTGCTGGCTTTGGGAGGTATGCAGAAATACAGTAGTGAATTGTTCCAGAGGGCCAGTGAGGTCACACCATGCATGGCAGGTAGTCCCCTTTTTAAATGGAGGAAAGTGTAGGAGGTCCTGAGAGGTTATTTTTGTGAAGCTCTGAAAATGAAGCCTAGATGTAGCAGAGATCACAAGATATAGACACCAGAGCCATGGAATATCTGTCAAGGATTGCCACATAAAATTAGTGGACCTAGTCAAAGACAGAGATGGATGTTGCAGGCAGCAAAGCTGGGGAGGTGAAATCATCTAAGCCTTTTGATACTTGACAAAGAGATGTTTGGTACAGTAAGTCTGAGCTCTGCCCTATTCCTCCATTTTGAAATGATAATTTATATTCTGTGTCATGATATGTTGGAAGTATGCAAGTTGATTTTTTTTTTTATTTTACTGGAGGTCACAACTAAGAGATTGCTTTGAGACTCAGAAGAGACTTTGGAATTTGAATTTGTGAACAGTGTTGAAACTGTAAAAGATTGAGGACTTATCAAGTTGGGCTGCATGCATTTTCTTTTATGATGTGGCCAAAGCCAATAGGAGCCAGAGAGTGGAATGTGGGAGGTAGAATGAGAATGTCCCTCTTGGTCCTCAGTTTATGTTGTTGTGTAGGGAGTAAATTTTGTCTTCTGGAAGCATAGCATCATGTCTTACTCAATAAATAAACAAAAGTATGATTAATCAATTTGAAATTTTAAAAGAAGTTTCCAAAGCACTAGATGAGGTTCGAGTACAGTACATGTTTTTTCAGGATAGACTGCTGGAGCAAATAATGATTTAAACCAGGTCACACTACAGGTCCCTTTCCTGTTGATGTTATCATTGGATTGATGAGCAGGGAAAGGCAGAGTTGAGCACAGTCATCCTGTGATACAGGACATTTCCATTTGTTTGCCTACAGTTTACTGTTTCCGTTGGGTCTTTCCTGTTCTGTCCAGCATACGGAAAGTGAGGACAAAGACAGTCATCTACGTGTCTTTATGCAGCAAGTTTCTAAGTGATGAACCTCTACTTATATCCTTGGTTCTAGTTTCCCACTCACAGCTGACTTCAAAGAAGACATACTCAGGTAAACAATAAGATTAAAACCTCAGTGATTAAGAACAAGCCTTTTTTCCATTATGGGTTATAGTAGAGTATGTCACTTACATTGCAAATGTGGAGTGAAAACTGAGAAGATAGAAAGCAGAGTCTAGTTGCAGTCATGTCAAGAAAATTCTGGATTGGCCATGCTACTTTTATAGACATGTGTAAGTGTCTATAGTCATCATTTTGCATAATTTCTAATTGCACCTATTTCTCTCTGGTATTCTGATTTTCTATTTATCTTTCATCTCTGCTTATGATCCTATCATCCCCTATACCCTTATCTAGAGACTGTAGTATTGTTCAAATCAAGTATTTCAATGTCTGAATGGCCCTTTTCAAATGACAGCAGTTGTATAGTGAACTGTAGAAGTTAATGCTGGCCTTAGCCTATGAACTGTACTATTCACCAGATCTGCTCACTTTTCTAACACTGACTGAGCTCTGCATTGAGCTAGAGTTATTTTTCCATAGTCACAGAGAACGAGAAATCTCTGGGAATTTCCATTTCTCCAGGGCAGCATGCAGCTCTTTGCTCATAAGGATGTGAATAGGAACCCCAGATTGATTGATGCCTTGATGAAAAACGGACTCCAAGGTATAATTTAAGCTCCAGAGTTTCCCCATGAAATGGGACCAAAACAAAAACATTTTCTGAAGACTTACGTTGTCTGATCTCATTCTTTTCTTTCTCCGCCGTTTTCCTGGAAGTATTTTCTTACACATCATTTTCTTCTGAAAGCTTGTCTCAAGGACTGGGTCTGTGGGACCTGGATTGTACAACGGCGTCTTCTATCAATCTTAATGTTTTATCAAGACTGACCAGACTTCTCATAATAGAGCTTGCTTGCTTTTCAGTTCTCTCTTTCCTCTGTCAACTTATTTGGTGTTCTATTACCAAGTGATTGTGACTCACATGTGCTGCTGCCCTTCTGCATACTTTGTACTATTTTATTCATTAATCCTTCATGATTATCTAAAACTTTCCTGTTGCTTGAAAAGTCTTGAGAAATGCATTCTTCTCCCCAAGTCGTAATGAAGCATAGATACTGTGGTGGTCAGCAGCCCTCAGCCAGAGAAAATTTAGGCAACTTATTTAATTTCTATCTCCTATTTGTTCACTTAAACAGTAATAAGGTTCCTATGACTTTACAAGAACATATAGAGAGCTTGTCAGGATACTAGCTCTTACTAGCATCAATAAGAGATATTTAGTTGATTCTCTATTTAACTAGATTACAAATTTGTAAATATGAAATTATACATCTGGTATCCTTGATGCCTCTCACAGTGTTTAAGCACAGAGGATACATAGATGATTTATAAATAAATAGCTGGTAAACAAAGCATGCTTAGACCCTCTCCTAATGCTTTTTTATCCTTTAAAATATAGTACATCTACAAACAAATCCAAATCCTTGAAGTCTGCCACCAATTTCAAACAGAAGACTGAAAGAAAACATTCTGGCATTTCTTATGTCTTTTAGTTTCTTGAATACCTACCTTGCTTTCACCTTGAAGCTGATGGAAGTTTCTGCTTTTCTATTTGAAAATATAGTCAAACACATAACAACATAAGACCTGTAGTAAATTAAGAAATCCTCTCTCCTCTCTCTTTTCTGGCCCTTCTTCTTTATCTTTGCATATCTCTCCTTCTCATCATCTTTCCTTCTTCCTTTCTAAGCCTCAGAGACCAACACAGTAAATGTGATTAGACTTTTTCTGCCTTTCTCCCTCTTTGTTTTTGACAGTTTTTGAAAATCATGACCCTGACATCTATGACCTCTTAAAATGTGGTTCTTTGCTTTCAAAAGTGTTTGTTTAATAAATAGATACCATCATATATCTTTGGGGCTTTTCTCCTAGAGGGTATTGAAGGACATTTTCCATTTAGCACATTATTTTCTGAAATCCTTATGTGCGTCTATAAAATGCCTCTTGGATGTTCGAAGTCTTTATGAAATGTTTTCAGTGTCTAAAGGTATTAGAATAGTGGATTGGTGCAAAGAGACATGGGTTTTTCAGTCTATAATATGAGCTTACACAATACTGTCTATAGGGCTATAACAAATATTAATTTGAAGTGACTACCACCTTTCCCTCTAAGGATCACTGTAGTTAAAGAGGATTTTGTTTCTTTTAAAACATGGCCTTTCACGTACATGTCTTTTAACACCCATTTCTCTCCATTTGGATTTGAAGTTCTATTTGTACATTTTGTTCCTTGCCAGAGCCTACATTCTCACCTGTCCTTAAATATAATGAATGCTTTAAAATATTTGCTGAAAGGATTAAGATTCCCAGAAAGAGACTGAGCAGAGAGAAATCGGTGAAAGATTTAGGAAATATACCCTGTGTGATTGCCAGCTCACGTACAGACTCACCCAACTCCCAAAAGCCTGATGACAGGGAAGATGAACAGAAGCACCCCCTTACTCCACATAGGCAGTTTTTCTAATAAATCTAAAACTGTGATCAATATTCTCCATTTATATTTCAGCTCCCCATGAATTCATAACATGTGAAGAACGGAGAACACAGATAATATCACAAAAAACACAGGTCTACCCAGCCCTTTTCCATCTTTCCTGGACAAAATGAACAAAGCCAACCTTGAGTATAATACCCAAGCCAAAGAATAGAAACCCTTCCAGCCAGATCCTTCTGGGAGTGCACTTATTCCATCTTCTTCCCTTTGCCTAATTAGAATCTCTTTGTCAGTCACTCTGTCACCAGAATTCTGGGGCCAACTTACTATTAGAAGTCTCGTTATGATTCTGATATCTACATATTAATTTCCTTTGGGCACCTGGCTGAAATTGCAGAGAACTTTCTCAGTGAGTTCATGCCCCTGTTGAGCCTGAAATCAATTTTATGACAATCCCAAACCACTTTTCCATCTGTGGTTCCTTGATTCTATTCATTGATGTAGCAGTAAAAATTAATCTTAAGGAAAAGATATTTTACTTAGTTTGAGCATTCTATTTCTAAGTGGTTTGAAGGTTTAAGTGAAATCAAAATTTAGGAAGCAACATGACACTGTGCTGCATTTCTCATATCAACTGATGGAGCATCACACAGTGGAATAGGCTTCCTTCCACTGTAAATATTAGCATTATGAATGGAGTAAACAAAAAATAGAGGTTTTACCAATTCATTTAAGGTTTGGTACGTATTTTGAGATACTGGTAAAACCAGCAATAAAACTAATTGACTTAAAAAGCTGAAATTATGACGGATTCCTTTAGTGAGCCTTCCATTCATCAGTTTCCTCAGTCATAAAGCCCTAAGGAAGATGTTTCGGTCATGCTGGCTTACTGAAAAAAAAACTTCTCAAAAAACAAACCAGATAAATAAATAAATAAATAAATAAATAAATAAATAAATCAAAACAAACAAACAAACATGAAAGGGACAGGCAGGCAAGGAGTCCAAGAATGACTCAGCTTGGCCTGAGTATAGCTCAGATCCTGCAGTGGTCTCTGGGGTATGCACTGGTCCATTGACTTGGTCAATCTGGAGCAATAGTACCGGACATTTTCCTTCCTTTTGTGTCCACCATTTGCTGTGGGCAGCTCACAATGGCAGGACATAAACTATTTCAGGAGCAAAACATAAAACTTTAAGGTATTTCTCATCAGGTTACTGTCATGGGCAGAAGGAAAGTCTTCAAGGTTAGAGGTAAGTAACTCTAGGTGGCTAAAAATTTCAGCTTTTTGTCAGCTATTGTTTAAGTAAGATATTCCTGGAGAGAAGATGCAGTTGGAAGATAGAAATAATACCTACTGTGCTGTCATTGAAGAACAGACTATATCTGGCATTATTTTACATGTTAGATAAATACAAATCCAAGAATCAATTACTCATAGGAGAATATTACTGACTCTCTTGTGGAGTAGGGATAGCATTTTAAAAAATTAAAACTTGTTCAAAATTATTTCAAGACAACATTTCAGGGGAACATTGGCCCCAACTGTGATGAGTGACACTGGAGGCAGGATCTCTGCCTTTCAGGGGAATTTCTTAGTACCTAACCAAAACCTTCAGTGCCTTAAATGAAGACATTTGGACAAAGCTTAAAGATAAACAGAGTCCCATGTTACTGCAAGCACTCCATAGAATCATTTATAACCCATGGGCATATGTATGGCTCAGTGGATAAAACACTTGCCAGGCAAATGTGAGGAATAGACTGTAGATTCCAGGTACCTATGTAACAGCCAGATACCTGGCTGACTGTTGTCTGTGATCCTAGCACTGGGGAGTTAGACAGTAGATACTTGGATCAATGGGCTAATTAGAATGGCCAAATCAGGGAGCTCTGAGCTCAAGTGAGAGACCCTGTTCAATATATAAGGTGGAAAATGGCCAAAGAAGATGCCTGATGTCAACCTCTGGCCTCCACATGGAGGCACACAGACACACATCAATACACATGTGTGAACATGCATAAACCATTCATACCACACATACTTACAGTACAAAAAATAAAAATAAAAAACAAAGCCATGTCCTTCACAGCAGGTTACTTTCTCTGATTCTTTAATTTCAGTAACTCATTGTTGCATAGCTACTCTGTGGCTGGCATGCTACCAGGCATCCTGTGTTCTAAACAGAAGGAGAGACATGAGTAAAAGAGAAAATGGTGAGCTAACGAGGACTATTTATTTTTAATAGGAACTCAAAGGCCGTATCCATCCTATTCATTAGAACAAGGTTACATCGTTAGCCTGATAACAAACAATAGCCAGTGGACTAGAAACTACAATGATTTCCTTAGCCCTGGTACTGTCATGAGAAATTGTATGATAGCTGTATATGCAATATTAAAGTGTAAGGAATGTAATAAAACTAATAACATACATATTATCTCCCATGCTTGTTCCAAATATTAGTGGTTTCACATGCAATCAACATAAAACTAAGGTATTATATTCCTTACTTGTACTTATTTTTGACACAGGAATCACTGGGAAATAGTAATGTCTCAAATGCTCTGGGGCTATAGAACAAGTGCCTGTGTGTTAGACAGGAACATATCAAGGTCAATCAGGTGGTTTTGGTATGGGAACTTACCTTTTGGCAGGTCCTTATGTGCGACTTCTCTCTTAAGACTTGAATGTGTTAACTTGAAAGGATAGAAAATGACAGATGTTATGGAGGAGAGTGATACTGCTTATGCCAGGCCTTAACTAGCAACTCTATTGATCTAGTATCATGTATATAATTTTGTGATTTGTAGATCTGCCTATGTCTGTGTTTTCAGAACCACAAACTATCTTACTGAAGTATATAATAGGCAGTTGATATTCTTTTTCAATTTTTTTGTTGTCATATTGAAAATAGGGTCTCATATGTCCCAGTCTGACTTCAAACTCATAATGAAGCCAGAGATGACGTTGAACTCTTGAGTACCAGAAATACAAGTGATTACCACCATGTTCAGAGTAAAGTCTCAGATAAAAAATGAAAGCAAGTGTATAAGCACCCCTGTCTCTCCTGCTGTTGGGGATAATTTTAAGGTTATCATAGTTTCTCAGGTCTCAGAAAGACAAAATCTGAACCATTCACAAGATGCCCTCATAATTAACATAGCCTTTGCTGGCAAAACATGTTCCTAGTGATACAAACTGAATATGACATGGCCATTCAGAGCCTCATCTGTGTTTTGGCTGTCAGAGAAATCTTCAGATCAAGATTCTCTGGGGAGGAGGGTCTTACCTCAATATCATTCAATATATGTTTAATAACCATGGCTTTGGCTACTTTCTCTCTAGACATTTTTAGTTTCAAAATGGTACTTTGAAGTCTAAAGCTACTATATTATACAGATAGTATAACAATAGCTTCTGACAATGAGAGTCTGAGCTGGATTCGGAAATTCAACTGGAATGGCATAGACCAATCAGGGTAATATATAAGTTTTACATAACATGGAGACACAATTAAGGAAACAATGGCCAGCAAGAAAAGGTAAAGTTGTTTCTACTACACCTAAGTGGAGAGAGAAGAGGGAGTTGCAAACGCGTGACTGCCATGTGGAAAGGCTGGAAGAATAAAGGTTCTTCTAACAAAATCTGTTCAGCTTTCTCCCATCTTAACAGCTCTATCTCAAAGGAGAACGGCTCTTGCATGTGAGGATGTCCTCTGTGGCCCTCAAGAGGCTGTACAAAGGTCAAAGTGATCTCCCTGCACCTGCTGGTTTTCAGGTGCCTTTGACTTAACCAGGCAGCACACCAAAGCAGCATGTTTAATCCCTTTAAAGAGGCTGTGCTTCTTTTCCTTGCTCCCACAGTCTCAATAAATCCAAGAATTAGGCTATACTTGCTGAGGAAACATTCAAACAGTGATAAGCAGGGAACACCACCATGGCTAGACTGCTTACATGTGCATATTTCTCAGAATCTACTTAAACCTTCCCTTCATATTGGTACCCTGAAGATAGTCTTGGGAGGGGAAAGGTCTCTGAACCTCTTCAGGCTTTTTTTCTCAATGTGACCACTTTCAATACATCTCCTGTTTCTGCAATTCAATATGAGAAAGAAAATGGGGAAAAAATTTAAAAAGAAGAAAATGTCTATTAAAAATCTGTTTTACAACCACTCCAAGTCCAGAACATACAACCAAGGAGGGCTTAGGCTATGATCATGTTAACAATATAGTAGTCAGGATCCTTCAATGGCTAGATTAATAATACATAAAATTAAAGTTTCAAGGTTCTGTGTTGAACTAGACATATTTCAAATGTTCAATAGCCATATGTCGTAAGGGTCTGCAGTGATTGACAGCACAAACATTTCCATCACTGCCAAAGCTCTACTGGCTGGAGTAAAGCTGGATCTCCCAGTTGGCAAAAAAAATCCCAACTTCCACAAAAAAATCTAATGCTTTACACTCTAGCCAAGGTAATGCTTAACCATACCTATCAGAACACTTTACTCTGAAACTCATTAAAGAAACAGCTACTACATATTTTACCTGTGTGGGAACCCTCCTGTAGAAAGAAAGATCCAAAGGAGTAAGTAAAGAGGACAGGAAAAAGAGTAAGTGGCCAAATCAAGTTCTGATGGCAGTCAAGTGACTAAGCATCATCTTCAGCTTCCTCTATACACAGTGCACTTTAGAGTCGTACATATCGTACAGGGACTCTGGTGGGATAGGTTTAGTCAGGATTCATTATGAACAGCAGATTCTGACATACTGGAAAACACCTATATTCCTCCTTTTGTAGTTCAATTTAAGCTTATACCCAACTAGCTTAGAAATAAATGAGACTCAGACTATGGTTGTTTTATTTGGACTTGACAGTGACTGTGGTGTCACCCCTAATCTACTCTTCTGACTGCTGACCTGGCTACCTCTCCAGTGGTGCATGGATACTTACTGTTTCTCCTGGTCATGTGCTCATAGATACTCTCCTCCCATTCCCTCACCTTTCTTCCCCTTCTCTTCTCCTTTCTCTATCCCAACTAGGTCACTCCAAAGCCACCCACCTCTAATCCCTCCAGTAATTGGCTGTAGCCCGTTTTATTTAACCAATAGTTTTAAATTAAGGAATAAGATTTACACAAAAGCCTCTGAATGTGAGAATTTACTCATTCGCTAGTATGCTTAGACCTTCTCCAACAGAATTAGCATTACAATACACAGCAACAAACCAAACCACAGCAATTTTTATGCCTGCTGGAAGCATAGGTTATTTTTGCTGATCTTTCCTTTTTTAAGATAATATTTCATCTAAGGTCACTTCAACTGAGTCCTGAAAGTCTCTTACCTCCCAGGTCTTTAGTACTTTCTAGAGTCTCCCCACCTCCCACCTTATGAGGCTCCTTATTTCCATTCATTCTGCTGGCCTTCAAGGCTTCTCTCCTGCCCCCTCCCCATACCTGATCCTGCTTCCCTTTTCTCCTCCCCATCCCCTCTTCCAACCAAATTCCTCCCTCCATCTGCCTCCCATGATTATTTTCTTCCCTCTACTAAGTGGGATTGAAGCATCCTCACTTGGCCTTTCTGCTTGTTGAAGTTCTTAAATTCTGTGGATTGTATTATAGGTATTCTGTACTTTTTGGCTAATATCTACTAGTAGTGAGTATATACTATGTATGTCATTTTGGGTCTGGGTTACCTCACTCAGGATGATATTTTCTAGTTTCATCCTGCAAAATTCATGATGCCCTCAGAGTGACCCTACATGAAATGTCCAACAGTAAAGAGTCTACCTCCACTAGATAGACAGGGCCTCAAGAGGACAGATGGTGTTACTAACCCACAGTCAAAATTTCTGATCGAGAAATTTTTGTGTTGAGAACTGCAGAGACAAAAATGGAGAAGAGACTGAGGAAAAGGCAGTTCAGTGATCAGCCCAACTGGGGATTCATCTCATGGGAGACAGCAAGGCTTGACACTATTACTGATGCTATGATGTACTTACAGACAGGAGCCTAACATGGCTGTCCTCTTAGAGGCTCAACCAGCAGTTGAGTGAGACAAACACAGATACTTACACCCAACCACTAGACTGAGCCCCCAGAGACCCCTATGGTAGAATTACTTGAAGTATGGAAGAAGCTGAAGAAGAGGGCAACTCCATAGGAAGACCAGCCATCTCAATTAACCCAGATCCCTGAGCCACCAACCAGGCAGCATACAGGTCTGGTCTGAGGCCCCTGACACATATGTAGCAGAGAACTGCCTGGTCTAACCTCAGTGGGAGAGGTGTGCCTAATTCTTGAGAGACTTGCAGCTCCAGGGATGGGGTAGGCTTGGTGGTGGAGGAGCATCCTCCCAGAGACAGTGGGAAGGAAAAATGGGTGAGAAATTGGGAGAGGTGGGGATCAGGAGTGGAGGGCAATGGCTGGATTGTAAATAATTTTTTAAAAATAATATTTTATTAATTATCTGAGAATTTCACATAATGTATTTTGACCAAATTCCTTCTATTCCATACCCCAATTCTTCACAGATTCACCTCAGCTTCCCTAGTCTTTCCCACCCTTGTTTTCTCTCATCTTCATTGTGAGAATGCCTGCAAACAAAATTCACAGACATGTCCTTCCCATGCCCCACCAAGACTAACTACCCTGAAGTTCTTATCTTTCAACTTTATCTACAGTGAGCCTCTAGCCACTCATCAGTTACATATTTGGATCCTGGCTGGGGTTGACATTGAGGTTTCTGCTCATGGGAACTGGGAACCTCTGTATCCACCTGACCACCTTTGGTTTGTAGGGCAGTGACCTGCCCCATGATCTCAAGATGCATGAAGAGCAGTTGGTTTTCAGTTTTCAGCTTTTTACTTCTTATTATGATGGAAGACATCTCAAATCCTCAATTGCTAGCAGGAAAACAAAGAGCGTGCATTAAAACAAAATAAAGTATTTGGAATTCCTACCGGAAGGAGGGCAGGCAAGCGCTCTATTTTCTCTCCTGTGCCCTCACTTCCATTCCTGAGCTCAGTGTTCCCCACTGAAGCTGTTGCTACTGTTCTGATTAAAAGTGGCTTCTTTTACTAATACATTCTTCCCTGTGGTTATTAACTTCCTCTACCCTGAGTGAATTGGGCCTAAAACTCATTATTACGTCTCAAATGTTCCCTTCACTCCACTTACAAAGCTGGCCACAGTGGCTTGTAATCATTAGGAATTCTTTGCACATACAGTGATATACCACCTCGCATCGTTCTGAAGACTTATGAGGCATATGTTGCAATCATGGGATATTAAAAATAATAATAAAAAAACATGAGCAGATTACCATGGCCGTTTGAACCGCGGTACCTGCTGTGTGTATATCCCCAGCTGGCCTGTCTCTCACAGCGCAGCTTCTGTATTCTAATTTTTAGGACTTTGAACTAAAAAGATAATGATTGGCTTACCACCTGGTGAGCTAGATGTTTCATTTTGTTATTTCTCCACAGCCTGGGGCAATGTCAATCTGGTTGGTATCTCCCTTCAAACCCCATTCTTCCTAGGTGAAGGGCTCCAGTTAATGCACCAGAGGAAGGTCTAAAATCTAGGTGCAGGTGTCCTGGGTGAGTAAGTCAAGGAGACTTTACCACCTGACATTTCATAGGTGTGTGTTGGTGTCTACTAAGGACTATCCTGAATGTTTATATTTTTGGTTTTTTTCCTTAGTTTCAATTTTCTATACAATTGGATTTTATACCAAACTAGGAAGTATTAAGCTATATTTGCTTTCTGCCTCCTCCCAGATATTTTTGCAGACACACTGTCTTTGAATGATCACATCACTGTAAACCTGGTGTTACCCTGCTAGACTAGGAAATAAATTCCTCTCGTTACTCATGTGGCCTGATTAACAGCGAATCATAGATTTTGAAATAATTAAGAGATGCATCTGATGGAGACTCACAGGTTCTCTGTTAAATAGAATCTAATTTTCTTTGATGATTCAGAGGGTATTTTTTGCAGCTCGCGTTAATCATCATTGTTCGGAAAATCAATTGCCAGCTAAGCAAGATTCCCAATTGCTATGAGCAGATAAAATAGCTCTCAGAACTTGCTCTCACTGAACTGCGCTCTTTCTAGACATTCCCTGTGTTTGCTGCAGTTTATATCAATGAAGTTTTAGCAACACTACAGACTTCCCCTGTGATGTGCTGAGGTGACATGTGTATTTTAAGAATGTGCCCATGTAACTACAGTGTGTCTCTGCTGGTTCTTATCCTATCATGCAATAAAGTTTTTCCAAGCAATGGCTCTATACACTGTTTGTGGCTTTGTCCTGGGTCAGTGGGGACAGGAGAGGCATGAGTTGCCAGTCAGACTATAAAAAGCAAATCTCCAGGCCACAAAATAAATGGCTATGAAGAAAACAGAGTATGTAAGAGGGACCATACAACAGAGGCTTACCATGGAATTGCCAACTGACTAGAGAAACAGTTGGCATAACAATGCACTTGATTGTCTTAGAGAGGAAGATGCTTGGGCCAAAAGAGAAAACAATGGAGGTTGAATTTAGGATAAGCTAAAAACAGAAATGGAAGTGATCATATGGTAGCATGGATAGTACATAATTGAAAAAATATTCAGGGAGGACCTAGGTGTCACCCATGTCTGGGTCTCTGTCTCCAGCCTTACATCTGAAAGATGTATCCAAGGTAGAGCAAAACCTTCCACATGCTGAGACAAATAGTTAGGTAGGACTTTATCCAAAGACCAACTTAAAAGACAACTGTGGAAACAACCCAGGTACACCATTTTGGTATCCACAGATACAAAAAGCCTAAAATCACATTCTTCAAACTGCCCAAAATGTGACAATTGTCATGCTAGTAATCATCACCAAACTGTCCCTGTGGATCATATGTTGGGAATATGTAAAAATTGAAGCAGATACTCATGTGCTTGCAAAGAAGGGAGCAATAAGGCCCCCAAGCAGCCCGGATCATGGCTGCTTTGATCCAATCATGGCTATGCAAAACCAGCCACTTGTTCCTAACTCTGACCAATAGAAATGCTACTGACAAGCACATCAAATGTTTAAAACATATGCATGTGGGGATTTCCAAAGCTAATGTCCTATAGCACAATAGAAATTACATCCCCAAGGTAAGGAAATATGAAATATTAGAGTTTCATTGAGAGTCTCAGTTTTCATATATTTATTGTAACCACTGACTCTTTATCAAGTCATAGCAACTGTAGATATTTTTTCCCTTTTGTATAGCAAAGATACTCAGTTACCTCTTGGCTTCAGGGAAAGAGGAGATAGGAATAAAGAGGTATTGGACAGGGGGTGGAGGGTCTTTGTCATTCTGGATCTTTGTGTAAACTCAAGTAACTGATGTCTCTTCTCTTAACTCTAGACTCTAAGCTCCAAGAAGAAAAATGTCTTTTCTGTTCTGTTACTTCTTTCAATCCAGTACCTAGAACAAGGTTGGCCATGTACATGTGTAGAAGGAAGCAAGCAGTCAATATGTTCATGAAATATTTTAAAGAACTCATTTTTTCTAGAGGTAGAACCACTAGTTTCATGGAGGATCTGTCAAGTTTGCTTGCTCTGTTCTTGTGAAACACTATGGCTGGTTCTTCACAAATACCCAAGGCTTACCTTCCTCCAACTATTTAGAGCAAAAATACTGGAAATAGTGAGAGTCAACTAGGATACTAATACGCCACCATGGCTTCAGCACTAGCAGGGCAAAGGCAGGAGGATCATGGGTTTTGGGTCAACTTGAACTACACAGTAAGACATCGTCTAAAAATAAAAACAAATAAACAAATAAAGTCATGGGTAGTATATATTTACTAAGTTTCCATGGTAGAAAGGAACCTTAAATCAGTTTTTTATGTTATCTCAACTAAGAAATTCTCTTCAAACAATAGAGAATATCACCATTTCAGGAATAAAATTGATAATGAGACATCTCACAACTGTTCCAAGAGCCATTTCCATGAGGACTGAACTCTCCTAGACACAAACACCTGTAACTTTAATTTTTTCAAATTCTATTTTTAATGATGGTTCTAAAATACTTTAACCTCCTTTTTTGCCCACCACCCACCAGAGTTGGTGGGAAAGAAAGAATACGAGGAAGTGGACCTGTTTAGAAATGGTTCTTTGGAGCAACTGCCATCTGTATTGTATGGAAATTGATAGTTCAGTTCACAGATTAGCAGAGAGTGGCAGCTCGATCCACTCGAAAACACCTCATAGATATGTCAGCAATCCAGTTCAGTAGAATTGGGTTAGCAACAGTGGTGACACAACCTAGCTGAGACAGCCAGGAATCAGAATCAGTTGGAGTCAGCAGGAGAGACCAGCAGGAACACCAGAAGTTATCGGCTGTACCTTTCTCAGGAAAGTAAAGATCAGTGAAGATAAGATACTAACAATCATTGCACAACTGTACCAGCAAGCCAAGCTCTGTCTCTGTCACTCTATGGAGAACTATTTATACCCTCCAAACATCACATCTTGCTTCAGCACTGCTCTTGTCTCAGCTCGTGTCTTGCCCCAGCATGTGCATCCAATCAGCCTGAGTCTGCGGACATGGCAACAAACTGCAGTACACCAATAGATTTTTGGTATGTTTCTGTCTGAAATCCAGACAAATTCAACTCAGCTACAAGACAGACCAATACATGTGTGTTGTTAGCAAAGAATCTTTTGTCACGTGTCCTTTCACATGCTTGCTTTAGCAAAACACCCTCTCTCCTGTGTCTGCTTCAGTGAAACGTTCCTTCATGAGTCGGCCTTAGCCTTTCACAAGTGTGTCCACTTTAACAAAACATTCCTTCATGGGTTTGCCCCAGCAAATCACAATCCAACTGACTTTCCAAAGAACCCTTAAGTTTACACTTCAGACACATGTTAGGCTGTTACTCTAACTGCTAATAACATATAAGTTGCAAAATCACAAGCCTTTCTAAAGAGCAATGGCTCTTACTAAGGTGAATTCAATCTGAGAACAGATTTAAGTAAGAATGAAGCTAAGAAGGTGCAAGGAAATTTGTACCAGAGAAAGGAGACCTAAGAGTATTGAGGCGGGTATGTGTATGTGTGTATGTTTGTGTGTCTTTGAAAATTCAACTTTGGCTGTACATGGAGAAACAACTTATGGAACAATTTTAGCAAAACTTGGAGTTTACTCTTTAAATTTTAGATACTATGTGTTTTTCAAAAGATGCTTTTACAGAATACATAAGTAAGTAAAATTTTTGTCTCACAATTCAAATTTTACTTTTGAGTAAGAAAATACAAAGTCAAATAGAAACAAAACAAAAGCAACAACAACGACAAACAACAACAAAAGCCTACCTATCTCCTCCTTAGCAAGCATTTTATACCAATTGCATATTTTGTACCCAAATCCTTTGCAACCAGTATAATTTTGGCATGCCTGTAAGAATTTTCTCCTCTGTCTTCATATTTTTTTCATCCTACCCTACCAGAACTCCTATTATTAAGGTGATGGTTATAACACAGCTCTGTTCTATCCTCAAGTATTCAGCGCCATCTTGGCTCATGAGTCTCAAGGAGTCACAATGTAACTTTTCCTCTAGCATTAAACACGCATCCCCTGTCACAAATGAAAGATACAATAAACTTTATAATTTGGCTCTTCAACATTGTAGATGAATTTCTTCATTTGCTTTGATTTCTAAAAATGTCGTACAAAATGAGACCTACATAGTAACAGAGACAGAAAAATTAACAATGTTTGTATTCAAACATCTGAGAACTCCAGAAGTTAGGCATAAAGCTACAGGCTATTGTAATACCACAATCAAATTCCAGAACAAAGAATAGGAGACTCCACAGCATTTGACTTGTTTCCCACGTTCAGCCTGCCACTGGGGGACTGTGAATAAATCTCGCTTATCAGGGCTCTTCTCTCAGGGGGCACAAAAAATATTGAGCAAGGGCTAATACTCCTGCTTGTCTGAGAGCAGTCTGAAAGACTGAATTCTATTTGGTTTGACTCAGATCATTGATAGCCTGGACACCAGAATTTGGAAGTAGCTCCAAACAGACACAAGCAGCATGTGAAAACTGTGGTCCCAAAGGAGCACAAGATCAAATGTCATTGAGAGGTCTGATTGTCTATGGACAAGCTAATTGGTGAAAGTTTTCCCTGTATACAAATAGTGCAGACAGATTGAAGTGGTGGGTATATTTTAAGAAGCTGATGTGCTAGTGGGTTTCCTTAAGAAACTTTTGAAAAGTATTCCATACTTCCTACTGTGCCCAGTCTTCCCATACCCCATATCATTTAACCTGTCCCATTATTCCCTGTTTCTCCTTACTTTAAAGCCCCCACACAGTGCCTCAATGACCCTTCACTAATTTCCTGACCTCTATGCATATTCCAAATGAAGCACACCTATCTGAAGATTCAAGCTAATATCCAATATTTATCTTTCTCAGTCTTAGTTACCTTAAGCAGATGATAGTTTCCAGTTCCACCCATTTATATCTGTCAATTTATTGTTTTTCTTAATACCTGAATAATATTCCATTACACTAACATACACATTTTCCATTGGATAGTTGATGGGAATCTAGATTGTTTCCATTTCTAGACTATTTTCCATTTCTAGAGCAACAATGAATATGGACAAACAAATATCTCTGTAGTAGGATAAAAAGAGTCCTTGGAGTATTTGCCCAAGAATGTTACAGCCTAATCATTTGATATTTCCAATTATTTTTCTTTTAAATCCACAAATTCTATAGTGGCTTCTGGAGGAACAAAGCAATAAAATCCTACAAAATCACAGCATGTAACAGGTGGGAGGTTTATTAAAAGAGGAGTAAGGGGACACAGATGCTGTCTCTGGGTGGAAGAAGGGAAGAAGTGAGGAAAAGCACAGCCTTCTGTTGGACTGTAGTTCATTGTGCAGGAGGACATACAACAGAGGCGACAGTGAGATGTGTCCATCTGGGCAGTTAGTGGAGATGTATCCTGTTGTCACCAGGTCTCTTGGAGCTGACCATGGAGGTACCTGATGGTCCCACGGTCACCAGGTCCCTAGGATTGGCCATGGCCCCACTATCACAGGGTCCCCTTAGGCTGTTGGTGGAGGGACCTGATTCCCAACAGTTTCCACTTTGTACTCCTTTCCACAGTGATTACTTACCTTATCACATACTCATGCCTTCATTTACTGTATTTTTTTAAATCTTACCCATTCTGACCAGATTAAGATGAAATTTCAAAGTATTAATCCATATTTTCTCATGGCTAAGGATGTAAAGACTGGCCTGACAAGACATACCCAGTAGTACAATAGTGGTATGGAGGTCACCTTTAGCTTAGCTTTAAGTCTCGCTCCACATAATATAACTCACACCTGGCAACATCATTAGGACCGAGAACCTAGACAGGTTGTAAACCTTAGGGAGGAAGCTATTACAATTATACTTTATAAATGTATATAATATTAAGCCAAATTTAAATTACTTATTCCTATAACTATAGATTAGTGCATCTATCAAGCCTCATCAGAAAAAATTTATCTTTCAGTATATGGCATAGAGACCCACAACAGATAAAAGTTCAGAGAACAAGAAGAGACCATGGAAAGCTCAGCCCTAAATAAGATCAAGTTATTTTTTTTCCTATATACCTATAATAAATTTGATGAGAATGAAAAAGGCAAATGATAACACTTATAATAACTATAACATATATATATATGCAAATATATATATATATGGATAAAACATTACCAAGGAGTTAAAAGACCTATATAATACAAACTTTAAAACATTGAAATAAGAAATCAAAAAAACAGAAAATTCTCAGGTACCCAAAGCTCACAGACTAGGATAATTAATATTATAAAATGAATATATGCAGATTCAATAAAATTACCATCAAAATTCCAATGTCATTCTTCATAGAAGTAGAAAAAAAGAAAAGATCCTAAAATTCAGATGGAAGCACAAAAGTCTCAGATTAACCAAAGCAATCCTAATCAGAAAAAGCAATGTTTGGCCATAATACTCATTGTTAAATACACCACTGCTGAATTCATACCAGTAATTTTTTATTGTTGAAATTGAAACAAGCATCTCAAAATTAATATGGAATTTCAAATCCATAAATTAATGTTGAAAGGAAGATCAAAAGTGGTACTATCTCATTCCCTTTCTTCAAAACATATTTCAAGTAACAGTAATTAATACAGCATAGTTCTGACATGAAGACAGGCAAGGAAACAGTAGAAATCCCAGGGGGAAAAAATGCCTCTGTGTGTATGGTCAAGGTGCTCTCTGTCAAGGCTTCCAAGATAACTTATTGAGGAAAAAAAAATGTCTTTAGAATTGGTACTGAAAAAACTGAACATTCACGTCAAAGAGAATGAGACGGGAATGTTACTGCCCAACGTATTTAAAAATTAAATCAACATGGATAAAAAAAACCTAAGTGTGGACCTAAAGCTATAGAAAATCTAGAAGAAAATATCGATTAAAAACATTCATAACAAATTTTTGAGCTTAAATATAAAATAGACTGTTTATGGCAGCTCCTGCTTATAATCACAAAGCTAAAACGAGACAGGCAGATCCATAGGACTTGCTGTTGGCTTGCAAGCGATTCCACTAGGCTCTTCCCTGGGAATTAGCAACAGGGACCAAGCAACAACCTGCATCATCATCTGAACCTCTGCCCCACACAGCCTATAAGGGTACTTCTTCTGCCCTAGCCCACCCCCTTCCCCCTTCCTTTTTTTCTCTCTGTCCCCATGTGTTTCTAGTTGGCTCCCCTCTCTTTCTTTCTGTCCCTCTCTGTCCCTGCTGTTCTACTCTTATGCCTCTGTCTGTTTGCCTCTACCCTTCTCCAGGTTCCTTACTCCCCTCCCTTCTAAATAAACATCCTTAATACCAGGTCAATCACATGGCATGATTTCTCACGGGACACCTTGGCATGGACCTGCCAGGTACCCCCTTACTCCCATCTACCACTGAATTATATTTCATAACACTTGCTGAAAATCCAACTTCTTCTAGTTGTTGATTCTCAGTATAACAAGGGAGTCTGTATTTACTAGGTGGGTGCACTTTAAAAATGAATATTAAAGTTGTCCTCTGGCTTGTACACACGTGTATCTATATAAACATGAACACACACAAGCATACAAATAAGATTATATATTAAATGTAAAGAAATTGAGTTTCAAAATATACAAGCAACACAGTGAGGGGGAAAAGTTTACAGAATAGGAGAAAGTATTTTCAAATTGTATACTTGATAAGGGATAAAACTAGAGTGTATGAACAAATTTTTCTACCCACCTACCCCCCACAAATAAAACAACCCAATTAAAAGTATATAAAGGACTTAAGTAGTTGTTTCTCTGCAAACATACACATATGATCTATGCATGTTTATATGTATGTATGTATGTATATATGTATGTGTTTATGTATGTATGTATGTGTGTATGTATGTATGTATGTATGTATATATGTATGTATGTGTATGTGTATAACACTAACAATAAAAAATGCAGTTAACAACCAAAGTGAGATATCACTTCAGGCTCATTAGAATAGATATAAGGAAAATCACACAGATGAGGCAAAATACAGAAGTGTTTGTGGTATTGGAGAGCCTGTAAACTGATGCAGCTGCAGGGGTGTGGGACAGGATGGTAGACTCACAAGTCAATAAAAGCTCTAGAGCTCTGTGCACATCAGTGTGAATGTGCTTACCACTACTTATCACACCCTTAAAACCCATAAAAAAATTAAGTTTAAAGAAAATAAAAATAGAGTTAGGGCATCACTGAGTTCTTTAGCATTCAAATGTTGAACTTGCTCTAAGTTCCAACCTTGACAACTAACTTAGGCAGTGCAGAGGAAATCAGAAGACACACATCTGGAGACAAAACCCTGGCACTACCCTTCTGAATTCACTTTCATTCAATTCTCATCTGTCAAACAATGTGTAAACTTTATTACTAATAAAGATATTAGCAAAAACTTTTACCAGACATAACCTCATGTAAAGTCCAAAGATCCTGAGATTCTACCCTGCCTGTCATATCACTCAGAGGTTACTAGATTCCTTACATGTCTTAAGTCCTTTCAATAAAGTACAACTCAGCTGATCTGAATAAATGTCAAAACCAGCTTTTGATATGGCATTTAGAATTCAGTAAGGTGAAGTGCTCAGAAATTGTAGTTTTGAACTCATGTATGATAAATATTTGAGTTGAATAAGTTAACTTCTTTGTGGGAAACACACTCTCAAGAACAAAACAAGCCAAATGCAAAAGAATAGAGAAGATAATTAGCATTTAATAAGACTTGCCCCACTTCACTGGAAAGATTGCAGAAGCAAAGTTAATAAAGCTAAAAGTAGGTTAATCTCCTTTTTTGTCCCTTAAGCCTGCCATTTTAATATCTTTATTGTATCCCAAGTGTGCTCAGAAATAGAAAAGTCTACCGAAGATGTATTTGTTCAGCTACACTCAACAAATACTTGAGGACTCCCTATGTCAAACACTAAGGATACAGCTGGAAACGAAACCAATTCTTCAACTACTTGAAAAAGAAAGCACTAGTAGCCCTTCTCTTTGTTCCTACATATTGAAGATATATTTGGGAGACTGGAAAATGAAATAAAATCCAATTCTTCCTACACCAAGAACCTTCAGCCTCCTGTGGAAAAAATAAGTAATGGTGGTCATTTCCCAGACCTACCTTTTCTTGGTGGCCCTATACTTCCTAAGATGCCAGCGTGGCAATGGCTCTTAGGTACAAAACCTCACAGATAAGCTCCTTTCAAAAGATTCATTGAGGGAGTGATGCCAGGACAAACTGGCAAGGGAGTAAGGGAAGCCAGAGAGAGCTGGAAAAGAATTGATCAGCAGTGTGGTCTCAGCTGGAATCTGGCTCCTTTCAGACTCCTCAGCTACACAGTGAATTTCTCCACAGTACGGTTTCAGCTAGAGGCCAGTGTGTAGGCTTTGTAATTCCAACATCATTAGTTGTCCATGACTGCCTCTGAGAGGTTAGGAGACAAAGGGATAACCTCCTACCCACCTCCAGCTCTGGATGAGATGGCCCTTTTAGGTAAGGACATAGAATACAGGTGCCCATGGCCAGAAAAGGAACTAGCAGGACCTCTTTCTATTTGGTGTGAAGGGGTTAGAGCTTTAAAGGAAGGGCCCTCAAAGTGAAAAACAAAAACAAACCAACAAAAAAAACCCTAATGGATGAAAAACTCATTCTTTTAGAGATATAATCTTAAAAGTTTTATGATGATGCGTAAAATGCCCCACACTGACCATAAATCCTTTAGTCTTTCGTCTATTTTCATTCATTCCCAAATCAGATCACATAATGAATGGTAGAGCTAGCCCTTTAGGCAGCTGAGTTGGCCTTTGTCTTATAGGTAATTTAGTCCATAGATGAGATGATTCAGATCGTAGTATCAAGGAGATCTCTGTCACCAGTAATCTTTTGCAAATGACTTGGAGTGACTTGCAACAGATATCAATAGACTTGGGTGGATTTTGTAACATTACAAGAGACATATCTTCATTCTCCCTCAAGTGTTAAACTATGGCTTCGATCAGGTAACCTAGAAAGTAATCCTTGATGGGAAAGATTATTGGTATAATGTATTGATGGCATGATCTACAGAGGGAAATGAAATAGGAGTGAAAATATCAGCTGAGTAACGGTATATATTCAGATGTTAAAAAATCATATGCACTCATAAGCCTGTAACTCTACCATTGTGGAACATCTTCCCTGAGAGTACAAGCCACTAGTTCCCAGGTAATGGACCACAGATGGAAGCCAGATCGGCTCAGTCTTGTTTGCAGAATGAGTCCCAAGATGTCAGTTTGAGATTGGATTACCTAGGAGCCAGTCTTCAAAATGTGAGCATCATGCAGGCATTTTACTGACTGTGGA
Organism: Grammomys surdaster; assembly: GCF_004785775.1. Lineage (NCBI taxonomy): Eukaryota > Metazoa > Chordata > Mammalia > Rodentia > Muridae > Grammomys > Grammomys surdaster. The sequence goes on from NW_021604587.1 coordinate 9,959,615, forward strand.
TACATAAAAGAATCTTTATGGAATTCAGGGAGATAAAATAGAACAAAGAAAAACAAGACAGAAAACATTTTCTTATAATCTGGTTTGAGGCTGATATCACAGGAAAGTTTGTTGGGCACCGGGTTATGTCCTGGAATTGAGGTAAGAGGCAAGCTTTTATGACCCAGTCATTGAATCACAGTAGGACTTCATAAGCATTTCCTGGAGAGACACATCTCTATAAAGAGCAGCTGGAAGGCACCAGCCTCCACCCCCATTGCAGCTGGTACACCAGCCGGACAGAAGGGGCTAGGCAGGCACCAAACTGGCTCCATGCATCTTCCATCACTTCATGTGAATATCACAGGATCAGAGCCCTAATGCATAGCAGTCAAAGGAATTGCTTGAAAAGGAACAATCACAGCTCCCACCCACTGCTTCCATGTGGTCTTCTGTCTGTTTTTTGTTTTTTTGTTTTTTAATGCCTCGAAATGTGAAATCGATCAAAGATATTTTTAAAACTATGCTTCATTTTAGGTTATCTCTAAGGAAGCCAACTTTCAGTTCTCCACATAGATTGCCAAAGCTATAGATATACTCTGTGTTCATTGAGGAGACTCACGGCTTCAGCTAAAGCTGCTCCTTTTCAGTCTGTGAGGCAGAGCTGTGCTGGGAAAGCCTACTTGCTCGAGACCCCTGTCCTCAGCACTGTCTATCCTCCTCCAGTGGGTCCTCACTCTCAGGGATAATATTCTGGTTTGTTGCTATGGCTACCCTACTCTGGATGGCCACTGTGGGTTTTAAATAGCTATCCAATGCACTGTTGGGTAACATTTTGTTGTGCTTCCCCTGCCTCCACCCATGAGTGTTTCTCCCCCTCTTCTTATCACTGCTGAAACTCAAATTTTTTTTATGAGTTTAAAATATTTGCTTTAAACAGAAAAAGCCCCAGCAGAAGGCAGAAAGCAGCTAGATGCAAAAATCGTAGCCATAGTACTACAACTGCAAATGTCCTCAAGGATCTAAATAACCTGTACCTATCCTGTGTTACCAGAGACCCTTTTGTTTCTGAGAGGTTCTCTGGGATGGTGGTCAGAGCCACAGGAAAAAGAGAATACTGACCATGTATATGCTTCCAGCCCTTGAAATGACAAGATCTTCATTTTCAAAGACTGGCTTATGTATTTTTTAAATGTCCATTTGTGTATGCCTCTGTGCATATTCTGTCATCAGAGGGCAGAGGAGGCTGTCAGAGTCCCTGGAGCTGGAGGTACCAGATGTGGGTGTTGAGAGAAGAACTCAGATCCTCTGTAAAAGCAGAATATACTCTTATTTGTTGAGCCATCTCTTCCACCCCATATAAAATCTGTCTGATAACTTGTTTTATAGCCCATTAGAGGATATGAACAGTTATTAAACAACAACAGCAGCAGCAAAAACATCACATGTGTGAGCCTGTCTGACATGGTAGTATATACCTGCAAGGTGGCACCCTGGAGGCTGGGGCTGGATGATTTCAAGTTGTAGGCTGTGGTATGACAGACATTTCCTAGGAAGACACAACACACATAGCTAGTTACCCAGGAAAAAGAACGCATAACAGACCAAAGGAATGGCTGCACCAAGTTCAACTTTGTGAACTAATGGGTTTTTATTGGAGTTACTAACAGGAATATGGAAGAGGGGTTACTTACAGGTACATGGAGGGCTCAAAAGCAACTACATCACTGAGAAGCCCACGCTAAGGTCTGTGAAGATTCACTAAAGATATAGCTCTGGAGCTTTCTGTACAGCTTGTAGGCAGCTCCACTCTGGATATCTCTTTGCTCTACAGTTTAGCTTGTTCGAATCCCCTCTTCCCCTCACCCCTCCTTTTGCAGATGTTTATCCCTTTTTATACAACTAGAGGGGGGCTCTCAAGAATCTTTCACATGTATGTTCTAGCAATGTGACTTTTGCTTCATCTCCTAAAGCTCATGAGGAAACAAGTCAATTCAGCGGGAATGCTTTTGTTCAAAGGAAAGTGCCGAACAACTCAGGCCAGCCTGGACTACAGAGTAAGAGCTTCTGGAGTACCAAAGTTTATTAAAAAAGAAGTTCACAGAAGATGCTTTAAGTCACAGATCATAACTCCTTCGCATTTGCTATTTCCATGGATACCATTTGTGTAGCTTTGCCTGATTGTAGAAGCTTGTCCTGACACACAGGCGCGGGGACGTGTCAGAGAGACAGCATCTCCTAGGGGTAGTCCTTGAACTAAGGCTCCTGGCAGTGAGTGTTAAAGACCTCAGGTCCCTCTCCTCTTAGATAGGAGATAGTAGGCCTGCTTTCCACCTTGCTGCAGTCTTCTCTGTAAGTGTTCACAGCCTTAGCCTCCTCCGCTTCCCTTCCCTAACACTGTAGAACTTAGTTCCCTTTCTAGATGAACCTAACACTATTTTTTCCCCTCAGATTCAACCTCTGGGCATCCCAAAAGAACACATAATTCAATTCCATTCATTTCACAGATCAACAATAGTTGGCCAAACTGAGAGAAGACAGAATCAGATAACTAAATTTTATGGTTTTCTTCCATTTTAAAGATAAATTAATTCATTATTTTTAGTGATTAAAAAATACTTCTTACCAATCTCCTAGAAAATTATAGGCAAAATCCCCAAGAACAATAATCTAGTTATGCTAAACTTCTATTTATCAACTGGGTAATCTATTGTCCAAAGAATTGAGGTGAGTAATTCAAGGGATCCAGGCAAAATATTCTAGACCAGTCCTGTCCCAGGATATGAAAATCATCCCTAAGATGACATAAGACTGAAAACAGGGGGAACAGACCCAAGGCTGCAGTACCCTACACACTGGCAGGCTCACAAGTGATACGTATCCCTAGGAAAAGACAAGACTAATGGATCTTATAATTTGGATCAAGAGGGGAATATAAAGAGCAGACTATATAGAGGTCAGGATAAAAGTGAGTTCTTGCCAGATCTTTAAATCCTAGCACTGGAGAAGGCAGAGGCAGGCAGATTTCTGTGAGTTCAAGGCTAGCCTGATCTACAGCATGAGTTCTAGGACAGCCAAAGCAGCACAAGGAAACCCTGTCTTGAAAATAAACAAATCAAAGAGAATCTTCTTAGAGCAGGCCCAGGTTTTCTCAAGCTAAGGTTAAGGAGTCAGACACATCTGTAAAGCTTCACCACAGCTCTTGTGATTTTACGTACATCTTATAGAGATGATGTTGGTTACAACCTGATATAACTGCATCTATGCATCTAAATTTGAACATGGGGCTTGATGTAAAAATCCTAGTTTCCTTCTTAGCATAAACTGTCAACTTATCCCATCCTAGAACTACTTGAAAAACAAGTTTCAATTGAGTATTGCCTTTATCAGATTGGTCTGTGGTCATTTCTATGAGAGAATGTCTTGATCATCTTGACTGATGCAGGCAGGCTCAGGCAACTGTGAGCAGTGTCATTTCTTGAACATGCATTCCTGGAGTGTGTACAAAAGTTATATACCCATGAGCCAGAGAGCCATGCTTCCAGTCCTGGCTCTTCTCGATGATGTTTTGTGACCTTGAAGGGTAAATCAAATAAACCTTTTCCTCCCCATGCTGCCTTTGGTCAAGTGTTGTATCACAATAAAAGAATGAAACCAAAACACTTAAATACTTACATTTTAGCTTCTCAGTACAATAACAATATAAAATAACCATTAGTCTCCTTTTAACATAGGATTTTCAATCAATTATTGTCTTATAGGTTAGTGGTCTTTGATAAAATGTATTTCCTATACTAAAAGTAGTTATCTAGAAATCGATATTTATATAAATATATCAATTATATGTTGTAATGAAATGCTTAAATACTTCTTTTTACTTTATCAAAAATATAATAACTGTCAATGTTACCTAGTTACTTTAGTATATCTATTAGGATTCTATCAATTCCTTGGCTTTCTTTTTATTTTAAAAGAATTATTAAAATATAATTGCATCACTACTGCCCTACTTTTTGGCTTCTTAAATAGATATAATACCATTAGGGTTTTGTTTGGTTATGTTGCTGTTGAGAATGTTCCAATTTTATATACTAAAATTACTTTTTCATTTCAGCAACAAATTTTCTTGTCTTGGTACCTTGTGACTCTTTTAAATATAAATAAATAATAAGGTCTCTTTGCCCACTAAGTGACCCAGACTTTTTCCAGCCACATTGCCTCACAGGCCCAGCTCCAATCAGGGAAGTATCTACAAGAATGAAGTCAGCACGTAAGGAAGAGACGTGAAGCCTGTGCACCTGTTACTTTGGACTTTACCAAATACACAACACTTCCTGGGAGAACTTCTTCACCTTGTATCTTTCCCAACAGCTTCATCAGGACCTTACATACTGACTCCTGATGTGAGTGCCAATGGTATAGCTTCAGTGTCTGCCCACATTGAATGAAGTAACTCCTGCTGAGTGAGTTGACTAGGTTCTTTACACTGGGGTTTTTCTGAGCCCCAGTTAGTCACTTCCTGTATGTGTGCTGTTAGTCACTTCTTGTATGCGTGCTCTTTCTTCGGTAACTTCACCAGCCATATGCCCTCTCATCAGGGCTAGACCCTGTGGTTTGCCTTCATAAACAAAATGCTTCTCCAGCAAGGCTGTGTAACTTTAATCCTGGGATCACAATAGCTCTGCTTTTATTTTATATCTGCTCCCTGCCTCTATTGGGCCAGCAAGCCTGGGGATAGCCTACCAGTGTATGAGATCACAGGGTAGAGGAACAGTGAGCTGCAAACCTACACCAGCCAATCCTCTGCAGTAGAGCTGCCTATATGAATGAGAAGCATATACATAATCTTGAAAGAGTTTATGTGTCACCTGAAAATTTTATCATATTTATCAGTTTATCCAAGGCAAAAATCTTCAGACTTCTCAATGTTGAGCTAACCCAGTGGGTTTTGTTTGAAGGCAGTAATTTAAGGTCACTCTATCATACAGCACAAGTTAACAGATAGTATGTTCTTATTCTGCAACATATTTAATATTCAATGGATCTGTGCTGCCTACAGGAACAAGGTAAATCATATTACTTTTGCATAGTAGTAATTTCCCAGCTCAGCATTTATATATCTCTATATCTTTGCACTCATATCATAAAGCTAGCAATGGACCAACTCCAGTGAAATGCTCTTAATCTGTGAAAAAGCTCCTCGTTCTTTAATGTAGAATAATAGCATATTTTATTGAAACTATAGTATGACATAGGAACCAGTAAAAGTCTTATAAGGACTATGTCATTTAATTTTCAGCTCAATTCTTATTGAGAATCAATTATTATTCTAAATTTAAATATGAGGAAACTGAGGCACAAAGAATTTAAGCCAAATGCATGTCCTGTTAGAAATAAGATTTCAAAAGAAAAAAAAAGAAAGAAAGAAAGAAAGAAAGAAAGGAAGGAAGGAGGGAAGGAAGGAAGGAAGAAAGAAAGAAAGAAAGAAAGAAAGAAAGTAAGAAAGAAAGAGAAAGAAAGAAAGACGATTTCATTCTGAACTGCTTGCCTGAAGGCTTCCTTGTTATCATACTCTCCTGTTCTGTGCCTACCATTCCTTGCCTCCCATTTCAGGACTTAGCTTTACTTTAATAAAAAGAGTGACCCTTGTGTCTCCCACTGTGTCCTGGGTCATATTCTACAGAATTACGCATTTATAGTAGTTTTTGATCAGTTGACAACCAACAGCTACACTTGTCTTTCGTTCTCTCTGTGTAACCAGAATAAAAACAGGGAATCCCAGAATCTTTCTCCTTGTTACTTGGCATGTCCTTGAGAAACTTTGATTCAAAGGCCACCTATCTTTGTACCACACACTGAAACTCCTATTTGAATTGGGACCCCCTTTTCTGCTGTTCCTGAGAACAGTTGTTCTTAGAATCTTTTGTCCTTGTACATTTTATCATGCAAAGCAACTCCCCAAATATGTTATATTCAATCAAAACTCAACTTTTCAACCAATAGCCTTCCCACTAGAGAATTGTTCTGAGAAATTATTGACCATATTTGAAGTTAAAAAAAAAAGAATTTCTCTGTTTGTAAAACATTACTCACCAAGCTCATCTAATGGGTACTTCAGAATTCAAATTCACATATTTAAAGGTAAGGGCCGTAATGGATGCTGGTATACTATGTAGATGACTGTATTTACTTCAGCCACGGTGGTATCAGCTGCTCTCAGCTCACAGTTGCTCTCTAGGCAGAGCATCACATCAGTGGAGTGAAGCCTAGCATCCTGTAAATGCCTGGAAGGTCCTAACACTCACCAAATGAGGGATGTCCAAACTCAAATACTGCAGGCACCCTGCTGGTGGCTCAGTGGGAAACATTCTACTCTAGAGCTCCTGGGGCAGTGAAGGCAAAGCTAAATTACAGCAGAATCCATGATTCTCTTGGCTCTCTCTCTCTGTCCCTAGTCAGCTTTTCCAAGCACTTTACACTGTTCTCTTGAAACTTCTCAATAAATGTAGAAACTCAGTAGCTCAGATGTTATTTCCAGGGAATCTACCAAAGGCATCAGATGCATGAAAATCAAGAAGCAATTTTATTGGGGATAAAAGTGAAGGTTTATTCAGGGAAAATGCTATAAATTTATTTTTCTAATAATCAATAGTTATAAAATATTAACAATCCAAAGGACAAATCAAAAGCCCTGTTTCTAACATCTAAATCTGAAAGTTCTTATACAAGACTATAAATGCTCTCACATCCATTGGGTTACTATTAGCTGCTGTTATAAAGAAACCTCAAATGCAGTGAGTAGTTAGCTTCAGGCTAGTGACTAAGCCATCTGAGTGTGCATATTCTCAGAGACTTTGTTTGTTTTGTTGTTTTAATTTTTTGTCCTTCTGCTCTTTTGCTTGTATATTATGGTTTGGGATTTTGTGTTTTTATGGGTTCTATTTTGTGTGTATGTGTCTCATG
>NW_021604587.1:9966566-10001750 GCF_004785775.1 Grammomys surdaster
AAACTTTGTTTATTGATCCTCAATCTCGTTGCTTCTGTCCTTTGCATGAGGGCAAATTGTTGGCATACAGTAAATTTTCAAATGATAGTCATTAAGGAAACAATTAATTAATGGGACATATTGTATTTTCTTGTACATATTATGATTTTACTTAATTCAGAACACTTTACAAATGAATATGTAGGTATATACCTGTTACTCAATTTTTTGGAGGCAAAGTTAGGACAGTCAGTAGTTCGTGGCTACCTTTGGTTATTAACAATTTCAAACCAACCAGAGCTACAGATTTGTCTCAAATTTTTTTAAAAAATGAAGAGACTTTGTAATTTAAGTAGCCACTAGTGAAATAATATCTCATATAATTTATGTATCAGTGTGGCTAGTTGTTCAAGTAGGGATAATTATTGAATAAAATATAACAGGATTATCCTGTTTCAGGGCTAGATATCAGCATTAATATATACAGAACGTATATTGAAAATAACTTTTTTCACATTGCAGGCATTTTGTATTTCTCTCTTATATACAATATAACATCACCACTTAACAGCTGCGTACAACTTCAATGGAACAGCCATGCAGTCAAGTACCAGAATTCATAAGTACATTTGCCATCTGGAGTCAAGATGAATGTAATTTATCCATGTCTGGGTTAATCAGAGTTTAAACTCACTCAATTGATGGAACAGATATGAAGAGGCATTGTTTTCTAAATGTAGGCTAAGTCAGTCTCAGCGCAATCTTTCTATGTTTTTGCCAGGTAGCTACCATTCATTCCAGGGTAAGACTTGCAGTAGTATGTATGAGTTTTACATGTTTGTTATATGGCGTGAAATAAGCCAATCTTGTTAAGATAGTTTGATTTAAAAATAAGATGTTAGATTCATAGGTGAAGCCAAGAGAGGTTTTTTCTATCTATAAATTACTGGGCACTTTATATACACATGCACAGGCAAGTGTACACAAGGTATTAAAAGCAGAAAAAAAAGCTAATATGCAAATTTTCGAGGAATTTGAGAACACAGGTAAAGTAACTGATTTTCTTGAAAGACAAAATTAGCAAAACCAAACCAAAGGATGAGATACTTTCAGTAAGGCTAGTTTTTAAGTTAATTAAATAAATAATAACTACCAAGGAGGGTTTTGGAAGCAGTTTAATGATACAAGACTTGTTCGGTGATGAAGAGAAGGAGGAGGAGGAAGAAGAGGAGGGGGAAGAGGAGAGGGAGGAGGAGGAGTAGGATCTCTCAAAACTAAAATCATTCTCACATGGGATCACTGATGAATTTAACCAAGATGCAAGGAAAACTCTATATCAGTCTTATACTATCCACTCAGACAATAAGAAATCCTTTCTAACCCATTCTATGAAACTTCATTACCTCTGTATCAAAGTCAGATCAAGAAAACTAAGGCCTGATGTCTCCCCTGAGCAGAGAAACAAAAATCCAGAACAAAATTTTAGCAGATTGAATCTACCAATATATAAAAGAGATTTTGTTGCTTTTATCACAGAAACAAGTGAAGTTTTATTTCAGATACGCAAAGATAGTTCAACATTTAAGAAAAAAAATAAATGTGAAAGTAACCCTTCTTTTAATAAACCAATGAAAAAGTGATATGAAACTTCACAAACATGAAAAAGGCAGAAATCTAAATATCCATAAAACTCTCACAGAATGAGCCCCAGAATAAGCACATACAAAAGGCTATTGATATCCAAAGACAACAAATCTTGAAAGAAACTTCAGAGAAATACCACATCCAGGATGGTTTGGTCCTGGAAACCTGATTGGGATGGCAGGACAACTAAGATAGAACAAACACACACAGAAATACTGGGACAAGACAGACTATGCTTATTCTGGTAGAGCAGTGCTAACTACTGTAGCAATGGGGAGTCTCAGTGAAGCACCTCTGGCTTCTTCTCATGGAGGAACAAGGAGAAGGAATTGACAAGTCTCCATAGGGGAGTATCCTCAGACTACAGTCTAGTTTTACACACAGACCAGAGAAAGGCTCTGTTATTCCCATGAATCTAATGTCAATGTCATGAACATAATCAGGTCCATAAGACACATTCACTCAGCACTTCATCTGCTTCTTACACATTCACTCTAGGATTTCTCAGTTCACTCATCTCATTAAAGTATCATCTATAGCCCATTCTTCTTTCTGCATGCTAACTTCAATAATGTATTTAAAAACCATTCTTTAAAAAAATGGATTAATTGCTAGTTCTCTTCAAAATGATCAATATAGATTGTCTTGTGTTGTGTCCTCACATGTGACCTGCCCTAGTGTGGCTGGTATACCAAGAGACACTCCATTGGAGAAAATGGATTTTCCCTTTGTCAGCAGCTATCAATTGCAGATGGCTTCTTGGTTAGGGTTGGAGCCCATGTCCACATCCCTCTCTCATGCTAGGATCCCATCTGCCTTGAACCTCTGTGCAGGTCTTGTGTGTGCTGTCCTAGTCTGTGAACTCATACAGGCAACAGCCCTATTGCCCATGGAAGACACAGTTTCTGTGGAGTCAACTACCACCTCTGGCTCTTATGATATTCCAATCTCTTCTGCATAGATTCTTGAGCAGCAAGATGAAGGGTTTGGTGAAGCCATCTTATTTAGGGCTGAGTATTTTAAACCCACTCACTATCTATACATTGACCACTTGTGGGTCTCTCTGTTACTTCCTGTCAACTGCAAGAAATTTCTCTGATGTGGGTTGAGCAAGATATTGATCTATTAATTTTATTTTGTTTGGGTATTATTTCTTTTTTGCCATTTATTTTACTTTTCATTTTTATGTTTTTGTTGGCCTTTTTGTTTCTTGACTTTTTGTTTTTTATTGTTTGTTTGTTTATATTTATTGCTTTTTTATTTTTGGAAGAGAAGGAACATAAAGTTGGGTAAAGAGGTAGGGAGGCATTGGGGTGGCTTGATCAAAAGACACTGTATCATAAACATTTTTAATAAAAAAATCTAAAAATTAGATTGATAAAGAAGCATTGTATGTGAGAAAAATATCCTTAAAATTACAAAAGAAAAACTAAGATGTTCCAAGGTAACCGAGCAAGTTTGGCCTTGGCATTGATGACCTGTTGCAGATGTTAAAGAGGGTTCTTCAGGATACAATCGAAGAACATGACACAGAAACTCAAATCTACCCAAAGGGAATAAAAAGCACATTAAAAGTAACAATGTAGGTAAATGTAAATAGTTTAAATGTGTTTCCTATTTGGATCTCTTGTTTCTACCTTGTAATAGTAAACTAACTAGATAAAGCAATAACTGTAAATCTAGGTAGGTGGACACAGGTTTAATTTGTTATAGCACCAGAGTAAGACATGGAGAACATTGCAGAGTTTTGAATGCCAGTAAAATAATGGTGAATGATAAAATCAGTCTAGATAAATTGGTACTATTTTAGTTGTTAATGACACTGCCCAGAGTGATCATTTAGAAAACAACTAAAAAGTAACAGCAAAATTAGTAATGAAGGAGTTAAGTTGGTGTGGCCTTTTTAATTTATTCTCAAATGGAGGCAATAGTGGAAGATTAGAGGAATTTGAAAAAAAGTAAAGGAGGCATCAGGCATATGAAAACAAATATCAAAATGACCATATAATTTTACTGTATTAGTAATTACATTACAGGTTTGTACTAAATAATGCCATTTTAGTCATTGATGGGTTGCACGCACAATACTCATTCCAAGTAACGAAACTACCTTCTGACACTATAGTAACCTTAGTTTATATTTACTTAGTATATATACTATATTTGTACAATGAAACCACATATTGACAGTTTTCTCAAAATGATTCCCAATGTTTAAAGGGTGGGAGACTGCATTTGATAAGAGTCTAGAATCTGGAGTATACAAAGAACTCATTCAAGTTAAAACTATCCAAGTTTGAAATTGATAAGGGGCTTACTGTTTGATGGTAGTTAGATACCCATGGCATGTAATTACTATTGTAGCCCTTTTAAAGCTTGATTCATTGGTAATGAATATATTCACAATGTTATAATCATTGCTATTCATTTCCAGAACATTTCTATGACTCCAAACAGAAACTCTGTGCTCATTAAATGATTAATTCTTATTCTCTGATTACACTAGCATCCACTAAATTCTACAATAACTTCTGATCTTTCTTTTTCTAGGTGCCTCATATAAGTGTAAATACACAGTGCTTGTCCTTCTGTTTCTTGCTTATTTGACTTAGTATAATGCCTTCCACATTTACCATGTCAAGGCATGTGCCAGAATTACATTTCTTTTGAAGAGTGAATGACATTGTGTTTCATGTGTATGCTGCATTTTTGCTTACTTGTTTATTATTGGCTTGACTCTATCCATCTATTGTCTGTTATGAATAATGCTGGTATGAACAAAGTACAACTGTTATGAACACAGGCATTCAGCTCTTTTCAATGTATACACAGAAAAAAAAACTGAGATCATAGAATGATTCAATTTCTTTTCTGTGGAACTAGAGTGAGGAATACAAAGTATCCTATCTCCACTAAGAAAGTTTAAATATCCAATAACAAATAATGGTATACAGTGGCTCAAATCTCTAGTCACAAAGAAAACACAAGTGAAATACACTGCCAGATGGCTTTTTACAACTGCAAAAAGTGTCTTTAGGAAAAGAAATGTGTAAAATCTAGTTCTGGGCAGGAGATAGACATGACTATGTTTCTCATCCATTGCTAGGAATGTAAAATGACATCTATATCTTGGAAACAATCTGTCATTTCTTACAAACTTGAACTTCTACTAGCCATATCAAACAGAAGTCTTATTCCTGGACATTAAACCAAGGGTAGTGTGGCTACATCCACCTGAACATGTGTGTGAATGGGGATAAGGATTGTACACTTCTGATATATGCACCAATAAGGATAATTGCAAAGGCATTACGCTGCTGTAAGAAACAAGACATAAAACTTCCACATTTTCTGATTAGGAAATGATAATAGTTGGAGGTAGGATAGACTATCCTGGGCTGATGACTCTGAAGGACACAGGACACTAAAGTTGCTTAGACAACTTTACTATATAGGCTCATATATTTTAATACATAATCACTAGGGGATGGCATTGTTTGAGAGGATTAGGAGGTGTGGTCTACAGAAGGATGTGTTCCTGGGGCTTGGATTTGAAGTTTCAAAAGCTTAGGCCAAACCCAGTGTCTCCCTCTTCAGCCTCTCCCCAGTACCATGCCTTCCTTCCACAATGTTCCCCATCATCATAATGGACTAGACCGCTGAAACAGTCAGCAAGCCTGCAACTCAATGCTTTCTTTTGGAATAGTTGCCTTGGTCATGATGACTCTTCAAAGGAACAGAACAGTAACTTAGACAGAGAGGAAGAAAATACTCTGAATATTCCATCAGGTCGTCATAGTGGCAGCATCCACGTGTGCCCAGACTTCAAGAATTATATTCCTATAAAATCAAGTTTTTATTCAATAAAAATTATTTGTTCATCTACCTGCCAAAAGAAAAATAACGTAATTCAAAAATTTACCACACACTGTTCTTTTATAGCAGTGCCTTCTCTGTTTTTATTTTCCAAAAATGTTTTCTCTCCAGCTGCAACATCAAAGTCTTGGATGGGGAGAGCTGTGGCCCCTGGTTACTAATTGAGTTCTGTAAGTCTCATTTCAGCAAATAAGCAAAAATAAATGACATACTGGTGGTTTGGCATCACAAAGAAGAGACAAGGCAGACAGAATAAAATAACATGATTTCATTTGTTGAAATTTATGAAGTAATTTATTTATAATGATTGCAGCTGTGTAAATAGCTATACGGGGACTTGCAGAGGCCTTATGCAAACTCCACTTACCTAATTGTCTTCAGGGGAATAGGAAGCTGATGGTGTCAGATGCTCACAAGCAGCTTGAGTGAACAAAGACCTTGGGATAAGAACCTATTGCTGGTAGTGATTAAAGCATGGCCCAACTTTTACTCAGAACTCTAACTCAGAACTTCCACTCAAAATGCACCTAACATATAGAACTTGAACTGTTCGTTGCTTATAAGCCTCTGAAAGTGTCAGTACTTCTTATCACTTTTCATCTTGTGGGAGAAGAAGCTAGAAAAATGTGAGGAGTAGTTTGGCCCTTTTAGCATGTTCTGTTTTCTTCAACTCTCCTCAGTCTATAATGGAGATTTACAGACTCTGGTTACTATAATAATGAACAAATTATCCTTAAATCAAGGATCAGCTGTTTGTGTTTAGCAGATAACATCTGCTGCAGACCATGTGAAGGAGCAGACCTAACTCGGGAGTTACCCACCCCCCCTTCTCTTCTCCATTCTTCTGTTGCCAGTCCCACTGTTCCTTCTCTGTTAGTGCCAGGCAATATCCCCATGTCCCAGTTAGACCTGAAGTCAGAAAACATCATAAAATAAATAAAGAGGCACACAAGCAACTTACTATCATGGAGAAGCTGCAATCCACCACATCTTTTACTTTAGCTCCATTAATTCTGTGAGATAAAGAACAGTTTTCCAGCACTACCTAACAATTGAGCTGTTATACCCAATAATGTTTCAGATTAGTTCACCCTCCCTATCAGCAACCTTGTCTTTGATCTAATTTACCCTTGCACTCATTATGAACTGTTAAAAAAAAAAGTTGATTTAAAAGAAAATAATGTTAATGTCAAGAAGTTTATGTTATTTATACCTGGATCATCTCTCATTTAGAAAATAGAAAGTCATTGTGTTTTGTGACAACTAGACTGTAATTGTGAATGTCATTTTGCTTCACTTTGTACCTGTTGATTGAGAAGGAGAGGGGAGGCCCTTGGTCCTGTCGGGTCCCCTAGGGGGGACCCTAGAGTGGAAAGGCAGGAGTGGGTGAGTGGGTGGGAAAGCACCCTCTTAGAGGCAAAGAGGAGATGGGAGGGGAGGTTTGCAGAGGGTAGACCTGGAATGAGGACAACATTTGAAATGTAAATGAATAAAATAACCAATAAAATATAAAATAACTAACTTACAGTGCATTAAAAAATAAAAGTGATTTTTATTGTTCAAATAAAAAAATTTTAAAAAGAGAATCTTCCATGTACAGCTATAGCAGTTAACAACACAGATTACACATCTCTCATTCAACTTATTATTCTTAGAGAAAATGTGGAAACAATGGCACAGAAATACAAACTAAGATATTAATATTAATCCATTAATTATTAGCATGTTAATTAATAGCATATTAATTAAATGAACAAAATTCATGAGGTGGACCAAAATGAAACTACAAAAGGCCTGAAAAAGATCAATCTCAGGGAACGACCTCCATTGCCACAGAATGATAATACCTGAACAGCACTGCAGCTTTCAGGCAGGAGTCATGAAGCACCAATTCTGTGAAAAACAGTCCTTGAGTCTGCATGTTAGAACAGCAGGTTTGAGTAAGGTCATGTTAAAAGTTCTGAATGGGCACCTACACCCAACGCACAAGCAAGAACCCCTGGGTCCCAGTTTCAGATCGTCTGCCAATTTCTAGGCAATTCACTTTTAATTCATGTTTGCTACTGCTTTGAAGAAGACTTCAGAATATAGAGTTTAAGACTTGAAAAATTATCTCTGTTCTGGAATCATCAGAGTAGTGTTAGAGGAAGGTCTTGTGCACTGTATATTCAGATGCTGATTTCTGTGCCTTGAGATCTAGTCCAGACTTAGGCCTTGTCATAAATATTGAAGAATCAATATGGTATAAAAAATGTTCCCCAATTATCTCTGATTGGTTAGTAAAAAGATGAACAGCCAAAGACTGGGCAGATGAAATAGAAAGGTTGGACTTCTGATCCCAGCCAGGTGTCCCAGGGAGAAGGAGTTAACTATGAGAAAGGTGAGGGTCCAGGAGAAGGGCCACCAGGTAGAGAAAAAAGAAGACAGTTCTAGTGAGGTTGACTATGAGGAAGAATTTCCAGGAGAGTTCTCCATGGGGAAAGACAGCTACAGCAGAGCAAGCAACAGGAGAATAAATGCAAATAACTCTGGACATATGGCTGGAAAATAGCTAAGATAGCATAGAGGGTTAGGAATGTCTGCTCAGTTGTTGTACTTAAAGCTTGTTGGAAAAAAAATAGGCCTCCATTTCAATTATTTGAGAGCTATCCAGGTTAAAAAAAACAACACAGCCTCTTTTAAATTTCATCCTATAAGCAAGTCTCATAGGGGCCAAAAAACCCACAGCTTTCATGACAAAATCAGCTGACACTGACAGTGATTGACAGGGTACAAAGTATGTTTGCTTGGCTGGTGAGTAGGGTTTGTTGTTGCTGTTGTTTTGTTTATTTTTGTTATTGTTTTATCTTTTAAATATAAAGTAGAATCTGTGTACTCCAGGCTGGCCTTAAATTCACGATCCTCTTGCTTCTGCCTCCCAAGTCTACACCATGCCTGGTTTTGATAACAATATAGCATCTTATTCCTAGCACACTGTGAGGAAGACATTATCGTATCATAAAATGAAAATCTGCCCTAGGAAGGCTGAATGCTTATCTAAGTTCATAGACTTGGTCATCAAGAGAAAGTGGATGTTTAATTTTGTGTACAATCTCCACCTGTCCCAGATTACTCAGGTCCGAGGAGGTGCCCAGAGTGTCAAAGTTGCAAGCACTAAAAGGAGGACATTGCTCCAACCATATCGGTCAATAACCCTGTCAACCATCTAGAGCAGGATTCCCAGCTGTTTGGCCCAGAATCCTAAGGACAGGTATGTTCACCTATGAGGAGTGCTGGGGAGGTAGACTGAGCCACTTTCCCAACAGCCCTCTTGCTTGATAGCTGTGTGTTAAATGAGCCAGACTGAAAGGCCATCTTTGAATCACAACTATCAGGTGAGAATGAAGATTCCATTTAACAGAGCACCTTTCAAGCATTTCTGCACCACCCACTCCTCAGCAAGGTTGTAGCCCACTCTGCCTAATGGGAGCATTGGTGAGAGATGAGAAAGCAAACTATTTTAAGGTTTTGCACACAACTCATCATGGTATTTGGCGATGCACTCTTCATGCTGGGTTAATCACTGCCGTGGGTGTCCTGGAAATGACAGTGAGCAATTTCATGAAAACTTTATAGTCAATAACATTACTCCCACAACGCAGCAGAGAGAAGCAAAAGAAAAAGTCACACAGCTCCCCTGGTCGCTTGAGCAACTCTGACAGATATCAAAATTAAAAAATAAAACCTTAGGTATATCCTAGGCAACAATTTGGTTGGAATATGAAGAATGGTGACTAGTGAAGGGATCCTAGACAAAAGGTGCTTAATTGGGATTTAAGTTGAATATAATTTTTAAAATATTCAAGAGGGAAAGCTGGTTCTTTTAAGAAAAGCAAAGAGCATATGTTGAATATTTATAACATGTCAGACATTCCTGTCAGGTTTTACTGTATTAATTGCCTACAATACCTGTATTCTACCATGACAGTGTCTGTACATCGAAGGTATGTTTTCATGTTCTCCTTTCTGTGATGAAAAATGCAGGTGTTTAGGAACCAGAACAATGGAGCAATTTGTAGGTACCAGCACTAGAATGTGGATTTAGGGGAGATCTGGTTGAAGGGTCTGTGCAAGAAACTACATTTCACCTCTATGATTCCAAGAATTTCTATTCTCTGATACTGAAGCTAAAATCTTCAGATAACCACTAGTTGAACATCCCTAATCTGCAAGCCTTAAATAGTCCCAAACAGTGAATTTTGACAAATTTGGAAAATTCTACATTTGACTTCATGTGACAAATTTCAATCAAAACACAGATAAAATTTTTTAAATACTACATAAATATTTCTTCAGACTATCTTTAATATATAAATATATGTAAACAATGAATTTCATGTTTCAAAAATCTTGTGTTCCATTCCCAAGATTCCTTACTTCATATATGCAAATATTCCTAGAAACTAATCTCATATGCAAATTATTCCTCCAGACAGGTATTTTGGATCTGAGGTACTCAACCTACATTAAGTCAACTGTAAGTAGAACAATGTGTCCATAACAAATTTGAAGAGTAGCTCAGTTGGTGGCAGGAAAGTGGAGATTTGTGCTATAGTGTCCTCTATGTTTACTGACAGGAAATCCAAAGAGGGGGTCCACCCAGTACTATCATTTGTATTTCATTAAACATTTCTATGATGTTTTTCCTTAGAGAATGTGCACAATTTTGCTTAATTAAATGGTAACAATGCAATTGAAGTTGAGACAGCCACACATTTTTCTCTACCTTTTATTAAAACCCCTAAGATACAAAGAAATTAACAAGAAGAGGAGGAGAAGGAAAAGGGGAGCAGAATGACAAGAATTGCTAATAATGCAAACAGAAATTCAGGGAATAGACACTATGTATGTGGGGGATGTCTAAGAAGAACAACGGAGGGGGATGGATGGAATCAAGAACTTTATTCTCTGCACAGCATCTCCTATGTGCTAAGTTCAAAGCAGGCCCCCAGGAGACGGAAAAAATAATGAGCCATGCTTATGTTTTGTACTACCTTCTAAAAAAGGACATTTCAAAGGCTCAGAAATCGATCTCTTTGTCAGCACCAAAGTTTTCCCACCACCCCAGATCCAGTTTGAGTCTCTCTTGCTGCATTCATAGGAGACTGCAGCTTCATGCACCCAGGGTGCCAGAGTAAGGAGAAGAAGATTTAGAGCTATATTTTATGTCTTGAAATATTTGCTTAAACAAGGATATGCTTTGTAGAGAGAATAGAATCAGAAAGAACATGAAAGGAGAGTTTTGGGACCAATCATATGGGTATGAAGGTAGAGGAAAGTCAGATTGAAGAAGGAGAAGAATGTTTGATCCACTTCTGGCTGAACTCCATGAGAAAGGAAGGATAACCCAAAAAGATACTACCTGAACACACCAATATGCTCCTCTGTTTCTCTTTAATATATAGGCTATAAAAGTTTCCTTCAGATATTCAATTAACTAGAGCCTACAATCCACAATAAAATCTGTACTATATCATCATTTCTTCCTGTAGAAGACAAACATCAATTCAGAGGAACCAAGAGAATCACTCACAATGCAAAGAGGTTACTGAAATAGATTCATGAAGGTCGGCTGAAATAAAACGGAAAATTCAGTTCACTCATTTGAAATGGAGTTAAAACCTTCAGTTCTCTGGTTAGTACAGCCCTAAACTGTCCAGAAGGAAAGCCATG
Source organism: Grammomys surdaster (assembly GCF_004785775.1). Lineage (NCBI taxonomy): Eukaryota > Metazoa > Chordata > Mammalia > Rodentia > Muridae > Grammomys > Grammomys surdaster. Next base: position 9,977,778 of record NW_021604587.1, read on the forward strand.
TTAGAATGCTAGGGTGCTTAAAAGAACCTCGGTGGAGACCACACTGGATATTTATTTCCTAGAATAAAGGAGGATTAAAGGCTGAAGTATCCAAAGAGGGCACAGCCAATAAAATGTTTAGGTTGATGCTGTACAGTACTACACTATAATAAGTATCACATAAATAAATGCCTGTACACTTTAAATTGCAAAATTTCCATTTCATACTCAGCAAAATTGTACTGCTAACTTATGGAATTATCTGAAGACATTTTAAGTTGAAAAAGTTTAACCTCTTTTTAAAAAAATTACACAGAGAACACAAATTCAGGAGAATTCCATCCTAGGATAGAAATACATAAATATAGAAACAACTCAGATACATTAATGAAATCATAGCTATATGAGAACGGTTTCAAAATTTACTGTGTCAAAAGAACAATTCCTGAAGATAAAGTTTTATGCTTAAACCAGTGATTCATTAGTCATAATATTGGTTGTTAACAAATGTGAGTGATTATATTATGAATAGAGGGATTTCTAATGAAATGAGTCCTATGGTGCATTCTTCTCAGGAAGAGAGACAGGGGCTGTTTCTCCTCTGAGAAGGTGTCATTTACAAGTTCAAGCTTAGTGGGGTGAACAATAATATATACATTTCTAAAATAACACTGAAAATAAACATCAATAAAATATAGTCCACATATAGAAAAAGGGCACTCCTGACGAAGAAAACACATAAAATTTAACACAAATGGAATTGGAGTTGATTATTAATTTTAATCAACACTGTACAGATAATATTTTTCTTTTTATTCCTCTTTTCGTTGGCTCTTAACTTAAATATTACAGTCTTGAATATTTATTGGGCATGGCTAAAATTTTTCATTTATTCTAAAAAATAGTTCCTTTTCAGTGAAGACCCTATTTCCCTATTGAAAGAGATCCCCAAAGATCTTAACAGATCTGAGAGTCGGAAACAGTAGAAATCACATTCTCTTATTATTATTCAGTAAAGATAGAAATTACTAAAGAAAGTAACCAAATGAAATCTAATTATTTGGAAATTAATGCCTCTGTGCGCTTCTGAGTAATTATTTGGTCACAATAGAGGACAATGCTTATAACCGAAAATATGGGCAGAGTAGTAATCAGGAGACCATTCATATGCGATAGCGAGGTGCGGCAAGCTTCCCTCGGTTTTGTGTTCAAACCGCTCATTACTGTTGCAAGAACATCTTTAAATGGATTAAATTTAGCAGTTTATTTACTTAAGCAGAGAGGAGATTCATGAATCAGGTAGCAAGCTGAACCAGGAAGCGACATATAAAAATAGTTGGGTGGAGAAAAGCGTACTTTGGACATGCTGAGCAGTCTGCAGGCTGTGATCAGCTGAGAGCCCAGCTGCTTGGTTTGCAGAGACTTGGCTACCTATTGCAAGAATCTAAGCAGTTCAGTTGCAGGTCATTTATACACTAGATTAGGTTGCAGCTTGCTCATATGGAGGCGGCTTCGTGCCAAATTTAACGGAACGTTGGTTTTGAAACTAAAAGAGAAAGAAGCATTGCACATGGACTATCTAAAAGGGAAATGTGAAGAAAACTAAGATGAATTTAAAGAAAACTAAAAAGAGCAATTAGTGAATTTAAAAACAGAACAAGAAAATTAATGCATTCTAGAGTTAATTTATGTGTGTCTAAGATGCAGATATCTGAGATATTTTAGGATTGCTAAGAGTAACTGCTGCTAAACCCACACACAGTAGGTCTGAAGCTATCTGTGCTCACTTACAGCTGTGCCCAGTGGAAGCTGCTTAGCCTACCTGATCCCCCAGAGTCACTTCAAGAATGTCAACAGTAACAGTACCTCTTACATAAGGAATGAGTTGTGGAAAGTCCACCTGGCCAGAATGCTTTATAGATGGTAAGGGCAGACTACAAATAAACTACAGTCCTTAAAAATATAAAAGAAAACACAAGCCAGTAGCATTTCACATAAAAAAGAGCATTGATAAAATAGACATATGTGAAAAACTCAACAAGGTAACATATGTTAATAAAAAAGAAGTTTGCAGAGAATGAATAATTAGGGGAAGTGGAATCTGAACTAGCAAAACTGAACAGAAATCTTGTCAAATACATTTACTTACACTTTCCGGATCCAGAAAACTATTTCATTATTTAATCTGTATTGGCATAAAATATAAAAATCCATCCAAATATTTTCTTTCCAATGAAGAGGAAAAAGAAACTTTATCTGAAGATCCAACACAGATCAGTATTTGAGGCAAGCACATCTCAAAATAATGCGTCTGGATGTTAATGGAACTGTGGGATGTTAATAAGTATCCCTGTGGCCTATGGAATTTTAAAACAATATCTTCATAAAATAAAAAAGGGGTAGGTATATTCCTGTACACCACAAATTTATTTAAATCATGTTCTTTTTATTTCATTTTTTTTAAACAATTTGGATGCCAAGAAACTTTCTGCTGAGTGTCTATGGCACTCTACAATTAGGCATACTTATGCATAGGTGAAAAGGAAGGATCCACTTACTGGCATATGGCACGATGATGATCAGGTATTTAATATAGGAAAGAGGGTATGTTTGTATTTTTTCTGCAGGATGCTGAAGGAGCATGGTGGCTGCCAGAGCAACAGGGGAGACATGCTGATGCTGGAACAAAGAATGATGCTGACCTCTGATCTTGCTAAGTGCCCTGACAATGGTGACTGGGAAGCTGTATTGGACATATGTTTCTGACCCACCTTTGCTTTCCTATATCTCAAATGGGACAAGCTGCCTTGCCTCAAGTTTTTATATCTTGTGGGACAGAGAATCAAAAAGAGAAGTTATAACGGATCTTGTATTTTTATTATATGTGACCGGTTATTCAGACTCAACCATGTATTCATCTAGAAATCAGTCCAATATTGGAAATAACAGTATTCATTCAGAAGGCTGGTTCTGCACATGTTCAGAGATATATTTGGAAGTTAGCTGCAGTTCTCTCTGATGTTATGTTAGCAAGAGACAAAGTTGGGACAGGATCTGGATTTCAAACAAGTGTTTGTATATGTGTTAAGGCTCTTTTAATTTTCAAGTTAAAATTACTTTTGTTTCTTCTACAATATTTAATGTCAGTTGCATTGATTGTACCCTTTCTAATTGGGTTAGTGTGTTGAAACCCGGCATATCTGTTATAGAAGTCTATCAACTAGCTTTTGTTTTATTGCCCAGAGTATCACAGAACCTTGATATTCTGAAGAAAGCTTGCAAGTAGTGGAAGAAGTTAGTCAGGCTTTAAGCAGAAGCAAGAGGGTAGTGGGCTTGATTATTGCTGGTATAACAGCTTTAATTACATTAATTGCTAATATCACTGCTTCTGCAATTGCTTTGATTCAAGAAGTTAAGACAGCTACTTTTGTTTATCATTTAGTGAAAAATTTTACTAATGTGTTGAATATACAAGAGGATTTAGATAAGCATCTGGAACAATGGATTGATGCTATTTATCCTATTCAGATTATTGGAAGGAAGTTCAGAGTTTAAGAGTAAGGCGCCATCTTGAGTGTCATGCCAAATACCATTGGATTTGTGTTAGTTCTAAAATTTATAGTGGTAGTCGTTATAATTAGGAAAACATTTAAAAACACTTGCAGTGTATTTGACATAATTCTAACACCTCTCTGGATGTTTTAACTTCCATAGTGAGCTTACGAATTTAAAGAATGCTGTTCTGCTGAACATTGATATGATAGATACTGCTGATAAAATTATTCATGGCCTGAGGTTGGTATTTCTATTTTGGTCAAGCTTCAATGTCTTCAATGGCATAAATAGCTTGATCATACTAGCCCTTTTTGTCCTGGGAATACTTTTACTCCTTACCATCATGTTAAAGCTTGTCTTTAACAACATCAACATGTTGGCAGCCAGACTACATGACTTGAAACTGAAAATGGACCCCCAGACAGAATTGCTAATTAACAGGCTGGCAAGTCAAGGATGGGTAAGATTCTGCACAGAGCCTTACCAACCTAAGACAGAAATGCATTGCTTTTGATAATGCATATTCTATGATAGGTAAGGAAGGCATTCTTGTTAGAATGACCTATGACAGGCTCAGTCTTGTTTATGAGATAAAAAAGGGGAGAGGCAGAGAGCTTTTGGGGATGCTTGGCTGGAATCTGACATCAGCCAAGAACAAGGAAATGGGCTGCTTGTCAGGAATATAACATTGACCAAGGACAAGGAAGTGGGCTTCAGGCAGAAATCTGACAATAGAGTAGAATAAAGAAGTAATTTCAGGCAGAAATCTAAATCTTAGGCTAGAATAAGGAAGTAGGCTTCAGACATGAAAATAACTTCGGGCTAGGACAGGGAAGTAGGCTCAAATATTTTGGTCATCCTGATAAGCCCTTAGAAACAGTGATCATAGGAATGACATGGAACTTTGTTTATTGCCTTGCTTGTTCTTTGACTATTTGTGTTTATTTTCTTGCTTGTTCCTTGCCTATTTGCATCTATTTTATTGCTAGTTCCTCAACCTAGAACTGACCTTAATACTTGCATGTAATTAAAATGGTATAAAAGCAAAAAAGAGGAGGGGGGATAGGTTAGGGGGTTTCTAGGGAGGGGAAATGGGGACAAAGGATGACATCTGAAATGTAAATAAATAAAATATCCAATAAAAAATAAAAAACAAACAAACAAAAAATAAGTATCCGTGCATATACCCATCCATAGACAAGCAGTTGCACACACACCTTCACACGCACATGCTATTCATCCCAAAATCCTGTGCCCCTGGAGGATTGGCTCTCCTTTCATGTCAGTATTCATAAGGTGTCTCCCTTACCTGTTTGCTAGTCTTTAACCTTATTTAACTCTATATTACTTAGAATAAGAACTATGCCTTTCCTTTTGTCACTGTAGTTAACTCTGTCTATTCTTGCCATTTAAATGACACTGCTTCAGTTGCAGAACATTGTGTTCTAATAACACTGGGACTCCACACATTGCAAAAGTGTTAAGCAGAATTCTTGCCTACAAAATCATTCAATTTGAATATTTAATTGCTCTTTATACCTACCCGATTATAGAAATATGGTTTTCATAAACTATTCTCTTAATATTTGTTGCTCCATCATACCAACTCAAGAAAGACATTAACTAATTTCTTTTATGAACATGCATGAAAAATAATAATGAAAGCTGGGTCTTCCAGAATTGTTCTTGTCTAAAAGACATGCAGAGACAAAAATGGAGCAGAGATTGAAGGAAAGGCCACCCAGTGACCAGTCTAACTTTGGATCCATCCCATGCACAGACACCAGACCCTGACACTATTACTGATGCCATGTGGTGCTTGTAGACAGGAGCCTAGCTTGGCTGTCCTCTGTGAGGCTCTGCCAGCAGCTGACTGAGACAGATGCAGATACTTACAGCCAACCATTGGATTGAGGTCAAAGACTCCTATGGAAGAGTTAGGGAAAGGAATGAAGGAGCTGAAGAGATTGTATACCCATAGGAACAACAACAGTGTCAACTAACCCATACCCCTCAGAGCTTCCAGAGACTAAGCTATCAAACAAGAAGCATACATGGTCTGATCCGTGCTCCCCCCTTACCCCCACCAGATTTATATGTAGCTGAGGACTGCCTTGACTGGCCTCAGTGGGAGAGAATGCACCTAATCCTGTAGAGACTTGATGCCCCAGGGATCGGGGATGCTGGGAGGGTAGGTGTGGGAGAAGGTGGGGGTGAGCACCCTCTCTGAGCCAAAGGGGAGGGGGAATGATTTCAAGAACTCTGGAAGAAGGTGCAAGGAGGAGGGGCAACATTTGGAATGTAAATAAATAAAATAATTTTTTTAAAAAGCTGGCTCTGGTCTTCAGCACTGTAAAGCAAAACCCTCATCATCTCCAATTAATAAACCCCTTGAGACTCTCTTTTCCCACTCTAGTCAACCCCATAACCTACAAAATGTCTAAAAGCAAAAATCTATGAGCCTACTTATAGTCAACGTTGACACAGAACTTAACTACCAACCATATTGACAGTTGAGTACAGTTTGACTCCAGGCCATCTATTTGTTTAAATAAAAACACCTTGAGAGGTTTTAGAGTTTGTGGATCCTATGAGTCAGCAGAAACTCATTCACTAATCAGAGTTTTGTTGCCAGCTGAGAACTACAGGTTCTAAACCAGATGCTGTGAATTAGAATCAACTGAGCACCCAGTTGAGCCTGCTGATCTCATGGTAGAGAGCTGCTGAAGTCAAGCCTGGGAAAGCCCTGAGCTTCCTCCCTTTCAGTTACTCAGTGGTATTAGTAAAATGGGTTTCTCAAGACCAGTGTGAATAAAGTTTCAAATTCAGCAGCCTGACTTGACAGATCAAAGGAAAAGAGTTTGGGAAAAATGTCTATTTCAATGGTATCATGTCACATGAGATAAAGCTTAGAATTTTCCACTTGTTGTATCATAAATGCCTCAAACATACAGAATTTGGAACATGTTAAAATTCAGACTTCTAATGAATGATAATTACCTCATCATTTTATTACTATTTATTTAATTTTATTTTTATTTTGTGAATGAGAATTTTGCCTACATGTATGTAGGTATGCCATGTGCATTCTGGGGGCCTGAAGAATGCCAGAAGCCTGGAACTGGAGTTTCATTCAGGTGATTGTAAGCCAAGTGGACGCTGGGAACTGATGCTTGATCCTCCATGAGAATAGCAAGCGTTCTTAATTGCTGAGCCATCTCTTTGACTCCAATGAACTCATCTTATGAAGTATGCCATAGGAGGAAGATGCTTGGGATACAGAGAGATGTGCCCTGATGAAATACATACTCAGAAGAATCAGAAAGGGGAACATAGAAGTCTAGCTCCTGGCCCTGATGTTTAGTTCTGGCTGATTCTACCTGCTCTATAAATACAATGGCTGTTCTCAATGGTTAATATGCATCACAATGATGTGGAGTACTTACTAACATAGAGATGACTAGCTCCAGTCACCTTTAGATTTTGATTTAGTTCAGGTATGGGGCTGAGAATAGATACTTCTGTGTACTTCCAGGTGAGACTGATTGTGTCCCTCCATAGACTCCAAGTTGTCTCCCCCCCCCCATATCCCATCTTTTACCTCCTCTGTAACTTAGTTCACCCAGTTTTCTTTATCTAAAAGTCTGTTTCTAGGGTATGAAATAGCCCATAGCTTTTTTTCACTCTATTATTTTTTACCAAATGCACACTCTCATAAAGCTTGCTCTAGTATGTCTCAAGTGGATATGTGTCCTACATCAACAGGGCCAGATCCTTCTGTATGTGATAGCTTCTGTTCTCTAGACAGCTTTCATTATGGTGTGTCTACTTCTCAACGTGTCTAATAAACCCCATGTTCACGGGGTTTATGGAATAGTGCCTATCCCCTAAGTCTTGTACAAATGAAGTTTAGAGTGCAGTTATCAGCCACTTCTGTGAGGCCATCTTAGCACTCTCAAATCAGCTTGAAGAACAATGTTGTGCCTGCCATGGCATCTTTAAGGCAAGCTGAAAATCTGTTTCTAGGCCAAAGCCTCAGTAACTCCAGATGCACATACTATTTCTCTAGGGTTTGTTTCTTACTCCTCTAAGCCACTGATATTGAACTTCACTGACACATTTTGCTAGAATATGAGGTAAAAATAACCAGAGAGAGAACACATTTGAACTCAGGATTTAATTCAAGTACAAACTGGAGCTTCACTGTATGCATTATTTATCAGTCCTTGGTGAGCCAGGCCTGACTTGGCTTTATAAATACACTATGTCACACTTGCTTCCTGTCCTCCCACATTCTAACCAGGGCAAAGGGAGAGCGCACACACAATATTCATCAAAATTATAGCAAGTGAGGCTTCCCCATTTGTAAAAAGCCATTGAAACCAAAAGAAAGGAGCCCTGGAGTGTGGACCCCAAAAGGGGTCCTTTTTTTGCATAGGTTCTTTTCTCTGGGCCTCTATTTATTCTAAGCTCTTACGTTTCAATAGTGTGGAAATTATGTTTCTTGGTTCTGCTTCAACTCCTCTGCTGCAAAGGGGTGATCTCAAGTAAAGAAGTCTGTGCTTAGGAAGGAGAAAGCTTCTTGCTATGGTAATGCCATATAGAAAGTTCATATAAGCACAGGAACTAAAAGGAATTTAATGGATAAAAGCACGCCTTCCTTTTCTACTTATTTTTGTTGTTGAGAGAACAGGGAGAAGGAGTGTTGGTCTTTGGAATTACTCATAATCTGTAGATTTTAGTAATAACTGTTGAGAAAGAAGCAAATGATGGGGTAAGATTTCATGATAGAGAAAAGTTGAAGGAGTAGGGTGTGTTGGTGCATGCTCACAATCCCAGAACTTTGCAGGGTGAGGCAGGGGGATGGGAGTTCAAGGCCAGCCTAGGTTATTGATGCATTGTTTTTTCTGAGGAGAAAAGAGCAATCATCTCCTTGTCTCAGGCCACTGATGAGAGACAAGAAATGATACCAAGTCCATCATGGTGAAACAATGTACCTCTGGAATTTACTTGCAGGAGATCAATCATCCACATTTGCTGACCCCCAAAACAGCTGTGTTACAGAAATGCCCCATCCAGCATGTGTTATTACACACCCAGAAGCTCATACATGGAACCTCCTTCAGTTGCTCTATACCTCCTGTATAATCCGGAAGAAACCCCAAGGCTATGCCTAGAATCAGGGTCACATGCTGCTTGGGAGTGGGAAGACTGGAGGGAATGGCTGTTTAGGATTAGTGACCTTCCATCTATGAGTGAACATCAACAAGTCCAGGCCTCTGAGGCGCCCCAGGTGGTAGTCACAGCTGCTCTGATTAAGATGCTAATGGGCATGAGAACCATTGTCCTCAGAGCTACAAATTGAGTTTGAAGCCTGAACAAAAGCCTTAGTATAAAACTTGGGACTCTGAAATTACTAGGAGTAAACATGAAGATACAAACATAGGCAAGGGTGGCTTGAAAGATCTCTAATAGCTCAAAGAAATAATTTTCAAAAACAAACAAAATCAACTAACATTGAAGAGGCAACACCAGACTGACAAGAAAGCTTTGCCAGCTAAACATCTGAGAGACTATTAGTACCTCGAATATGTGAAGAAGCTAAAAGTTTACACACACACACACACATGCACGCACGCACGCATGCACGCACACACACACAAATATACATACATACATACATACATACATGCACATATACACCCCCACTACACATACACACACGTACACTTAGATACATACATTTGCACACACACATGCACACATACACCACACACACACACACATTCTGTCAATAAACTGGCAAATAAGACAAACACTTCTCTCTCAAATGTCAAAATACAGATGGCCAATAGATACATGAAAACAAATTCAACATCCTCAGTCATCAAAAAATGCCAATCAGAACTCCATTGAGATTCCATCTCACTCCTGACAGAATGGCTAGCAGTTAAAAAAGAATGCCGACAATAATACAGAGGGAAAGGAATCTTTATACCTTGTCTATGATGATGTAACTTGACAATGCAACTATGTAAATAAGTATGGGGTTTTCTCAAAATACTGAAAATCAAACTAGAGAATCAAAACCAGCATACTACAGACAAACCTCCTCACTCATGGTACAGCAGAATTTTATAGTAGTTAAGTTACAGAATCAGCCCAGGTGTTCATTAATAAATGCACTGACAAAAAAAAATGTCATATATGCATGATGGTGCCTTATTCTGCTGTAAAGAAAAATGAAATTCTATCAATTGTAGATAATTGATGGAAGTGTAGAACATCATCATCACAGGAAGCAAAATAAGCCAGAATTAGACAGGCAGATGTCATGTTTTCTTTCATATTCAGAACATGGTGTGTGTGTGTGTGTGTGTGTGTGTGTGTATGTGTGTACATGCCTGTGTGTATGATGTAGGAGACAATTTTAGAAGAGAAAGATGAGGACCAAGATGAGGAAAGAAAATGAAGGTAATAGGAAATAAATATGGTTAAAATACATGATATATTTGAAGAAAATTGTCATTATGACACCTATCACTTTATATAATAAATGTACACTAAGAAGGCAGAGGTATATGAGGCAAAGGAAGAAGATCACAGAAATGAGGAAGAGAAAGAGGTGAGGAAATACAAAAGAGAGATGATTAAAATAATGGTATCACTTAAATATTACAGAAAATATCCAAGGCTGAATATGATCCCAATAAAGCAACAGAGCAAAAGATATTATGATCCTATATGTCCTTGAATGCAATTAAAATGGAATATGAGAGCAGACAAGTTTAGTTGCTTAGTGGGTAAAAGCTTTTGTTGACAAGCCCAAGGGCTTCAGTTGGATCCCCACATCCCACAGATCCACAGAGAACTAATACCCACAAATTGCCTTTCTACTTCTCTGCAACACATGCTATGGAATACATACATTCACACTCATAAACACACACACACACACACCTCTAAGGGGAGGGCTGGACATGCTGAGTGTAGAGACAAGGTTACACCTGTGTACTTTTCCATTTAACAATGAGGTATCTGGCAGGAAGTATGGACACAAACTCTATGAGTGGTTAAAGAATAAAAAGATTTGCAGTCAATGAGAGTGTAAAGAAAAGGAACTCCAAGAGAACAGGAAGGACTTGTGTAACAGAAAGACAGAGGTGTGGAAATGGGTAGAAAAGGAAAAGCAGAAGAAAACCCAGTGCAAGAAATGCCCCAGAGTAACAGATATGCGTTTGAGAAATTGAATTTATAGGCATGGTCAACAAAGCCACAGATAAAAATAGAATGCTAATCCACGCCCTAAAACATCTAGCCAAGAAGCTAAAGTACAAACTCAACAAATGTCCCTCAAATGCCTAGGACTAGGTCAATAACTGAGAACTCACCTAATCTGTGTTACCTTGTCCAACATAAAAGCATCCGGATAAAGCCAAACATGGACCCATCTATTCATTCCTCCAACTCAACATACCAATATCCTTGAAACAGAGGACACCCATAGCTCTTCCTGTTCCTAATGTGTGTTTACCCCATGCCCACTACTGAGCCTCTACAGAATGTATACATTGGAGGCTGACTTTCTTGCCATACTGACCTCTGGCAAAATACACTTTGTTCCTTTTCATTTAGGAAGTCTTTATTTATTTCTGTGTTTATATATAATCAGCACACTTCTGGGTGGTAAAAATCATGGAAAAGAAGTTAGAAAAAGATCACTGCCATTATTAATCTAATGATCTATCAGGACATTCAAGCAACAAAGGGAGAAATGAGAGAGGAAGTGACTTGTAAAAGAGGAGATACAGGGAGCTGGGTACAGAGAACCAGGCTGGGTACTTTGATGTGGACACATGGTTTGTTAAGGGCTTGGGCAGGAACACTTCAAATCCTAAGCCAAATACACATGCAGAATCGAAGCATTTGAAATGTTCTTTCCAGTCAATTACCACTATTGAGTTAGATCAGTTCATCCTAAAGATCTCAAGTGTTTATAGCCATCATAGACATGCTGCTGGGATAATAGCGCTGCAGTGTAATTAAGTACCTCTGCTCTTCCAACGTGAGCCACAACAAGCATCCAGCTCTTTTCTGAGATCCCACACATCAGTGAAAATGGACAATCCATCAATATCCTCTTCTTGCCACCCTCGGACTGTTTTATGGCAATGCTAAAAGCTTTAATAAACTCTTAGATAATTTCTTTATGAGACAGAGAATAAGATGAGCTAAGCATGAAATAGGTTAGGATCTGTCAACAAATGGGCCGCCATTGTTTTTATGGCCTTCTTCCAGTGGTTCCCAAGTGGGAAGGTCTAATTAGCTAGAATATTGATATCATGTGTGGTTGCATCGATCCGCCTTCTACATAGTGGCCATCCGAACAAAGGAGGGAGACTGCTCAGACCGGTAAATCATAAACTTCACTGCAGTTAACAAGTTCAGTTCTGCCATTATAAACCATGATCCATCTCTGGATGCAGACTGCTCAAAGCCCATATGTAACACCCAAGTCAACATAGAGAAGTGATACTAATACAGTAGCTCTCAAGTTTGCAAGGAGTCAGGAAAAGTCCTAAGGGATGGTGTTTGCTTCTCTCCACAGTCCCTGTTGTAGTGACTGATAAGTATGGAAAATTCATCTACCAGGGTGGTCTTGCCATGAGGACTGCTACCTATAGACAGGCTGGGACGAGAAGTACTGTGTGCTCAGTACCGTTCTTCTCTGGGCCAGTGGGGCCCATGGAATCAGACAGTTGTTGAAGAAACATCTTCCTGTGTCTCAAGCATAGGTATATCAGTTTCAAACCTCAAATGAACAAAGAATAAAAAAGGATTAAAGTAAAAGCTACACTGATTTGCTAGTTAGCATACCGTCAGATCTGTCTTTCTGGATGCCAAGAGACTGAGCTCCCGGCCTTCCTTGCAGTGCTTTACAAAAGACTCTTAACTATAAATGACAGGAGTCAGGTAGTGCTGACGCTAGCATACTCATATCTCCTTGCATAGTTCTTAATGCTCCCCTGATCTTCCATTGGACTACAATTATGAAAAGTTATAACTTTAGAAGTTACATCAGAATAAGAGAGACAGAGACAGCAGAGGCCTGGCTCCCTGCAGAGTTCAAAGGAAGTCTGCCTGCCAATGAATGGCATCCAATGATTGCATCACCTCTCTCAGCTGTTATCTGCAACCTATGGAATCAGTGTACTTGGCCACACTACACACACTTGTAAAATACACACACACACACAAACGGGCGTGTGTGCAAATGTAAATTTATCAGCTTGGAAAAACATCTCTGGTTTAGTGATAAAATAGAACTGTTTTTAAATTTGTTATAGAAAGCATAGGATATATCACACAACTACCCCACTGTAAGTATACAGTTCAGTGCATTTTACTAAACTTATGCAGCTGTATAGATCACCTCTGTCAGCTTCAAAGTGTTCTCCTTCTTAAGGCCAACCTATATTCTATGCTCACCCCAAGCCAGTGCAAATCTTCTTCTAGTATTTCTGGCATTTATTACTTACTGTGCCATTTTTAAGTTAATGTAGTTTATTACATGTAACCATACTTTTTGGCTGCTTTACTATGTTCTTTTATCTACCACACTTCCAAATTCCTTCCAATCCCCTGCCAACAATAGGTAGGAGAGACCTACTGGAGAAGACTAGAGCAGAGGAGCGTAGATCTCTTTAGACTACTTCATCTGATTAGAGCCATTGAGTTCCTAGAGGCAGGTAAAATCTTTGCTGTCATGATATCTCTAACCAGCAATCAAGCAGACAGCAAAGCAGCAATTCAGCAAAAGAAGCAAACAACAAATGCAACCCAACTGCAGAGACCAGCAGAAGTGAGGGCAGCAACAGGAGCAGCAGCCAAAGCCTCTCTTGGGGCTCTGGCCATGTTCTACCTTCTCAAGAGTCACCAGAATTCCCAATGTAAACTACCTTCAGCTGGCAGAATCATGCCCCTGAATCATGCCCCCACCAAAGCATGAGACCAATCATAGTCAGCACCTGTGGACAATCTAAAGCAGTCCCATATTCTGCGCCTGAGATTGAAACAAAATCATATTCACCTAACAACTGGGTTTTTTAAGATATTGAAATTCTCACCACAATTACTTATATCAGTAATTCTTTTGTGTTGTTGCATACATTTTTATAAATTAAACAAATTATTAATTTGCCAGTTGATGGACATCTAGACTGTTCCAGTTTGTGACTATTATTTATAATGCTGTTCTACATGTCTTTATATGGACATGTTTAGTTTCTTGTTGGTAGATGTCTATTGGTTGAATTACTGGGATATATTAACTACAATTTTCTAGCCAAGGACAACCTTCTCTAACTCCCTCAGAGTACCTTTCTCAGTATTCCCAAGTAGCCCTATGCACATATCTTTAATTTTATTCACAGATCTATTTCGGTGAACTAGGCTGATGTTTCTCCTGTAAAGGTATAAAAAAAATCTTTTGTGATATACTAATATTAGGAACAGTGATTAGAGTTTAACAGGTGTGTGTTGAATGAATAAACACCAGAACCCTTGAGGTAAAGAGACTAAAGTAGAGTCAACGTGCTTGTTCATGTTCTGTCAGGTTGGCTTACTCTAGAGTGTTTGTTAGCATTCAGACATATCCATGGACAGCTAAAAAATGATTCCACAATAGTCAGGCATCTTTAAAGCCAGCTTTCAAGGGACCCAGGGACAAGATATGTCATCTCTAGCTGTCCAAGACAGCTAGAGACAGTGTTGTTCCTTTGTCCCTTTGGGCATGTGACACTGGCCCAATAAAACTCAGAGTCTCCCTGCCCCCACTCTCTTTCCTGTCTCTCCCAGAGGTTGCCTTTGTGTCCCACCCAACCCCAATAAACTCCCATGTGAAACCTATCCCGTGGTGTGTTTTTTTCGTCTGGGCCAGTCACCTAAGTCTTATCAGTGTTTCTTGGTATCCTGTCTCTGACCCACTTGACCAGTGGAAAGACAAAGATGTAAAGCGCTCTCACCACTGCTCCATCAGGACCACAACGCTGAGCTGCTAATGTGGATGAGCAGAAGAGGCTACCCCTCCCTCCTGTGTACTCATCCTTGCTTCTCTTCATCAGATCCTGCGGCCATCAACAGGCCCAGCACCAGAGGCTCTGCCTTGGACCTACAGAGGTGACACAGCCCTCCAAGCCGCTCACTTAAGAATTCCACTCTGATAAGTTTTTGAGTACAGAGGTAAGGACATCAACATCAGCTGAGACCAGCTAGCAGCTAATCCTCTGACCGGTCAATCTATGTTCTGCACCTGGAAGGTTCTAATTCCATTTGCCTAGGTTCTGATGCCACTTAAAGACTTCATTCAGTGTTACCTGCATCAGCCCTCACTGCCCATAGAAGCCTCCAATCTAGCTAGAACCCCAATTGACAACACTCCCAGGTCAGGAACATATGCAAATCTCTTTCTCCGAGCTATAGGCTGCCTTCTGCAAAGTGCTTGGGCTCACTAAACTGATAGAGGCCCTAGCTGTTAAACGTGACATTTATTTTAAAAGGTCTCTCAACATGCAAGGCATTACCCATGGGATCTGGGCTGGGTTTTGTTTGCAAATTTAAAATGTCACCACAAGCTTTTAAAGTTTTGTTTTGTTTTTTTGTTTTCCTTCAGTTGGAATTTAAATCTTTGCTGATAACATCATAATTGCCAACAGAATTCCTAGGTAATTAGTATGACTTAAATCCTTCCCTATTTTTGTTAATGGTGGTCCTGTGTCCCCAGGGTAGGCAGTGGAGGGGAGAGACAATTTAACACAATCTTGGAAAAGGGATCTGGAGTATTTTCATTTTCTTCTTACTTCATAGTTGACTTCAAACGTTTATGTTAAAGTTGTTTTATTGGTTAAGGTAAAGTTGTTTTATTGGTTAAGGAACGTTAGTATTTACCATCTTCTACCACCCACCAGCAATATTTCTACCAGCCAGTAGATTGTCTCCTGACAGTTTGTCAATTGTAAAAGGAGCCTAGTGAAGATCAGCGATGGAAGGCGTGTTGCTATAAATGGCCTTTACAAGCTGTTACAAAGAGATGATATTGCCTAGTCATGCTTTCCTGTGACAAATGCATCATTCAGAGTCTTGAGAAAATCATTAGTTATGCCAGTACTCAGGAGCTGTGACAAAGCCAGTTTCTGAGAGTGTGTCAGTGAAGTGGGTACAGTGTTTTGTTGAACCTTATTTTAACTAACAAAGCCAAACTTCATTCACCCTACAGTGAGCAGTTCCTTGTACTTGATATTTTAAGGGATCATCATGGGTCCAGGGTCCTGGAAAATAGAATAAATTGAACTTTTTTTTTTAATTTTTAGAATCTTGACAAAACTTGTCACACCTGTCACCAAGTCATTTGCCGAAGAAGCAATGGCCAACATAAAGACCAAGAGCCAGTCTGGGCAGTCCAACTGAGGGAACTCATGGATGACTCAGAGCAGCATAAGCAAGGATGCTGAATGGAAGGAAAAATACGTCTCTAGAAAGAAGTCTGCTTTTTCAAAAAAAAGAGGATTAATTTTATATTTTGAATTCAAGCATAGAAATAAGTCTTGGTATGGCATGATGGAAATTTGAACATAGCCCATGGGTGCTGCAGGGACATCTTTTGTCCCTTCTAATCCTGTTTATCTTAATAGCAGTACATAGTGTGCTTTGGCTATGCTAGACGGACTTCAGAATGGCCCTGCTGGTATATGCTGTGTCCATCTGATTGACTCTGAATCCTAGCCATCAGAATTAGGGCTTGATTGTAGGAAAGCCACTCATAGGTTTCATGTCTCAGTTTCTTCTCCTACTAAAATATAGATCATAGTAATAGTAGTAACATCATGAAGCATAAAAAAAATCAAGTTAACTCATACAAATCTTGAAAGTATGTTCACTGACAGATGCTATACCATCTTTTAAATCCTTACCATAAAATGTACAATTACAAATGACGGTAACAACTCCACCTGCCTTATGTAATCACAATTCCATCTTGGTATAGGGCTATAGTAGCACACACACACACACACACACACACACACACACAATATGCTTTCTCCAGACACGGCCATTTGATTCATTTAAAATAGTTTTCTCTATATAGTTCTGAGCCATTGGTCCCAAGCCAGACTTCAGGGACTATTTTCTGTTTCTAAGCATAACTGTCCAAAGTGCCTTGAGGCTCCTCCATTGTTCCATGACCCATGAGCAGTTGATGAATAGGTGGATAGAACAGCAGCCTAGGAGCTTAACTCTTGTGTGCTTTATGATCTGCAGACAATACCTATGTATATTTGCCATTGTCCTATAGTGCAATTTATTTGAGATAGCATCAATACCACAACTCAATCACATCTTTGCCCCATACGCAGCCTATTCTCTGAGGGTTGTTAAGTGGGCTTTCCCAGAATCCCAGAAGTTGTGGGGTACAGAACAAATTCAAGGAGTTTACTGACCTGAAAAACAAGTGTTCATTTCTTTTCACAATAATGTATAGTTTCCACTTTCAAAGTTGATGATTACAAGAGAAAAAAGAAAAACAAAACTCACTTATATTTCAACCTGTTTGAAATTTCTGTTTATTTACATAAAAAAGCAATTGTCCTTTCCTTTGTTCTCTAGGGACTGGTTATGTTTCCTAGAATTTCCTTGAGAAATTAGTGCATTTCCAATTCAAAATAGTCCTAAGATTGAGTGTCAGTCAACCCCAGTAGTTTCCACGTCAGTAGACTCATCAACGACTGCAGGTTATCTATCTGCAGCTTATGAGACAGTGTGCTGTTGGGAGCTAACTCCTAGCAGAAAGCGGCTATCATCTTTGCAGCCATCTCAGGCCATATACCCTGACAAGGGACTTGTTTTCAACAGCCCAGAACAGCTGAGCACACTCTGATAAACATCTTATTTTTCACACATATCTTGTTTTGTTGTTTAGTGCCCCCAGCTGCAAGGGGCATGTGGTAAAGTGTCTTCAGCTGCATTCCCCTGCTTATGCTTATATATACCCATGATTTCCTTTCAATAAATGGGACTTGAACAGACTCTCTGTCTTGTCTCCATTCTTCGCGTCTCTTGCCCCTCCATCCTCATTCTCTCTCTTGCTAGACCCTGACCTGCAGACCAGAGCAGCAGCTCAGGCTGGGACAAAGTGGCTCCCAAATATGGGGCAGAACAGGTCGTTACAGTGTGCATCTTAAAATCCTATTGTACTTGCAAAGTCTTTGTCACATCACTATAATTTTAGAGTTTTGGATTCAGCCATAAGAGTTTCATTCAATTGAACTATTTATATAAAATCACACATTCACAGGAACCCTCCATGAAGTAGAAGGAGGCAACCAAAAGATGAGCAGTACCAGAAAAACTTGTAAGTCCTGAAGAAACATTGCACCTAATACTAGTCACAAAGCCCAACAGTGAAGTCTTCAGAAATATTCAAAGTTTCACAGGCTCAACTCTGAGCTTCCTAGTGCCAAGGTCAAGGAGAAACATCCAGTGACTACACAACATGAGTCTTCTGGTGACCTTTTAGCTACAACGTTTAACCCACTAAAATGTAAGGAACACAAGAGGACCTTAAAAATGTTGGTTTGAGAGATCCCATACCCTTTTAATAATTCTAGTGCTGAGCAGAACTTCATCACAGATGCACTCTGCATGCTACATCTGTGTCTACTATAGGACTACATATGCCTAGTATGCACTATAGACAAGAAGAACAGGGACTGAATTTAAGAGAATTGTCTTACTTAGGGTTTCTATTGCTGTGAAGAGACATCATGACCAGAGCAACTCTTATAAAGGAAAACCTTTCATTCGGGCTGTTCAGAAGTTTAGTCCATTATTATTATTAAGGGAAGCATGGGGTCACAAAGCCAGACTTAGTGCAGGGAAGGTTCCTGAGAGTTGTACATCTGAATCTGCAGGAAGCACGAAGAGAGAGCCACACAGCGCCTGATTTGAGCACCTAAAACCACAAAGCCCACCTTAGTGATACATTTCTTCCAAGACCACATCTACACCAATAATGACAAGCCTCTAAAATTACCATTCTCCCTACGAAGACCATTTTCATTCAAACCAGCAAAGAACTAAAATCTGGTTCTGCTGAGGCCCCGATTAACCCTGAGAGATTACAGTCTTTCTGTCTGTTTTAATTTGTCTCAAGCAATATGCCAATGATTTACATTGATTCTCACAATCTGCATGTCCCTCGTGTTTTCTGGAGAGCAGAATCCAATTTTCTACGAAGGCAAGCTGTTGGCCTTCAACTGGCTTAGAGCCCTGTGTGTAAGCATCATGGTAACATTATTGAAAATTACAGATGAATGGTTGCATATGGGAACTCATTCAGACACTAGAGAAATTCATTATCAAAATGAAAGATCATGGAGATGGTACCAGTTATAGTGTTCCATCTAATTATCCAAGTCTGT
Organism: Grammomys surdaster; assembly: GCF_004785775.1. Taxonomy (NCBI): domain Eukaryota; kingdom Metazoa; phylum Chordata; class Mammalia; order Rodentia; family Muridae; genus Grammomys; species Grammomys surdaster. Next base: position 9,996,788 of record NW_021604587.1, read on the forward strand.
TTTCTTTAGTCAAAAGTATGGTTTCCATGTGGAATGTATAAACAACTAAACAATTTGAGCACAAATCTTTATATTTAAAAGTAAAATAACATTCAATCGATCACATCTTGTAAATTTAACAAACTAAACATACAGTCATTCCTTTGTAGAGCAGTAAGGTACACATAACAGGCAGTAAATGTGCTGGCTATTGCTTGCATTGTAGCCTCATTCTTGTGAGCACATCATGGATTACTGAGGATAAGAAAAAGAAGAAATTGGTAAAAAAAAATAAAAAAGAAAAAATCTTGTGTTAGCACCCTTTGGATACCGTTGGATCCAAACAAAATATACCCAAAGTTTAACACATTCAAAAGGACTCTGGTGACAAAGTATTCCAGAAAACAGAAACTACAATCTCTTTTGCTTTACAAAGTATGTTTCTTTTTTAAAAATATATTTTACTTATTCTTTGAGACTTTCATATGTGCAAACCATATATTCAATCTGATCCATCTGCCACTCCCTTCTTTTAAGCTTCCTTAACCTCTTCACACATCTTCCTCCCAAATTCCTGTCCTCTTTTTTTCTATTACCCACTGAGGCCAACTTGTGCTGCACGTATACACATAGACATAGGTCCACTCACTGGAGTGTGATCAACCTACCAAGGCCTATACCCATAAGAAAGCTGAGTGCTCTTCCCATCTTCTGTAAGCAGTTTTTCATCTTGGAGCAAATGGTGGTGTATCCTTCTCCTATCCATGCTGTGATATTCTTGTGAAGGTCTTGGCCCAGTAACCATAGCCACTATAAGTCCATGAGGACAACTGTCCTGACATATCCAGAAGGCCCTGTTTAACCTCAGTGCTCCTCAACCTCTAGCTCTTATAATCTTTCTGCCCTATCTTCCATGACACTTTATAAGTGTTGGGATAAAAGAGTATGGTACAGATGTCCAATTCATGTTTGTATACTCCAAAAGCACTTCTTTTCTGTGCTTTGATCACTTGGGAGTCTCTTCATTGATTGTCGTCCATTGTGAAAATACACTCTTCTGATTAGTACTGTACTAATCTATGAGTACAGAAATATATGTAGACAGCAGTTTGATAGTTTGTCTGTTTAGTAAAATTATAGTAGTAAATTAACTCCTAGGACCTCTGAATTTAACAGTTATGGGTCATGACAGATTTAGACAACTAGTATAAGTTTCTACTTATGGAGCAGGTCTTAAACCCAATGGGAAAGTGGTTGATTACCTTTGTAACTTTCATGCCACTATTGCACACATGAGCCTATTTTACCATAATAATCATTAGTATATCTCACAGAGTTCACATCTGGGGTAAGACTCTTTTTGTCTTTTCTCTCCCAGCAGGCTGTACAGCACCTTCTGGTCTTCTGAAAGCTATCCAGCACTGTGAAAGCTTCCAGGATAGTACCAGTTTGATTTCTACAGGTCCTGTGAATACTGTGTGTGTTGTCTTAGGCAAAAGGACCTTACTGTAAAGTTCTTATATACCATCAAAATCAATGGCAATAATTTGTAGTGTTAGGGCTTGTTGGTGGGGGAGGGAGGTGGGAGTGGCCTGGTATACTTCTGAACAATAACGAGAAGAAATGTATCCCACATCTTACACTGGACTGTAGTTTTGACTACTTATAGGTTCTGGAAAAATTATTCCCCATGTAGTGTAACTCCACTTAAACTATTTGATATGCATATATATTCTTTAGAAGGCTTATAAACTTGTAGGTCACTCCACGTCTTTGTCGAAAATTATTAGTATTAATTATCTCTCCTTTCACTCACCTCCTTTTATTTACCATTTCCTATAAAAGTTAAGCAACATCTTTCAGGTTACAAAGGCGGGCTCTTTTCTGGTTAAATTTTATATAACACACATACACTCACAGATAGATAGATGATAGATAGATAGATAGATAGATAGATAGAGATAGAGATAACATGTATGTATATATACACACATAACACATTGTAAGTAAGATACCAATTGTTGACTACTTGCTTCCATGCTCAGGCTATTTTCATTACAAACATAAAGCTGAAATTGAAAGTACAGAAGCTCTGCCTGGTAGATGATGTAGATGTAGCAAAACTAAGAAAAGATGGAAGCTTTGTAAGAAGCACATGTACACTGCCCCCTGAGTGCTCCTAGCTCCCTGGAATGAAGGTAAAATTTCTGTTCTCTGCACTCTTATAGTTGGATGAGTTCTTAAATGCTGGTGCTCATTAGCTTTGGGAGATCTTTATGAGGTCACGCTTGGTTTGATGTGCTCTCTGAAACCAGGTTTTAAAATCACAGTTTATGTGTCACATAAGGTCCCTGCATGAGGATGAAATGGGGGAAAGCACCCAGTTCCTCCATGATATATACAGAGTCATCTACACAGTATCATTATAAAGCTATTTCTCACCACCACCAACCCTGAAACATAACTGGATTAGGACTGTCTGGCTGGTTGAGTTACATTGGAGCTCAGCTCATTTGGGGTGGGATTCTGGAATTTGTGAGCTAAGCTATGATACTCATGCTATATTACTCATTACATGCTGCATGAAGATTCTTCTAAGTATGGTCTCTCAGGGACCTCATTTTGATTGTCATTGCAGAGCGGGCATGGTTTCACTAGCTCTTCAGACCACCTATTCAGAAGTTATACTGATTCCTCACATTCACTTTTTATTGGCCAAATGCAAGTCACATGGCCACGAGTGCTCATCAGAGACTAAGGAAGCCCTGGAGGATAGCAAACACAACTAGGAGATATGTCAAGGACCACAGCCTTGAATATAAATGAAGAGCCCTTCAGATGAAGTCATGGGTGAAGATCATCAATGAAGGCCACTAATGGAGGTGCTTAAACACACACACACACACACACACACACACACACACACACACAAACCTGGAAGAAGTAAATGTAAGTGCTGAGGATGGCACTCTAGATCTGAAACCCTGACATTCTGCGTAAGTATGTTAGTACTCTTATAACTAGTGGTTACTGTTTGGGAATGGCACAAACACATTGTTGGACATAATTAATAATAATAGCTAGTAATCATAGGTAATTATCACTAACTATAAGAAAGAGGAGGTAAAGAACCTAGTAACGAAGTGATGAATGTCTAGCAAGGAATTTTGTGACCTTGGACAAGCAACTGACCATCTAGGTTCTTAGTTGCCTTGTCTGTAATACCATAAAATAACAGCATCTCTTTTGTGGGTTTGTTCTGAAAATTAAGTGAGTTTAACAAAAGTGATAGAGAAGAGTACAGGTGGTGTTTAATGAACAGGTCTCAGATGATTTCTTTGCATTAAGCACTGTATGCTATGCATGGATTATCTGGTTCAACATCCTTCATATCTCGACAGCTAAGGCAGAGTATGTGTGATAAGGTATGTCTCCTTCCTCCTTTTCCTCTCACCCTTCTTTCTATCCTTACACTCAGATCCTCACTCTGTACTTGATAATTTGTTTCTGTGGTAACTACAGCTAAATCTACTCAGTAATTCACCTCTGCAGATCTTCACCTGATACCCTATGTTCTCCAATTCTTTCCAGAAAGACACTCCTTCCCCTAACTACAAACATATGGAGTCCTGATGGAATCCTTTGGATTTCCATCAATCAATTTGTGTGTGTGTGTGTCCCTAATATAAATAAATATGCATGTTCTAGATATGTGTGTGGTCAGAATGATGAATAAAATACAGTATAGCCCTTTGAAGAGATGAAAAATCAAATTGGGAAATAAAGACTCACTAAAAACATACAAGGTTGTTTTTATTTGAAAAACTGCCTCGATATCCCTGCAGGAAAAACTTACCTATATGTTTCTGGCAGTTCTGCAAGGGAAAAACCAGCAGAAGTTTCATATTTTTTGTCATTTGGAGCATTTCAGCTGTGTATCCAGCACAAGCAGCAAGTTGAAAGCAGGTCCCAGCATTGGGGCTGCAGTAATTATTCTTTATGGTTTTGTGAGAAACTGTGGCAACCACATGTGTTCTCTCTCCTACAGCCTCATGATGAAAAATGAAACCAAGACCACTGCAGATGAGGATGTTCAGAAGGAAGGTCCTTGGGGACACAGGACAGGAGAGTAACACAAGTGCCTCATTAGGAAGCATGTGGGGTTCCTTCTATGAAGGCATGACCACAGCTGCACAATGTTGCTTTGTTTCTGTTGATTCATTTAAAATGGCCTTTTGTCAGAGAACTTCAAAGCTGGGGGAAACTCCAGACGTTCCTTGTCCCTCTGGTAAAGCATAAGATGGCCTTCATTACGTTTACATCTTGTCCTGTTTCAGCACTTCTCCATCAAATTGGTTCAAGACCATCCAATGTCCTATTGGAAGTAAATTCTAATGAGAATCATTCACAACCTATTAACTTTATGCACAATCCCAAAGAGTTCAGTGCCTGGACGGATTTGTGCAGAAAAGGATATTATGGGGTAGGTGGGGGAGAGGAAAGGAGAGGGGAGGGGAGGAGAAGGGAGGGGAGGGGAGGAGAGGGGAGGAGAGGAGAGGAGAGGAGAGGAGAGGAGAGGAGAGGAGAGAGGAGAGGAGAGGGAAAAAAGAATTTAAAAAAGCATTGTGTAACACAGAAGGAGAGGTGATTCCCAGAGGGGAAGACCCGAGTCCTGGATGGGGGACGGCCATTCAGACCCTGTTGATTTCTGGCAAAGGTCTGATCCATCCTCTGTCCATGGCAAGAAGCTGATGCATTGGGAAGCTTGTGAGTAAAATAAGCTTTTCTGAGAAAACACCAGAAAGACTGGCCCTGCAGTACACCAGCACAGCAGATGAGACTCCTTTATGAGTTACAGTGTGTGCTGCTTGCCGTTGAACACAGAAGTTGGGGGAGGGAGAGGGCAAGGGGAAAGGAGAGGGAGAGGGAAAGAGAAGGAGAGAGAGAGAGAGAGAGAGAGAGAGAGAGAGAGAGAGAGAGAGAG
>NW_021604587.1:10001760-10006760 GCF_004785775.1 Grammomys surdaster
AGAGAGAGAGAGAGAGAGAGAGAGAGAGAGAGAGAGAGAGAGAGAGATCCCACTGACTCTTATCACAGTGCAAAAACTATGTACCTGTATTATGGTAACCATTGTGCCCCATGTGCTGCCAGCATACAACTAAATAAATAAAGAGGCTGTGGATAGCCTAGGTCCTGTGTGGGGTCCAAAAAACCAATATGTGGTTTAGTCACAGTTACTGAATTTGGTTGGCTGCTGGACACTGTAATCAATTAACTACTTAAGCTGCAACCAATTGCCTAGTTGATTGACTAAACTGTGGCCAATTAAGAGCCTTTGCATGCCTCATTTATGTTTTACTATGAATGGTCTTGATTGTCTTTGGTCGGATTTCTCATAACTTGCTTTGGCTCTGGAAGTTGCTTGATCTTGGAATTGCTTTGTCTTTCATGGTTCAAACAAATTCAACTTGATGTAATTGGATTAAGGGATTTTTCTCTTGTAACTATATATTTATACATATGCATATTATACACAGCATTTGTAATTCTATATTGCATCACAGAATTATTGAAAATGCTGCATGCAATGGTATAGGGTTATTATTGCATACACAACAAACAACTACAACCACAAAAGTGGAGTTTAACCACATTTTCCCAGAGTGTTCCATTCTCTGTTCTTTCTATTTGTGGTCAGTCTAGATACAAGAATCTACCTGTAACTACCTCCCTGAAGAGAATTAGACGCGTCCTATTAGGACCAGTGGTTCTCAACCTTCCTAATGCTGTGACTCTTTAATGCAGTTCTTCATATTGTTGTGATTCCCAGCCATAAAATTATTTTTGTTGCAATATCACAACTGTAATTTCACTACCATTATGAAATTTCATTTAAATATCTCTGTTCTCCAAAGGTCTTAGGTGACCCTGTGAAAGGGTCATTTGATGACAGGTTGAGAAACTCTGTATTAGAGTGATCCCACTGACTCTTAACATGGTGTAAAAACTATGTACCTATGTTATAGTGACCTCTCTGTCCTGTGTGCTGTCTTACACAAGCTGAAAATAAGTTTATTACTAAATTGTATCCCCAGTCTGTGGTGATAATCCTTAAGCCACAGTGTGGCCCTTTTGCAACTCTTGTCTCTCTTCTTTCAGTATACCCAGTACAGATCCGATAGAAGCTTCTGTTGTCATACCCTGTCAGCAATGTTCCTGGCCCACCAGTCCCCTCTCTTTTGTTCCCACATGCTTATTTAGAACAGTGGTTTGTCTACCACCCTTTTAGCCCTTGTCAGTTCTCTTTCTCCCTAGAGGATCTCTAAGCAGCAAGTTGTTTCTGATATTTTGTGTTTTGTTGTGATGCCTTCCCCATGTCTCCCATTACTGACACGAGAAAATATAACATCTTTTGTGGTCAGGGCCCTGCTGAAAAGCAGCCAGCTAGATAGAAAATTATGAAACACAGTGAGGGACACAGGGCATCTTCTTGTGGGAGTGGCTCTAGATATGGGCCAGGCTTTTGAACATTAGGTGTTTATTAAGATGATGAAGGGAGTGTGTGTAAAAGCCCAGCTCCTTGAAGAGAAACTACTACTATTATTTTATCAGTTTTTTTTCAGATCTCAAAATATTAGGAGAGTTACCAAAACATGCAACAGCATGATGGGATCTTAAAGAGGAAAGCAGATACTTCTCTTGCCAGAATATTAGGAGAGTTAGGGCATTGCACTGTAGCCAGCACAATGGGTTGCTGAAGGGAAAGATAGACCCTTCAGTTCCATAGGACAAAGAATTTTTAATTCTTATAGCTTTAGGAGGAAAAAGGAGCAAGCTAGCCTGGCCTGTCCAAAGTATGAGAAGCTAATAAGGCACTGAGAAAGTCTATCTATAATATAATATATATATATATATATATATTTTATTTTTTTTATATATTAATTATATAATTCAAGGTTGTTTTAGATCTGGTCAGTGGCGGGCTGAGGGGGGAGGGGGCTGTAGCTTCGAGGAGAAGGGCACCACAATAGTTTTTTTTTGTTTGTTTTTTTAATCAACGTTCTGTTTCAGAGAGGGTACAAGGGATTCATGACTTATGTAATATAGTAAGACATTTTAACTTCTCTCTTTAAAACATTCTCAAAGCCTTCTTTTGCCTTTTATTTGTGTAATGAATAGACCTCTATATACTGTCTCTATTAAGGCCAAGATAGGCCCATTCCATTAACACCAATCTATAGGGTCAATGAAATTCCCGTAAAATTTTCAACATAATCCTTTACAAAACTAAAGCTAACAAACAAAATCTCAGAAACTTCATATAGAATCACAATAAACTCAGATTAGCTGAAACAATTTTGAATAACAAAAGAACTGCTAGAGTTAATAGTTTCTGAAACAAAAAAATAGGGAGACACACACACACACACACACACACACACACACACACACGAGCGCATGCCCAAAATAGTAAAAGAAAAAGAGAGACAGAGGCAGAGAGACACAAAGACAGAGATAGATAGCAGAGCATAAAATAGAAGGGCTATGTCTCAATGGTATGGTACAAACACACATGTGTAATCCCAGCTCTCAGAGGCAGAGAAGTGAGGAAGAAGTGGAGTTCGAGGCAAGCCTGCACTCTATAGCAAGGTGGAAAGGGAAAGAAGGGAGGAGGACTGAGACTCAAACCTGTCAGCATGAATGCATGTGGCCTTGGTTAGAATTGCAGTCTTTAAAAGTGTAATCAAGTGATGGGCTCACCCTAGGTTGCATTGGATATAAATAACCCGCTATTCTGACTTCCTCTCCTTCTCAGTAATAATTTACATTCTGCATATTTTACTTATGTGTGATATAATGTGCATTAGTCAATCTTATCACCCAAATATAAGCTCTAAAAGTGAGGATTGATAAATATTGTGTACCTTATGCCAAGGGTTGAAAACTGTTTTCTGTAATGGCGCAAGTAGCAAATGTTTTAGACCAGCCATATGGTTTCTAGTTTAAATGCCATACTGTGCCATCAGGTATGGACCATTCATAAGCAATCCATCATTGTGACCATATTCCAAAAAAAATCTGTGAGAATTAAAAGTCAAATTTTATATAATTCTAGCTGTTGTTGATACTAGTATTTTTTAAACTAGAAAACCATCCCGACCTTACATACAAAACCTCACAAAGAACAATATTTTTCCTCTCATAGGCTGTGGCCCAGCCCTAGTGTTAAAGACCAGATGAAGTACATATAGACAGAATATGCATTCATTGCAGAAGAAAATGGTAGAGTCAATATTTGTAAGTGAGTACTAAAAATGATGTGAGCAACAAATTATACTAAAAATTTCTTGAAATAAAATCTTTTAACATCACAACCGTAATAATCCATTCTTATTCTAATATTGCCACTTTGACAGGTAAGAATATAAAGCATACCAATGTAAGAATTCTATTGTAAAGACATGCTGAATTTTGCATAGCACACACTAAAAGCACAACATATATGTGTAGGTAATCATACAGTGTCTACAAATGCTGTACATACAACTTTAGAAATGAGTGTGTATTTCTTGGCACTGCTCACTTTGAAGGTCTGTCTCTATTCGGCATGAATCTGAGTAGAGGTGATTTCTTTAATAGAATAATCAGAAGTATTTTTTGTGTGTGTGACTTCTGAGGCCATGACATCAAAAGCTACACAACTTGGTTTGCAGCTCTCCTAGGATGTTCATTAGATGTACCCTGTTAAGTTCCTATATCTCAGAATCCAGGTGTCATATTGAGAAAAAACACAGATGTTATATATAGCAATATCTTCAAATTTGAACATTCTATCACCAGGGAAGATTCCTTAATATGTAAGAAATAAATAAAATTTACAAGGCTCTGAAAGCAAACAACTCACAAGATTCAGAAAATCTCTGAAATTAAAAGATTTGTAAGGTCCCACCCTAAGGTTATATAAGCAAAAAATGATCATTGGAAAATATCTGCAAGTCATGCACGGAGTTCCAGGGTTGTAGGTTTTATGAATCGTTATATATGCTGGCTGAGATTTTTAGATGATACAACTGCCTTTGAGTCATCTTTTTCCTAAGTAAACTTTACCCATACTTCCGTAAACAACTCCAACAGACCCATCAGCTCACTAAAATAAACTAGGGTGAAATCATTTATTTTATCTGTTTTTCACTTCTTATCTGTGATAAATAAACTTGTTCCAGTCTCCTGATAAGAGTTACAATGCACAAGGTCATTTGGACAGATTAAATGCAAATACTGGAGTTGATAGTTGTTGTGTGGCATTTCCTGGGGAGCCATATACATGGCTATTCACCTCACATAGAGCCAAATAAATGATTCTGACCAAATGAATGATTCTACTTTAGTCTATGTAGAGAATCAATAAATTCCATGAGATTATTTACAGAAACATGGATAACTCAAAGTCATCTGGGTCTCCAATAACTCTCAGTATTACGACTCATAAAAGCTATATCACAATAATCCCATTCAGTCAACCTTCTACCACCCATATACTGTAATAATCTCTTAACTCTCATTCTGCCTCCTTAACAGCCCATTACCTCTACCATTGATTTAGCTATCTATCCTACTACTGCTTTGCTTAACTCATAGCTATGACTGGTGAGCTGAAGTATTATGTAGGACACCACAAGGAGCTCTCTTCCATGGAGTTGATGGCTACGCCAAGTCCAGACAAAATAGCTGAATCACTATACTCTCACCTGAGGCCTTGGTCCAAGTTATCACACCATAAACTTGAAATCATCTCTGGCTATACTACTGGAATGTCAAATGATAGTAAGTATTCAAAGCATCCAAATTGGAGTCTACTACCTAAGGGCCCAGACATTAAAAATACACTCAAGTCATTCTTGTCATGTTCTTTGAGAATTCCTGCCCAAGGGAATCCAAGTTCATAATAAAGAGTAGTGTTGAGTAGCTCTTCTTTTTATGTGGTTTTACCACTATTTCCCAAATGGGCAGAAATCATAATATCAGACA
>NW_021604587.1:10009260-10059302 GCF_004785775.1 Grammomys surdaster
ATATGCTTTTATATAAAGTAAATTCTAAAATCTTTCATATAGTCATCAAGAACTTCAATGACTACTCTCAGAAAACATCACCAATCCCCTCTCCCATTAAAATGTCCTCCTAATCACATTTTATTCACCATATAAGCCTCAGTAGGATGTGTGCTTCATTGGTATTACACTAGACAAGAAAGTCGTATTAGTAACCATAATCATGAAGGATCTAAAAATCTAAGATTTTAGAATATACTTTGGAGGCAATACACAAAATTCAAAGCAAAGCGTCTCTAGCATCAAAAGCAAAGACCTTGTTTGGTCAGGTACATGGGAAAAAAAAGTTATTCTCTCTGTCTCATTCTGTTTGCTTCTGTCCCTCACACTGCATCCTTTGGGTAGGCTCCTCAACTTGTGGACAGTTGGACAGTGTCTCTCTTGGTATTGGTTTCCAGGAGCTCTGAGGTTAGACATCACAATTTGTCTTGAAATATGCCATTGATGGTGCCTCCGCGAAGCCCCTGGCACTGACAATGGCGGAGCTTGGTGAAGCAGACGAAGCGGAGTTAGTTACAACGCCTGGTGGCCGCCGAGCAGCAGAAGGCGCAGTTCACTGCACAGGTGCATCACTTCATGGAACTATGTTGGGATAAGTGTGTGGAGAAGTCAGGAAGTCGGCTAGACTCCCGCACTGAAAACTGCCTCTCTAGCTGTGTGGATCGCTTTATTGACACTACTCGTGCTATCACCGGTCGGTTTGCCCAGATCGTACAGAAAGGGGGGCAGTAGGCCATACCTTAGAATGACAGAAGACCAAAAGACTTGTTACTAAGCAGATTGAATAGCCAGTGGTGAAAGACTTGTCAACATGTCTGTTGGTGTTAAAAAGTAAGAGAGCAAATGTTCAAAAGTGAAATTTTATTTATGGGAATTCAGTAATTCCAACTTGTATCACACCAGTTAATAAATGTGAAGTCTCCGAAAAAAAAAAAAGGAAATATGCCATTGATAAGTAATCTCCTCTTTTAAAAAATTAGTTGCAACAGAAGTCCAAAATTTAGTGCCCATCTGTAATGTAAGAAGAACTTCAGTACTGAGTCCAGGCTGAGGAAATAGATCCACTGATAAGGTCAATACAGCTCGAATCATATAGTTTGAAACAGGTACAAGAGGGCTTGCCTGAACATGCTTTCACAATGTGGACATGTACGAGTGCAAACACACATGGATAAAGCTAACATATTACATGGATTATCAAAACTGGTTAGAAACACTCTGATAGGTTAAAGCTACCTTGAACAATTGTAATCTAGTCATGAGAAAGGTATTGTCCTTAACAGCAACAACAGAAGCAAAAAAGAAAAGAAAAAGAAAATGTGGTACATGCTGACTATGTCTACAAAGCACGAATGGAAGAGAATGCAGAAAACAAACGTTAGAAGGCTATACTGAGCTCCATCAGTAATGAGAGGAGGCCTCTGCAAGCATGGAGATTGTAGTGAGTGACATTCTCAAATTACCAGATATGTTCAGGGTATGCCTATAGCCCTATGTGACCACTGGGAAACTTACATTTTCTTATTACTGCATGAATTTCTTGCGTGTTCATAGCCATCCCTGTCAACTACTGCACTTAGGCAGAGTTCTAGCACAGTTAATCATACTAGGCACAGGCCTAGAATGAAATTATTCAGGAAAGATTCAAAGGATGACTTGGATTCAGATTTTATATATTCAATTTTATAGAAATAGTCTATTTAATCTCCACAAGGCTCCGTTTCTTCATCTGTGACATGACATAGTAATACAGTCCTGTCTTGGATGATGCTATGAAAATCATATCAGGATGCTTCATCTACTACAGGATTCAAATGGTTGATTTACTGCCATTAAGCACTCTGCTCCTCATCCTTCCAGTGGGAAGCTTGTCTTTTTTTTACATTACATTTTTTATTTGAAATGTGGGGCTTTATTTTTTAAAGTTTTAATACATTTTACCTTTCGTTGGCATGTAACAATTGTTCATATTAACTGGGTAGACTGCAATCTCAGCATATGTACAGCTCATTCACAGTTCAAATCAAGATAACAAAACTACCTTCCCCTCGTCATTATGGTTGAAGCCTTGGAATCCTCTCCAAAGGTCCTCATGAAATATGTAATAGGTTAAAATATGAAATATTTTAAATTTTAGTCATCCCCTATGTTATGAGACACCAGAATATGATTATTAAATTTTTGTGTGAGTACCTATCATTCCTTATTTGCCTTTGAGAAGTTTCCCATGCAAGACGGGGGCAGGGTGTGGAATTACAAACATAAATTAGAAGTTAACTACAAAGATTAATGGAACTTAATCCGGTCACTGGTTATATTTTTAAAATCAATCTTTTTTTTTATTTTACTTTACAAAGAATGTGTCACAATATTTCAATTATCTCTCTCCTTACAACTCATTTTGTACTTCCTTCCTGCAAACTATTTTAAGTACTTATCAATTCATCTGATGACTTTCCTATGCAAAACAAGAGAAAAGTTTCTCTCACTCCTTCTCATAGCGTCTGTTTGAAAAATGACTGTTTAGAGCTTAGAGGGAAAAATATGTTACTAGAATATTAAGGCAGCACAGATGATTAAAATATCACACCTTGCCTGCTTCTTTGGCAAGCAGAGTAAGAAAAAAACAAAGATGAAATATTAGCATGCATTTTTCATATGAATATGTGTAGGGGGGGAGGACTTTAAAAAACATTTTTATTTGAGTTTTTCTTCTATTTGATATTTGAAAAATCCATAAAACTTATTTTGGTCCTTCTCCAAAATAATAGTTTGCACTACCCAGATATGGAATACATACCAAGTTAGACTTTCCACAGAATGCTAAGATATTTTTTAACCAAGTCATGAATACCAAATATTCTTTTTCTCTTAGCATTTATGCCATGCATCCTGAGTTAGCACATTTGAAATTAATATATCTGGCTGATGAAATAAGATAATTCAAAAAATTAGTGACTCTCTTACCATCTCTAAATATATAAATCTACTCTTCTGGGGCAAGATCAAGTAAATCATCTCATATGTATTTTAAAACAATAGTTTTATCAGACTTCATATGCTATAGCATTCACTTATTTAAAGTCCACAACTCTGACCTTGACCACATTTTATTTTAGAGTAGTTTCATCATCCAAAAAACCCATTAGCACTTCTTCCTCATTCCTTCTCCCAGTAGCTTAGAAACTACTATCTGTTTTCTAGCCACAAGGATTTACCTACTCTGGATATTTCATATAAATAAAAATCATATAACATGTGGCCATTACTGTTGGATTCTTCATTTAGTGATTTGTTTTGAGTTCACCCATAAGCATTTTGTATCAGGACTTTATTTCTCATGGTGAAATAATACTACATTGTTTGGGTATTTGATTTCTCTATTCATTAACACGGACATCTTGGTTGCTTGTGTTTATCTTCTATTATGAATAAGGCTGCTGTGAGCAGGATATACACAGCTCTGTGTGGTCATGCTTTGATTTCTTCTGGGTTTGTTCCTGCGAGGAAAGTTGCTGGGTCATAAGCTAATTCTTTGCTTAACCACTTCAGGAACTGCTGCATTGTTTTCAGAGCTGGGATGTCATTTTGCCCTTCTCATAGCAAAACACTTACCACGAAAATTCAAATCTCTCAACACCCTACAAGCACTGTCACGTCCTGCATGTTCCTTTGTCTGCTGGTTTTATTACCACCACCCGAAGGAGCATGAATTATCTCATTTTGAATTTGGATTTACATTTCTTCAATGGCCAATGAGGCTGAACTTCTTCTCATGAGTGTATTGACCAATTGGGGAACTACCTATTTAGGTGATTTACCTGTTTTAACTAGTTTGTTTGTTTGTTTGTTTGTTTGTTTGTTTTTGTAAAGTAAGAATTTTTTTCATATCTGCTGGGTAACATAGCTTTAGATAGCTGATTTGAAATACTTTCTCAATTCTGAGGTTGTCTTCTTGATTTCGATGGAATCCTTTGTGATTAAATCATCATGTATTTAAGTTTGTTAGTCTAGAATGACTCTTTTAGTTGTTATACCTAAGACTCCTTTCCTTAATCCATAGTCATCAAGACTTTCTACCTTATTCTCCTTCTTTGCTGGCCAAAATATGAGAGTTTATTTAGTTCTATCATCTATTTTGAATTGAATTTTTATATATGAGGAGGTGGTACAATTCAACATATTATGAACAAACAATTGTTCAAGTAACTTCAAATAACTTTTATTAAAACTATTTTTTCTTGTTGAATTCTTTTTTTGGTTTGTTTGTTTGTTTTTGTTTTTTTGTTTGTTTTTTTGTTTGTTTGTTTTTTGTTTTTTTAAACAGGGTTTCTCTGTATAGTCCTGCCTGTCCTGGAACTCACCCTGTAGACCAGGCTGGCCTTGAACTCAGAAATCCCCCTGCCTCTGCTTCCCAAGGGCTGAGATTAAAGGCGTGTGCCACCACTGCCCAGTGAACTCTTTTGATAAGTTGGCATAAATTATTTTATTTTATATATCTTGAGCATTTTTGCTTGCACGTATATCTATGTAGCATCTGCATGGCTGGTGGCCCCAGAGATCAGAAAAGAGTGATGGGTGTGCAGGAACTAGAGTTACAGATGGTTATGAGACACCTTATGGTTGCTAGGACTTGAACTCAGAGCCTCTGGAAGAGCAGCTAGTGCTCTTAACTGCTGAACCATCTTTCCAGCCTCAAACTGATATAAAATTTGATCCTTAAGTTGATTATTACGGGTCTAAGTAATCTAATGTAGATATAGTTTTCTTTTTTTGTAGTGCTGGGGATGTAACCCAGAGCCATGGGTGCTCTGGCATATAATCTACGTCTCTAACACGTATTTAGACTTAAAAACAAACATTATTTAATCTAGATTGTTAATTTTTTTCTTTAGAGGTGTCTATAGTTTGATAATCATTTAAAACATGTAGATAATGTCTCATAAAAACTTTTTAAGAGGCTTTTCATCAGTTCCTAAAGCAATGGACATATAGGAAACATTTTGGAAATACCCATTGACTGGCTTAGAAGTTGCTCTGCAGGTCTTTCCCTGTTAGTTAGAAACCTGAATGTTGTAGCTAATTTGTGAGACTCATAGTTTATGATGGATAATGTTGAATCCCAGGTCAATCACCTGAGAGTGTTTTGTAAGCTTTGCTGGCTTTAAAGGCAGGTTTGATGGAAAAGCATAGATTTCTGTGTAGATTTATAAAATTTAAATGGCTACAAGGTTGTTTTTTTTTTCATGAGAAGATTTTTGTCACTAAGTATGGAACAATAAAGAAAGTCCAATGACTATGTCCTGCAAATTTCACCACCTATTTAAAGATACATTTATAAAGGATACACTTTTGATTAGTATTTTCCAGTTGTCAAGGATCTAATCTTGTTATAAAGAACATACTTTGTGTGATATAGAAATAGTGAAAATATTGCTTTCTTAGAGAAATACGTTATTTTTGCTATAAAACAAATATTTTAAAATATGAAACTCTGACTACTAGGTTTGACAATGATTGTGTAAAACATTTTGCCCCTTCATTTGATTCTTTAACTTGTCTTGCCCAGGATCACTTTGGCCAGTTAGCAAATAGGCTGATATTTAAGCAGGATAATGTAGCTTGTCTCATATTTTTCAGGCCTTTAAAGGTCACCGTCTCCTTATTCTGCTTGTCTGTCCAGAATTCTTCACACAGAAGTTTTATGCTCTGAGAACAGCAAAGGGATAATGACTAATTTGTAAACCATTCCCAGGCCTCTTACATCAAGCTTGCCACTGTTCAATTCCCCCAAAGTGAGTCATAACGATGATCTTGTCCCCCCTCCTCACAGACTTTGGTCCATTTTGGAGTGACATCAAAGTTGGATCTTCGGGACATTTTGTTTTAAGAATTGTGTTTATTTTTAATTGTGTTTGTATATGTGTGTGCATATATGTGAGTGCTGGTGCCAGTGAAGGCTAGAACATCAGATGCCCCTGAAGCTGCAGTTACAAATAATTGTAAGCTGCTCAAGTTGGGTGCAGGACGAGGTATGGGAAGAGACAGGCTCTTGTCCTGTGGAGACTTGATGCCCCAGCGAAGGGGGGATGCTAGAAGGGTGACACAGGAGTGAGTGGGTGGGTGGGTGAGCACCTTCTTAGAGGCAAAGGAGGATGGGGTGGGGGATTTGTGGAGGGGAGACCGAGAAGGGAGGCAATATTTGAAATGTAAACGAATAAAATGATTAATAAATTTTAAAAAAGAAAAGAAAAATGTTGTAAAGGTGTGTGTGGGGGGGGTAGTTCTACCTTAAAGCTACCAGTAATTGGCTGCTGTTCTCTTTTCATCTTTGTACAGTGAGATATTTATTGTTCCAACCCCTGTGGCCTTCAGACTTCTACCTGTACCACTCACCAGAATCAGCAGTCCTTGAATTTCTCTGGTGGTGTCAGTTGTGTATCATCTGCAATGTAATCTCTGTGTATAATAGTTATATGACCATAGTTCAGTGCTACTACTTACTGGACTCATAAACGACATTAAAATTGTGATCATACAGAAATGAGTAAAGTGCTTGAGCCTCTCTGTGTCCCTTTCCTGAGTCCCTGAGAGAGCATTTCAATATCAGTGTCAAATGTATTCAGGTAAATTGTCACCCGCTCAAGATAATAACACATTTCATCTTGGTTCAGATATGTAACATGATTTTCTCATACTGCCTTCCAAGTCTCTTAAAGAACTTTATTGCATTTATTTTACATTTCTATCAGAGAGAAGGTGTTTGTGCTTCAGCACTTTCCTAAAAGCTTCTGCTTTCCTCACCACGCTACTCCTTCGGTGACGTAAAGCGTTGCTAGGCTGGAAACAGCCGCCGCCTTCTAGATCTTCTACAGTTCTCTTCTAGATCTTCTACAGTTCTCCTGGGTCAGTTCGGCTGCTTCCTAAAGGTTTTTATTTCCTTCTGACTATTTAAGATATTTTTAGATTGTAAAACCTCAACCTAATAAGTACTCTTAGAGTCTAATGTAACTTTTAATTCCTAGATTTTTTTCCCTTAAAATTTTGAAGACACCTTTAAAGATAAAACATCTCTGAGAGGAGATTGTAACAGCAATCTAATTTTTATCAAAACCTCAAAATATACAATGTAGTTTTTTAAACTTTAAGTAAGTGTTCCAACAGCACAAAAGGTGACAAATTCTACATTATGAACACAGTGCGGTAGGAAAGCCCCTCTTTGCTCCTCGTGCTCCTCAGTCTTAATCATTAGCACCCGTTCCCTATTTAGCCTCACAGTTGACTACTAACGCCGTTTAGGGCTTGCCCATTTTTGAAATGTAGACTGAACAAGAGCAAAATATATTCTGACTTGCTGCTGCCGTACAAGATGCTCAAGAGATTCACATCTCATGCTGATTAAGGGGTGACCTATATAATTGCTCAAGACTATGCCATGGAATGAAACACTCCTGTGGGTTGAATGTGAAATGTTCTCCATAGGCAGACATGTTTGAACACTTTGTCATCGTTTGGGAAGCCTGTGAAACTTCTAGAAATTGTAGACTTTCTGGAGGAAGTGAGTCACTCAGGGCAGAGGTGGGGAATTAAGGCTTCACGGCTCAGCTCCACTTCCTGCTCACTCTCTGATTCCCAGATGAGAATGTGAATGCAACATGACCAAGTAGCATCCTCATCCTGGCACTGTTCCATCCCTCCATGCCTTCTCTACCATAACACCTCTAGGACTGTTAGCCAACTAAAACCCCCTTTCCTTTAAATTGCTTATATTTGGACATTTTTATCATAGCAACTGAAAGTAATTAAGACAGCAATGTATTCTTACTAATATTGATACACTTTTATTTCCAGGTTTGCTTATTGGTAAAACTATTGTTAACAGTTTTATTTGCTGTACGTATATCACATTTCTTACGTATTTTATTTTACTTCTTGTAAAGGCATAGAGTATTGTTATATTAATTTTCAGAAGATTACCTAACCATTTTACAGAGTAGGCCTATTAAGTTCACTCTTTTGAGTAATGTCTGATTGCTCTGAAGCTTCACCAACCTTTAGGCATATTCATCTTAGGTTGTTATATTTGGTATATGGTTGCATTCTGGATTTACAAATTTTAAGTAAGCATTTCCATGTTTGGTTAAGTCTTTTTCTTTGTCAATGTTTCTGTTTATTTGCTTGTGTGTTTAATGTGGATTGTATATATTTTTTATATGTTCTGGTAAAAGACTTCAAAAGATTATATACATGACATTTGTTTTATTCTTCTTCTTGTCTTTTTAGTCTTTTGAATATATGCACGTGAATAGAAAGAGTTAATGTCCCCAGTCCTTCCTTTCATAATTACAGCTTTCAGGGTTCTCCTTAATACGATATTGTCTACACTTAGATCATAAATATCCTCCTTTTTTATTTTCTAGAAGTTTGTTGTGTCACCATTCACATTTTTTATCTACAACACCTGAAATTGATTTTTTTGTATGAGGTGAGGTAGAGATCAATATTAATAATATTTTCCATTTTGATAAATAGTACATCCAGTATTATTCAGTCAAGGAAAAGTTTCCTTTCCCTCTTTCTCTCTCTCTCTGGCTTGCAACATGATGTTTGTCACAAATCATGACTCTTCCTGGACTACTGTTTTCCATTGTTCTATCATCAAATACTAATGCCAAAATAGCTCTTTTTCATTTATTATTTCCTAATTTTATTCATATATTATATGTTACTTGGATCCTCCATCCCCAGTCATTTCAGGCATCTTCTCTTTTTCCCTTCCCTATCCTACTTTCATGACTTTTGTGGTCCACACAGCCCTGAATTAGAGATGACTGCATGAATACAGGTAGGAGGTTATTTACGTGAATAATTATAACCGTCCTGTGTCTATACCTACAATTCCCTTTCCCTTATCAACTATTGACTGCCAATAACTCTTCAGGTGGTGTAGGCTCTTGTGATGGGATGCTAATAGGATCAGTGCAGCAGGCACTGCAGTTTGTGAGTTCATGGGTGCAAGAACCAAACTGTGTCCTGAAGACATAATTCCTTCTCATCTTCTGGCTCTTAAATTTTTTCTACCATCTCTTCCAGGATGGAAACTGAATCTTGGAAGGTTGCTATGCCAGAATATCCTGACTAAATGCAAACTGTTGGAAGAATGGATTGACTTAGGCTCAAGTTTCCAGAGGGGATAAAATGTATCAGAGTCTGGAAGGCACCAAGCAGACAGGCAAGGTTATGCTGCCAGGGAGAAGGTAGAGCAAGAACAGGAAGTCACACCAGGCTATAAAACTTCAAAGTCCACCCCAGTGACATACTTCCTCCAGCAATGGCTCTGGTTCTGTGTCTCAGGAAGGAATTTCTTTTAAAGTGCTATATACACAATTAGTAGGAAATCACCACGGCTTTTCTTTAGCTTTGCTTCATGTCTACCATGTCTAAGGAAAGGTGTTGTGTTGTGTTGTGTTTCACAGTCTGAAGCTAGAAGGTAGAAAATTTGTTCTCTCATAATACTTGCAGACACACAGTAACACTCATCAGTGGCAATGTGGAGAAATTGTATCCTGCCCAATCTGCCAATGGAAATGTCACCTGATAGTGTTGTTTTGGAAAATAATCTGGCAGTTACTCAAAGAAAAATCAAGCAAATAGTTATCCTATGATTTATCAATTCCAGTCCTATCTGTATACCCTAAAGTTAAGAAAGCATATTTTTAGACAAAAATGTGTTTATGGTTGTTCATAAGAGCATTAAACATGACAGCCAAAACATGCTCACCAATTGATTAATGACAAAAAACGTGTGGCATATCCATATAAGGGAATATTACTCAGCCATAAAAAGGAATAAGGTCCTGATTCATGCTATGGCCAAAGGAACCTTGAAGTCATTGTAAAGAAAGGAAATCAATCTGGACACCAGAAAATGTATCTATGGTTGCTTTCATAAGGATGTCCAGAATAGTTAAATCCTTAGAACCAGAAAATAATGGTAATAGTAAGTGATCACTTAGAGAGAATGCTTTCTTTGAGGGTGATGAAAAGCTCTCACTTAGTACTGATGAGTGTACCACTTACGGAATATACTAAAAATTTAACTATACTTTTAAAGAGTAGATTTATGATTTGAAGTTTGTAACATGAGTGGACAAAGGATAATTGAAATATCTAGACACATAAAACCAACACAGTAAATGTTACTTTTAAAATCTTTGTTTTGGGTAAAAGAATATTCATTGTATAATTTAACTTTTCTGTGTTTCTGCAATTTTTATGAAATGGTGGAAAATGACCAATGATGCAGTTTTTAAGATAATCCTTTTTCTTTTAATTAATTTTCTTTGGACATTTTATTTGCATTTCAAATGTTATCCCCTTTCCTCCCCGCCCTCGAATTCCCCCACACTGGGGCATCCAGAGTTCATGGGACCAAGGACCTCCTATCTACAGACATTTATTAATGATATCATTTAAAAATAAAATACAAAAGAGAGATGTGCGATAGATTGACAGGTAGAGTAGACAGAGATGCCACATATATGCAACTGAGCAAGACAGCTTCAGTAGCCAAGATATGGCATCCTGAAGCATGGCCAAGTTGTGACCATCCTGAAGCACAGCCAAGGAACTGGCATTCTGAGGAAGACTGTGGAGAGTAAAGTGTAGCAAGTGAGGAGTGAGGGAGGGGAGGGGGGGAAGCCTTGTGTCCCACAGTCTCACCTCTGAGGCTATAATATTGTTTCTGGTATACTCTGTGGATATGGTATATGCCTGCCTAACATCCAAGGCGTAGATACAGCTCTTCCCATGGGAAGACTGAAGACTATAAAAGAGTGTATGAGTTGAAAATCTTTGGGATTAATTGTAGAAAATAAAAGCTGTCATCACCATCATGTATCTTAAATAATAATAATAATTAAAAAAGCCTCTGTCTAGGTATCTAGAGTTTTTGAGACTAGCTCTCATCATATACTTTTCTTTTCTGGATGTGCTGCTGATGTAGGTATATGATTTTAATGGTAATCTTATATACAGTGACAATGGGAGTTAATTCTGAAGAGTCCATTAGCTTTTCTACTCAAACAAAACAATCTACTCAGGCTTCCAGGGCGCAGTTTATTTTGCCTTTTCTAACTTGAACAATATTTATTTGATTGCTTACTTTTCTCTGCCTCATTGCATGACTATAACCTGTTTTACAAAACTGGAGATACAGACTGCTATTAGATGTTCTCTGATCCTTTTCTTAGTCCTGAGACCTACTTCCTTTTGTAACTGTCAAATTTACATTATGAACGCTTCTTGTCATTCTAAATTTTTTAAGGAATGTCATAATGGTAACATTTCACGACAACATATAAATAAACAAACTTTACAAGCTACTTTTCTGCATGTATTGAGGTGGTATTATATTGCTTTTGTCATATTCTGTAAAGCGTTGAAGCATACTAATTGATTTAATGCATTTAGACAATAGTTTATTCCTGGATTAAACCAACTTGATCATGATACTGTTTATATTTTTATTATAATCAATTTGAAAGGCATGCTTAGAATTTTTGAATGACATTTGATTTTTATTTTACTATTCATAAAAATCAATATTACAAAGGTGTCTCCACAGAAAATATTATTTGAGGTGACTTTGTAAAGAATACAAGAGTTTCTGGTCTTTCCACATCCTCATAAATACACTCTTCTGCCTGATAACAGACAGTGTCTGCCCTTACTGATGCAGCTCGTTGTGCTTTACTTTATGTTTCCTGAACTAAAAGTGATACTGAGCATGCGCATTCCTAGCCCTGTTGCCACCCGCCCATCTTTGGGAAGAAGTCGGCCATCCTAATTCCTAGGACATCTTCTTAAAAGAGATTCCTACATCATTTTTCTACACATTTACAGGCATTCCTTCTGTATCTGGAATAGTCTCCCCTTATTAGATACAGCTCTCCAGGCTCTCATGCGTGCATATTTGCCTTCTCACTTTGTAGGATTCCTTCTCATTGTAGAACCTTACATGTGCACATCTATTTCTGGTTTTATTGCTTGTATCTTAGTGTAATGACCTTCAAACCACTCACACATACCAGGAACCTTGTGAACTACTTCCTTTAGAAAACACAAAGGAGTACTTCCTTTATTCTCACAAGTTCCTAGAATTTTAGGCTTTTGAACTTGCAGGTGATACATTGAAGCCATTGATGTTAGCTGATGTTTGTGTGTTGTGTGGGAGAAGCATTCGGCTTCCCTCTTTTGCATGGGGTCTTAAAGCATTTTCAGCATCAGATGTTGGGACTGTATTGGCAATTTTGGCTCTGGATACTCTGCCGAGAGACCAGGCCATAATGAGAAGGGCGTTTGGGGTTTGTTTGTTTGTTTTGTTTTAGTCTATGCCTGGTCTACATGTCTATTTGTACTGATACCCATCATTTTAACTACGGAAGCTTTTAAACATTTTCTGAATTCATGGAGTGTAATACCTTCATCTTTCTTCTTCCTGAGAATTGTTTATTTAAAGTCTTGATTAAAATACACTTTACAACTTAGTTATGTATTCCATATAAATAATACAAAACACAACACTAGGAATGGGGCCTAATGCACCAATTTAGATTTAGGGTTATCATATGTTATGAACTGTAGGGCTTTTATTGTGCATCGAGTATGATCTGTTGCTAGGAAACCTGTTGGCTTGGTTATGGAAATGTTTTTAATATATTGATATATACCATCACTTGTGTGTATAAAATTAGTATCTCTTTGGATTGTATTATGTTATAGGATTTTACTTAAAAATTGTTATTTGAGATTCTAAGCTAAATTTCATATGAATTGCTTTCACTTATTTGGTTTGGTATTAGGATAGAACTTCTAACAATATGCATTGCCTGAAATATTATTTCTGACATTTGAACTCTATATGTATGCTAAGATGTATTCTTAGTATTGATAATTATAAAATAAAAATGTCAATTAACTCTAAAAAATGCAGAAGATTCCATTTCCTATAGGATAAAATTTTAAGCAAGATTTAACTCTAAAGAAGCAAATCACCCTTAATAAATGGTAAAATTATCTGTAGCAAATAATTTTGAATGCTATTTCAAATAAATGTCTGATTTGTATATTTATTTTATATGCCTACACCCCTGAAATCACATAGAAGTTTCTCAGATTAAAAAAGAAAAAGGATCCTAACTGGAAAATGGTTAAGATGCCCTGATTTAGAGGACTCTATATAAATTTTCACCAACTACTTTTTTTTATTACTATGTGTTGGATTATTTTTGTTGCTATTAAATTTTGATTGCTATTTTAATTTCCTTTGGGGGATAAGTCATTGTTAGTGCCAAAACTACAATTTAATTTTGTGCTACTGTGTAGCTGGTTCTGAATGAAGACCTATATTGAACTCATTTAGCTATGCCAACCTGCTTACTTGTTTGTTTTCCTTTTGTTTTGTTAATTCCTATTACCTGGGGCTATTTGCATCCAAAACCTCACAAAACCTAAGCACACACTCTGCTAGTGAGCTATATTGCCAACTCCTGCATAAAGATGTTTTCTAACTCCCCATATTGATTCCTTAATTTACCCATTGGCTGACAAGGAATGTTATTTAATTTTCAAGTATGTATAGATTTTCTCATTTCAGAAGAATGTAGCCTAAAACATACATATATTTGTGGTGATTCCAAGCTTCCTAAATTCATTAGATGCTACTGTGTGATTTCTCCAAGATCCTGATCCCTATGAGTTGAGGAGAAAGCATGTTGTGAGGTAGAGGCACTGCTTATCTATGTCTGTTATCTTGGTTGCTGATAAGTGTTGTGTTCTGGCACTTGTTTCACAGTTGCTGATGCTATTTTGGGTGGTTTCTTCAGAAGGTGAGGCCTGGCAGGGAGGAGTAGGGCACTTGCTCCAGGTTATGAAGGACATAGCCTGGGCCCTGATTTTTGTCATTCTTTTCTGGCTTACTGGTCTCTCATGATGTTGAACACCCTTCTTTTAGCCCCCACCCCATCCCACCCCCACCACAAAGTGTATCAAGCCTTCCCTGCTAAAATAGACCAAAACTTCTAAAACTCTAAGACAGGTGTTATGGTCACAGAGACAGGGAAGATACTAACACAATGATGGTTTACTCCAACTTTTTCTTCATGTATATGTTACATGTTTAAAAAAGAAAGATGGGCCACCTTTTCCCACAACATAGATGGGCATAGAAAACATCATAGTAAGTAAAACAGGACACATAAAAATATTTGATGATCTTGGGTTGGGGAAAATAACTCACAATATAGGTCAAGAGATACAAAATAGCAAATATGTAGGAGTTGAAAGATCAAATATACAACATGAAGGTTGCATTTAATAAGAGTGCATTACTCAGAACTTTGCATAAATGCTTCTATTTTATCTACTCCTGTCAAGGGACAGAAAATAAGTAACTATGAGATGATAGAGATAATAATTAGTTGTACTCTATTAATCATTTTCTATGTGTATAATTTATAACATCAACATTATATATCAATGTTAAATGCACACAATTCATTTTATCTTTTTAAAGAGAAAACTCCTGCTCCCATAAAGAAGCAGCCTCTTGTGATACTCGGTGACTGGCACCTGTTTTGTCTCTTTTCCATCACTTCCATGTTATCTCAAGTCAGCTGGGCTTCTAGATTTTTCTCCTGGTAATTGCTACTCTTCTTCAAATATCTAAAAGCAATTAACATTCAGTTATTTGTTGTAGGACTGTGCAGATGACATCAGCATCAGAATTGGGGAGTCGGGCCTTCTCAACTTGCACAGTATAGAGGAATATTACAAACCTATGTGTATGCCAAGAGGATGCTTAGTTGGCATGTGTTTCCTTCAGCTCTTCTCAACAGGGGTTTTGGGCATCTATGTCCTTATTTCAGATGTCATGATATGATGTATCCCCACCTGAAGAGTTTGCACCCTGGGTGCCTAGGGTCTACCTAGAACCTTACTTTATATGGATTTTCTCTGGCTTTATCCTAAGACTAAATACACGTCTGAAGTAAAGGATGATGGAAGATGTCAAGAAACACAATTCCATATGCTGTTTAAAAAGAGGTCTGTCAAACCCATCCTTTCCACCATTCAGATCTCCTCTCAGAGTCACAGGACACAGTATGAATACACCTGGGTGTTAACTTCTGGACTCACTCAGATAGACAAGTGTAGTCAGACTCGCAGGCACACAGCTATAATCCAGCACTAGTAGAGAAGATATAAGAGGATGGAGAACTCAAAGATAACCTGAAATGCATAGCAAGCCTGCTGAACAAAACCTGGTAAAACAACAGTAAAAAGATAATTGTCAATTCCAACATCCCTTGTCATTCCAAAGTCCTTCGGAATCTTCAAACCACTGGTGGTCCCAACTCCTCCTTGTCATTTCAGTGCTTATTCTTCTTTGGTTTTACATCATTCATTTTGTTCTTTTGAAACAGGTAAGTTAACACACTTAATAATACAAAATTATTAAATTTAGTTTTTAAAGCTTTAACTTGAATATTATTACTTTTTGATGTTACATTAATAACACACAACTGGAGAAGTTCTGGTGACTTATTTTGACTACACACAGAGAAACACAAACACAGGGAATGAAAACACAAAAGTATTAAAGAACATGTCCCTCCCCCTTTGTAATTATACGAGTTGTGAAGGCTATTATTGGTTGTCAACTTGACAGCATCTGGAATTAACTGCAATCCAGAAATGGAAGGTACATCAGTTAGAGATTTTTTTTCTTCATTTTATGTGGATGAATCCACTTCAGGTCTAGATGTCTGATGCAGAAAGGTACACATCTGTGGTCCACATGTTGAGGGAAGATAAATCTTTAATCTGGGCTTTTGCTGGAAGCCTGTATAATCACATAGTAGAAGGAAACCTTTGCTCTTTCATGACCTGTCCTTACCTGGCTAGAGCATTCACCCCTTCTCTGGAATTGTAGCCTAGTTCTTTGGGATTCCAGCATATACTAAAGATCAGCTTAAACTTCCAGCTTTATGGACTGACCAACTACAGGAGTCTTGGAATTTCTATTCACAGCCAGCCATTATTGGATTATCTAGACTATAACCTGTAAGTCATTTTAATAAATTCCCTTTAGATAAATGATAGAGAGATTGATGGATAGATAGATTAGTTGATATATTATATATCATATATTACATATATATGGAGAGAGAAATTCTGTAAATTCTGTTACTCTAGAGAACCTTAATATAGGTTTTCTTATTTTAATGAAATTAATCAGAAATATGAGTAAAGAAGTTTTAAATTTTGCATATTCTATCAGTAAACATCAGCTAAAAATTAGAAAATAATTATCTGTTAAAATTATTGTTTTATCTGTTTGGGGGTCTAAACACCAGTATTTATCAACAACTTCTATTGTGAGTGGTATTTTTATTTAGCCAGAAATGATATTCACTGTCTACATTAGGCAGGTTACATACATGACAAAATACTTGATAAAATGATGTGAAGAGAAGATTTATGTTCTCATGATTTCAAAGGTTTCAGTCCATGCTCACTTGATCTTGTTGCTTTGGACTTTCTCTACCAGAGTTCATCAGTGTATGCAGGTGGGAACAAATGGTGGTGAAATACTGTTTACCTTATAGCAGTTGAGAAGCAGAGAGAGATAGATGTAGCTGCACATTTTTCCTGCAAGTTGGGAGGAGCTAAGGTGGGAGGAGTAAAGAGAGGAATAGGAGGAGTAAGAGAGGAAGAGGAGAAGGAAGAAGAGGAACGAGAGAGGGAGAGAGGATGAGAGTGAGGGGAACATGATTGTGGACGTTCACATGTCTCTAGCAGTCAAAGGTAGTTGATATATCTAGGTTGGGTATTGGGTTACACCTCTGATTGTGTGGGCATCTTGTTATTGAACATTACCAAATATATAAAGCCTTTGGATAATCTAAGCATTAGAGTCTCATTCCTACCAGGCCCAGAGCCATCTCTCACGCTGATGTCTTGTGAGTAGTAAGACCAGTGTCTCTGGCTGCCTGAGCTGGCAGTCTGAGAGGGTGGCCTGAGCTGAGCAGCGAAGCCACTGCCCGCTCGTGGCCTCCGGCCTAGGCTAGTCAGGAATATGGAGGCTCTGTAACACAAGACAAATTGGGTGCCGCCATTTTAAATACCTCCATCAACAGATAGATAGATAGGTAGATAGATAGATAGATAGATAGATAGATAGATACATACATACATACATACATACATACATAGATAATTGATAGATAGATGATATAGATAGACACATGGTAGACAGATAATAGATAATTTATAGAGAGATGATAGATATGCAGATAGATAATTGATAGATTATGGATACAGATAGATGGTAGAATGAAGATAGATAGATAGATAGATAGATAGATAGATAGATAGATAGATAGATAGATATGGAGGATTGAATGTTAATATATGCTTTCAAGGTCACTCCCAGAGACCTAGCTTCTTTCTACTAGACTGATCTCTAAAGGGTCTACCACTTTCAATAGGATCAATAGCTGGTGAATAGGATTTCAACACACAGACTTTTGGAGAATATTTGAGATACAAATAGAACTAATTTTCCTTGATTCCTGAATTGTAATTATCTGAAATAATAAAATAAACTCCTAGAGTAATTCTTTTCTTTCTTGTTTGTCAGTCCAACAAATAGCTAGTAAGCTTTTATTTGTTACTCAGTGCTTAGTCCTAGAGATATACTTAATGTGAGACAATCCCATATAGTCACTTCATTCAACAGGCATACAGTCCAGGGTAGATAATAGTACACTTTTCAATTCAATTTAAGTTTTAAATTTTATATTAGTCCATAAACTTCATACATGTGTTTTGATTAGATTCACCCACTTCCACAACTCTTCTTAGATCTACACCCAATCTCTACCCACACAACATTGTTTTTTATTTTAAAAAAATCAAGGCCATTTTGTGTCACTTATATATTCTAAGATATGTGACCTTCCACTAGGGCACAGTCCACTTACTAAAGTCTATACTCTTAAAGAAAACTGACCCCCACACATACCCCGAAGAAGCTGTCAATTGCTAATAGCTGCTGGCTAGGAGTGGGACTTTGTGCCCACCTTCCATCTTCATGCTGGCACTTAGATCATAAGCATGTCACAACCTCTATGGACTCAGGTGCGCAGGTCCTATGCTGTGTCTGGAAGATGCTGTTTCTTGTAGATATCTGCTGCTCCTGGCTCTTATCATCTTAATTTCTTCCATGATCCATGCACCTTACAAGGATGGCATATGATACAGATGTCTTACTTAGGGCTGTATATTCTGCAGTTTCTTATTCCTTGCCCTTTGATCAATTGTCAGTCTCTATGTTGGCTGCCATCAACTGTTAACAGAAGCATCTCTAAGGAAGGTAGAAAGAGTTTAACCATAAGTTGTTAGAAGAGGTCTGTTAAATATTATGTCCTTTTACTTTAAAAAAAAAATAGTAGTGGCTCTCCTCTAGGGTCCAGGGCTTATCTAGACACAGGTTTCTGGTCACAAAATGGAAACAAGTCTGGATTTTATCATATGGAATAGGCCTTAAAACCTAGCTATCCCATGACATTCATGTCACTATTGTACCAGTGGACAGGCCTTGCTAGACTTGGTTATTGTAGGTCACACCACTCAGAGCTGAAAAGATTCCTGATGACTTTCCTTGATGCTAGCATGCACAGGGCCATAGAGCACTGTGTATGTTATGCTGCAACACACTTTTAAAAACATCATGTGTTTTCCCACACATAGAGCAAGAGTCATGTGCATATCTACAAAAAACCTTGCATGGTAGAAAAACACAGACTTGTTTTATATTTACAACCTTACAATGTGTCACTCATTACGGGATGTCCAATCAATTACTTTAGTTTAAAGCAGAGAGTCCTATTTAGTGAAGATAAATTTGCCTTAAGTGACCTCAATCAGTGCTCAGCTGGTCATGTACAAAGGTCACTTCGTTAATGCAGAAAACAAAGTGAGGAAATAATTTAACTCCAGTTTAATCATTATTTTTGGTAGCAAAACACCAGGATGGCCAGTGATGGATGTCACAGTAAACAAGCCCTTAAAGGATCACTTTGAAAAGAGTCTGAGGAAGATAAATGTTAAATAAGTATTGCCTCAAGGAAATGTGAAGCCCCTGCAGAGTATTACACAGCAGAGTTGCATGGTCTACAGAGGGGCTGGACTTAGGACTGGGGCAGAAGAGTGCCAATCTCAAGGGAGATTAGAACACATTATACTCAGTGGTTCTCAGGACTATGAAAGCAGGAATGTGCGGCGCCTACCACCCCGACCAGCAGGGAAGAAAGAATCGCACACCAGTTCCTTCCAGCAGCAGTTTACTCAGGAGTTGCTAGTTACATGAAGCTTGAAGGTGTGCCCCCGAGCCAGCCCAGGAGCGAAGCTTTATACCCTGTGTAGGACTGCCCATGAGCCCATACCACGTCTCGCACTGTGATTGGTCAAGGACCCATGACACAAGATCAGGCCACCAGGAAGTACCGCCCCAGGACCAAACAAGGCTTGTTTACTCCAAGTCTGCAAGGGCAAGCAGGCACCATCTTTAAGGCGTGGCAGCAGCGCTCCACACAGGAATACAGTATTGGTCTTTTCAAGTGCTGATGCCTAAACACCAGAGTAGAGATCCTGATTTAATATATTCAGGTGAATCCAGGTATACCTTGGCCGTCTGAAAGTCCACCCCAATAGAAAATAGTATTGGGAAAGTGTTTTAGAAGGAAGCAGTGTAACACATTATAGTTAAGGCAAGACAACAGTGGAGCAAGGATTTTCTATAGCTACAAACATCTGACAGAGTATGTGACACTGACTTGTTCTTCCATGGTCTGTACTTTCCAATAATTTTAAACACTTTATTTTTGTCTAAAGTTTACCATGTGTCCAAAGCAATCCAGGATATGAATTAAAAGAGACTTCAATGTAGCCACTTCAATTAGCGAATATTTGTGCCAATAAAGACACAGGAGGCCTAAATTGAGGTAAAACTCTGCTATCTTAATGAGGTGAGTTTATTTTCTTAACTATATACATAACATCTGTTCACACAAATTAGTCTACCTTTCTCTTGAGCTCCTCCAAATCTAGGAAGTCTCCTTAGCTCTCTTTCATAGAATATTATTTTACTTGTGTCCTGCCAGCTGCTTCTTGGTTGTTCCTGTAAATCCAAAGAGAGAATCTGTATCTCTTAAAAACTAAAGGAATTTGAACTCATTCTTACAACCCTTCATATTCCTGCCTCACTGAGCCTCAACTCAGGGAGAAATATCTATAAATTCTACTGTACTAAAGGAAAGATATGAGAGAAGGCCAGATCAGCTACACATTTTTTTTTTGTCATACTCACCTCAAGATATTAGTGCAGACATCAAATAAAGAGCTCACTAATCATGACGAGAGGGCAGGTTGTTCTAACGAGATTTTTACATCAGCCTAAAACCTAATATATGACATAAGAAATGAAGCTGATTGATTTGAGATAATGATCCAGAATCTGCTTTTGGCAGAAAAACAGCTAACTATTCATAAATTACCAAGACAGTGTGATGGTTTCTATATGCTCTGCTTAAGGAGTGGCATGATTAGAAGGTGTGGCCCTGTTAGAGTAGGTGTGTCACTGTTGATGTGGGCTATCAGACCCTCATTCTAACTGCCTGGAAGTCAGTCTTCCACTAGCAGCCTTCAGATGAAGATGCAGAACACTTAGCGATGCCTGTACCATGCTTGCCTAGATGCTGCCATACTCCCCGCTTGATGATAATGGACTGAACCTCTGAATCTGTAAGCCAGCCCCTATTAAAAACTGTCCTTTATAAGACTTGCCTTGCTCATAATGTCCACAGCAGTAAAACTCTAACTAAGATGTAGGACTGTGAAGGGCAGCCTGGTTTCTGGTCGAGCACAAGCTAGAGACCTCAGAGATCCCAGGTGATCCTGAAGGGCCCCAGGTGGGACCCAGGTGACCCTAAGGGATAGCAGGTGTTTCGTCACATCCCCAGACACTAGGCTCCTGACATGAGGCTGCAGCCCTCCATAGGTCTGTGTCCTTCAGTCACGTAGGGCAATGCCCCTTACCACCTCCACAGGTAGAAAGCATGACTACAGGCCACGTAGCATCAAGACAGATCTCTATTTTAATGAAGGAAGTACCTAAAGGCCAGAAGGGCTTAGCCAATTAAGCTTTCCTTCCCAGACCCTCCTCCCTGCAAAAGGTATTTAACCTCAGGCCCACACTGAGAAACAGGGGTACTGTTTCTCATCTACTTTCCGCCATGACAATAAAAGCGGTATAAACAAGGAATGTTTCTCTTTCATTGGAATCCACCATGAGGAGCAATAGAGAAGGCCTTGACCTACAGAGCCACCTGTCTAATCTCCCACAGAAGGCCTCTCTGCATTCTCAGCCATGGCGACCACCAAGCCAAGCAAGCTGCCCACGACCAAGCCAAGCCAAACCAAGCTGACCTCCAAGCCAAAGACTATCTCTTGGGGAGGAGGCAGCCGGAGCTTCTCTCCCCCTCTCTTCTTTGGCCATGGGCCAGTCCAGCCCTTCCACAGCTTCCAGCAGGGCCTGGGTGCCCAAGGGCCTGAGAACCAGAAGGACCCCAACCATTAGCTAGCTTCGGCTTCCCCAGGACCTCAGACTGCGCTCCCCTATCCCCAACCCCCACCCCCAGCGGTGTCTCCCGAGGCAGCTTCTCACAGCTTGACACTGCCCCAATTGGCAGCGTGAAAGCAGTGAAACTTCCTGCCCGGCCTGCCTCCCCAAGCAGCACAAGCCCTTTGTCAGGGCAGATGAGGGATCCCCACTTTAACCCAACACTAAGACAGAGAGATTTATGCTGCAATCTGAGATACTGTACGTACCTCCACTCCAGCTTCTGCAAGTGGCCCAGTCACTGCTTCTCTGACACCTTGACATTTTCCTTGGGGCCTTTAACTCTTTTGCCAGAGATCTCCTTCTATTTTTTTCCATGATTAATTTCCCTACTTCTTGTAGTCACCCAATCAGAGATTTTTCCAGAGTTAACCAATGCACAGCACAGCGAAAATTCTCTGTATACTCCCGTTGCTTCTGTTTTGTTTATGACATTAATCAGACTGTGACATGTTGGAAAATTATGTATTTATTTCTGTGTTCCTGCTGTTACATGATGTACTCGTAGCTTGTAAACATGACATTATCAGTAGCTGTATCTGATTCATTTCCTAATTTGTCCTCACTGCCTGCAATGGTGCCTGGCAGATATTTAGTGCTCCAGATACTTGCTCTCTGATATATCAATGTTGGTAGTATGATAAGAAAATAGAGATATTAGCTAGAACAAGCACATGTTTTTGGAGCAGATGAAGACTCCTTAGAAGTTCTACTAGGCAAGTAAAATGACACACAAATGGACTTTAAGTGGAAGTTGTAATGCATTTCATAGTGAGCTATTTTCTCCATAGTTGGTGATTAAATTTTACAGAATTTCAACTGCCATTGAAAATTACTATTTGATAGATGTGGCCACTAGAATAAAAGTTAAACTAGTATTTATGAGGCATATTCCATTAAATTCCACGGGCATTTTATTTCATTAAAGCAAATAAAAGTGTGATGTGAAGCTAAACTGTCTCCGGTCTCTATCAAATATGTGAAATAGATGGTGATTTATATTGTGTGACAAAGTGAGTTATCCAATGTTTTCAGTTAAAAGGGGGTTGGCAAGCTATCCTCCAAAGTATGAGGACCATCCGTGTGAATAAATATAAGTTTTGCTTCTGTTCTCATTTTCTCCTTTTCCAACTTTTCAGAAATCGTGCAATAATCCAATGAAATTATGCATACCAGAGCAATAACATCTGGACTCGCTGCTTTGGATATTGCATTTCTCATTCATTGTCTCATAGACACCATGCCTGGGCATTTCTCCATGGCAGTAGAATAAGCACACATTTACTTTTCTTAATTTTTTTTTGTTTTTTAGATTTGTTCATGCTTAGATTCGTAGATGCAGCATGTGTTACCTAGAAGAAGTGATGATGGTACTCTTCAAGGTTGAGTATGCACCAGGAACAATGGGAGGGCTTACTGAAAGCATAGATGAAGCCCCATTTCCCTGTGTTCACCCAGAAGATCTGGAGCTGATACAGAAATGTCTATTTCTTGTACATTACTGGGGATGTCAATCCATGATCATAGTTTTGGCCGCTCTTGGAGTAAAGCTTATCAACTGAGTTCTGAGGGTATCATTGCCTCCTCTTATAGCCTGATTCATTTGAATACTAACTCATGGAGTAGATCCATCAAATTAAGACTGAGCTGTGTATCACAGTGATTGTGCTACGTTGCCATCTAGACATAAATCTTAGTGAGTGGTAGTATTTGAATAATTTCATGTGGTTTTGAGCTTGATTTCCTAGTACTTTGTTAAAGATTATCATATATGTTGTCATTGGGGATTTGATTGGTCATTTTCTGTAGCTTCTTAATTTTGTTTTGATATCAGTGTACTGTTGGCCTCTTGAAATGAGGTTAGAAGTGCCCAGTATCATTGATTTTGGAGAGAGATTAAAGATTGATATGAATTCATTTATTGTCTAATAAAAATTCACTAATGAAACTATCTAATCCTGGATTTATTTCTAGTTTTGATTAATTAATCAGTCTCATCATTAGTTATAGGTCTCTTCAAATTTCCTATCAGTTGTGGCATGTTGTATGGTTCTATGAACTTATGAAATTTTCCCAAATTTTTCTTATTTAATTTACATATTTATTTATAGGAGCCTCTCATGGCTTTATTTTGCTGCCATCAATTTAAATATTTTCTCCTTTTCTCTTAATCTAGCAAAGCAGTGGTTCTAAATCTGGGGGTTGAATGAACTTTTCACAGGGGTTGCCCAAGACCATTGGAAAACACAAAAATTTACATTATGATTCATAACAGTCTCAAATTATAGTTATGAAGCCACTGACCTTGTGTTGTTCTGCACTCTGCTAAATTTGTGTTTATTTCTTTTTCTAATTCCTGAGATGCAGAGTTTAGCTGAAATATTTTTTGAATGAAGGCCTGCATCATCACAATGAATTCCCTTTTAGTAATGGCATTGCTGCATCTCCTAAGCTTGGATAAGATGTGCTTCATTTCAAAATACTGTCTACCTTTTTTTGGCTCCTTGTTTATCCAGGATCCTGATCATTAATTGCCATATATTTGTGATTTTTCTGGCATTATTTCTGATATTAACTTTCTGGCCATTCTACTGGAGTCAGAAAAGATGCTTATCACCTTTTCAAGCTTTTAAAACATTGAAGTCTTAAGCTCTAGTGCCATGAGTTCTGTCCTGCAAAATGTTCTGTGTGTACTTGAGAAGAATACATACACTGTTTCTGAGTGGAATGTTTAGTGTACATCTATTAGGCCCACATGATAAAATATTGTTCATATCTGCTGTTTACTTGTTGATTTTTGACTACATGTTGTTTCCATTATCAAAAATGAAGCATTGAACTCTCCTACTACAGTTGTGTTGTTACCTGTTTATGCATTCAGTTCATTTATTCCAGAACTATCTATAAATATCATGGTACTTGAATGTTGGGTTTACATGTATGTTCATAGTGGTTATATCTTTTTGTTATATTGAGCATCTTACTAAATAATGCCCTTTTGCATCTCTTGTGATAATTCTTTATTTAAAAACTTATAATACACAAGTAAAGCCATGCCTACTTTCCTTTGCTTAGTAATTACATTGGATATCCTTTCCTAATGTATAAATAACCACTTTATATTTAAATGGATTAAAACCTGCAATCAAAATTCATAGAGCAGATAAGTGCAAAAAAACCAATTGTATCTTGTCCCAATAGAATTACTTTGGATTACAACAGTACATATAAAAGTAAATTATTAATTTAATTGCTTACCTAAACTTTGAAAGGAAATATATCAGCACCTAGATATTACTACAAATCTGTTAAAACAATTTTTAAAGAAAATTTAACCTCATTCCCTTCTCTCACTTTACGTTCCTCTATTTAATTAATATTTATTGCTTATATTTCTCTAAACAAATTATGACTTTGCATATGTATTTTTTTCAATTCATAAATAATCTGTTCTCTAGATCATTTCTCAACTTGCCTTTTTGAATTAACATGCCACGTGTCATTTTAGAAATAACTGACCAGAAAAAAAATCAATGAAATGATTCCTAATGATATTCTGCTATGTTCATAGCCCAGAGCCTATCTCAATAGTCAACAATGAGGCTGCATCTAGAAATTGATGAAGTAGATACAAAAACCCACAGCCAAACATTAGGCAAAGCTTGGGGAATCCTAAGGCAGAAGGGGAGGAAGAAGGTAGGATCCAAAGGGGTTAAGGATACTAGGAAAATATGGCCAGTAGAATCAGCTAAGCAGGTCTCATAGAGGTTCACATAGAATCACAGAGCCTGTGTGGGTCTGAGCTAGGGCCTCTGCCTATGCGTTATGATTGTATAGATTGGTGTTCTTGTGGGACTTCTAACAGTGGGAGTGTCTGTGATTCTATCACCTGCTCTTGGTTCCCTTTTCCTCCTACTGAGTTGCCTCATCTAGCCTCACTTTGAGGGTAGTCTTATTGTAATTTATTATGTTATATTCAGTTGATAACCCAGGGAGGCCTGCTCTTTTCGGAAGGGAACTTGCAGAGGCATGGATTTGGGGTGGAGGGAAGGTGCAAGCAGAAACTGAAGGAAAGGAAAGGAAGGGGAAACTTTGGTCAGGATGTAATGTTTGACAGAATAGAAGTAGTAGCAGTAGTAGTAGTAATGACAAAAATCCTTATCTCATGCTAGTCGTGGCATTAGTTCACTTAGCTCTCTGCATTCTGATGTCTGTTTTACGACTTTATCAACTTTTCCACTCTTGCAGTAGATATTTATGATCTTTTAAAGGTTTTCATAATTACAAGTATTAACAGTTACTAAATGTATATGGATCTCCTCATATGTGTTTATCAAAGACTTTGCTATTGGCAGTGCTGACTCATAGAATTTATTCAATGCTTCTTTGTCAGGTAGGTTGAATGAGTGACCCCAGTGAATGATCTTCATCTTGCCACTCCTTTTTCCTATAATAGGGCAAGCCTATTTTCCCTATAATAGGGCAAGCCTATTTCCCACCCTGCTTTGGCCAATTACATGTTATAGAAGCCTGAGAATGGGTTGCATACTGAGAATGGTTTGCTTTCTTTTTGTGCGATTGAATGTTCTTGCTCTTGCATCTCTGATACAATCCTAACATAATGTGTATTGTCTGCTGAAAGGAAATAGTAGACACACATTAGAACTATGTAGATCAGAATCCAAGGGTCTCAGGAACTATCCTAAACCAGAATCAGAGCCAAAACCCAACCACATAGCTACCAGGACTTTCTAGATTCACCTGTCAGACTACAGATGCATGAGTGAGTCTGTCAGCTGCAATAAACGATTCTTATTTTAAGGAATTAGGGTGTTTAGTTGTTTTATTTTTTCATATTACTGCGTGCAAAATTTACTTGACGCATTTGATATTACTAAATACTTCTCCAAAGCAATTGATCCAATTTTTACTCCCACAAAGAGTGGCTTCATGTTTAACACTTGATGGCATAAGACTTAAAGATATTTGCCAACAATATGGTTGTGAAAGCATATTTTATTGTGGTTTTAATTTTATCTCTCTAATTAACAGAACATATTTCACATGCTTTTGGCCATCCCTACCTATCCATTTTATATTTTTATTTGCCTCAGCGCTTATTAATACGAGTTGAAGTCTTCCCAAATTGCTTTAAAAATTACTTTACAATACAAGTATGCAGATATGGTAAATGAGAATCATTTTAGAAGACCATTTGGATCATCTGTGAGTATTCTGACTTACAGGATAAGTAATAGATCGTTGATCTTAAGAGAAGGCAGATTTCTTAAACTGGGGCTTAGTTCAAGTATGAAGAAACACTACTGGGTTTGCCATAAAACAATATCAACAGCAATATTGTGTTTACCTAAGGCAGACAGCCACAGGCTGATTACATTTATTTCAACACTCTCATTTCAATAATTGAAGTAACTTACCCAGCTACTTAACAAAAGATGAGTCTTAGAAGTTGAACACCAATTTTCTATCCCATTCATATACTCATTAATGGCCTGATTTTAATAGTTCCATAAAGAATACTTTTCCAGATTTCTGATATTTACTCATTTCAAACAAATACTTTTGCTTTTTATTCAATATATTTATTTTTTACATTTTACAATTTTCTATCTCATTCATGTACTCATTGATGGCCTGATTTTAATAGTTCCATAAAGAATACTTTTCCAGATTTCTGATATTTACTCATTTCAAACAAATACTTTTGTTTTTTATTCAACATATTTATTTTTTAACATTTTTGGATACCCTATTACATACATATTTAATTTTTAGAAACTGATAATTTTCAGGTAGTTTTTTCTACCTAAAAATTACAGGAGGGTTGTTTCGTTTTGTTTTTCAGAGACTGAAGCTATGTGGGCATTTTGTTCTTCACTGGAACACGATGGAGTATTTATCCCTTTTTTTCTCTAGCATACATGACTTACAGGGCTGCATATTTATTGGATATTCTAAAGTGACAAAAAACCCCAATCAATCAACCAAACAAACAAAAAAACAAACCAATTATCCAAACAAAAACCCCATAGTATTACAGTCGTGGTAACAGAAGGAAAAGCAAGGGAGAAAGTGTGTTAATATTTGCAAACTCATTTTTAAAACCCTTTTCCCTCTGTGCCTCTCCTTTATAATTTCTCATCCCTTTCTGAGAGGATTCAGATGTGGCTCTCTCTTTCCAATAGAACAACATGCATGTGCTTCATAACTTCAGCTTGTTATTTTAAGTTTTTACTTGTCTGGTTCTGTTGTTTATTAAGGACTCAGGAAGCCTGCTGCTCAGGTGAAGGGAAAGAGTTTGCATGGCATTGAGAAAAACATTGTTTCAAAGACAACTGGGAAATCCAAGGCTGTGAAGCCTGAAGTAGTTATGGTAAGCGTGTCAAGACAAATGGCGAAATAGCAATGTGGTACACATTTGAATCTTGAGTCAAAGGCGTCATTTTATCCTCACCAAAATGGGCACCAGAAGTACTTTCATTTTACAGATAAAATTAGGAAAGATAAAATTAGGAAGACAGACATTTCAAAAAAACTTGCCAGTGTCACAGACTAAAAGTGATAGGATCAGTAAGGAGGAGACCTTCAGGACTTTGCTTTCTGTGGCTGTGCCTTATGGTGAATTCTCCTTGTGTGCATAATGTATTAGCATTAGAACTAATACATTATGGTGGCCTGGCCAGGGCCCAGCTACTGTGACTGCTAGCTATTAACTGAAAGCAGGTGCATGCTTTTAGAGACAGTCCCTGGTCAGTGGGGGAATCACCTTAGGTGGAGATCCTGGAGAAGAGTACATGGTCCTTCTACTTCATTAGAGAAAGGAAGGAATCTGAAGCTAACAAAATGCTCTTGGAAACACAGACTTTTGCCTCAATTTGACCAAGGCCTTGGAACTATCTAGGCTTCAGAGATCCTGTGGAATCTGGCTGAGGCTGGACTTCAAATGAAACTAAGTTTTTGGCCTATTTTCTTTCTGCCCCCTTTTGGCTTCTCTCCCTGTTACTCTCCAGGGATACTTCCTCAGCCATTCATTTGTACAATAATCTCATCTCAGCTCTACCTCTCCAGATTCAGAAGCACACCCTCAGCACATGGACAAGCTTTGACCTGCAGTGTACATGCAGCCACATGTCACCAAGGATACCTATAAACTTGGTCCAGTACTAAACCATAAAGTCAAAACATAATGGTTTTCTCTATTTTTTAAATTTAATATGTGGTTTTTGGGCATAAACTTTGTCAATGATAATGTCTCATAATATCAAAAGATAGGACACAGCCATGAGAATCTACAGCCTTTAAAACTCCACCTGCTCAAACTGAGGCATCAAGACATGTTGAGAGCATTCCCTAACTCCTCCAAGAATTCAATGAATATTTAAACAGCACAAACAGAAGGTATCATATTTAGCCAATTCAAAGTTACAATATGTTTCTTACAATAGCAATAACAACAGTAGCAGAAAATGCATCCCTGACACCAGCTGAACTAACCAGACAATGCAAAAACACAGAAGTTATCAATGACAACAGTCAACTGAAAGGTGTTAGTGTGTGCCCTTGAAAGTTTGTGTTAGGACTAATGGAAGAAATAGCTGATGATCCATTACCTTTCCTGATGACCTGAAATTCATCTATAACAACCTAGATTCTGTGAATCCTGACCTAAGCTCTGCATCCCACAGTCCTTCATGTGTTTGTGCCTCCTTACAAGCAAAGCAACTTGGTACCTGACTCTGCTCTAATACTTGCTATGATAGTGATCAACAGCTCTCTGGATATCTTTCCTGCCTTCCTCTTCCTTAGCCCTTGAGGTCAGCAACCAAGTTTAATTATTGACATAACCCCATCTCTGCCAAGCAAGCAGCCCACAGCAATTAACATATATCTAGCCTTGAAATGAATGCATGATGACAGAAATGGAAACAAGCAATTTTGGAATCAGACCTAGACTGATGTAAGACGTTTGTATCAACTTTCTTAATCATGAAACAACAAGCTGTTTCAGATGCAAAAGAGAGAATGACTACCTTCTATGTCTAGCATTGTCAGTATCTACACTATATCTCCATTCTTAAGTGAAACGAGTCTTTTGTTGAACTCAGAAGATGTTACACTAGTTATCATTGCAGCCTTTCTGTGAGAAATGTTTTCTATTTTGCCAAACTGTATTTTTCTTCAAAAATTATTTTTATCTCTTGTGTACAGAAATCCTGCTGTTCTTTTGTGCTCAGCCTAGTTCTTCTACCCTGGGGACATCAACAACTACATTTTTCCCTGAAAGGTGTTTTGACTGTGCTACATTAAAAAACACTTATTTTGTACTATCCCATCCTTCATGGATCTGGTACCATTCCATGGTATCTTAATAGCTAAATTCTATATACTCATAGGCTATACCTAGAAGGCTTCTAGGAAAATCAATGGTTATTACTTTCAACTAGAAGAAAGCCCCAGACTCCCGTTTCTTCATCAGTGTCCTTCCTGATCATTTTTATAAAAGAAGAATCAAATATTCTCATATAAGCCTATGCTACCCAACTGTTACTGTCAATGAGAAAACCTTGTCAAGGTTATTGATACTTACTGCAGAGTAGTAATTGCCCACTTATCTTCTAAACTCATAGCTGGCCAATTAGACTAATTGTCTGTTGACACAGTAACACTGCCAGGCAAACAAGCATAAAACTTTAGCAGCACATTATCACATGTTCATTACTGTCATGTCTGAGATCAGATGAGTGTCAGCTCACTGATTTTGCTGGTTTGGGTTTTGATAGTGCAAATTATTCCCAGTTCTTTCATTGTCATTAAGGGCTACTGAGGTGACATGAACCAACAATACATCTTTATCCTTCAACAAGATAGTCATAGTGCTATTGGGAGGACAGAGATAACAAATAACAAGCCGGAACTCGAATACTAGAATTATAACTGGCACACAACCACAGCACAGCCCTTGAGTTCAGTCAAGTTGAGTCTAAGATATCAAAATGCTCATGCTTCGAAGTTCTGTTGTGAAATTTTCCAAATCCCTTTCAGTACCTATAACCAGCTTGAGAGAATAATGTCAAGAGGCAAGATACACATTGCCTGTACTCTCAAAGAATTTTCTGATCCTCTAGAAAAAACTGATTATATACCCCAAATATCCTCAAGACCCCTGTCTGTGGAACTGTCCTGAGAACCTAAGAATGTGTCCTGGACAACATGCACTGTTTATCTGGCAGAACATTTTTTTTTAATTAATCGCCATGAAACTGAATAATGAAAATTGCATGGCTTAGCTAATTTTTGGAAATTCTCACATCATATACAGGATAAGATCAGGACACTGAACAAACCCTGATCCACAGTGTTCCAATTTCATTCTGACCTTGGTACCCTCCATGGATCAATAGCACTAGATGTTGCAGAAGAAACTCATTTATCCCATATACACTCTCTACAGTGGAATTCCAGAATATTCAGTCACACCAACTTTTATCAAGTCCCATGGGAATAAGTTCTCTAGAGCTGGCTGTACCTATCTACTTCACTACTCTTCCAGTGGGTGAAAGAAGTAATACACCCAAGTATATGTCTTAGTTGTACTTCCAATGATCACAATGACAATCACCACTCCTGAATAATCTCTCTAACTTCCACAGTTACATGGTCATCATCAGTCCTTCCTACTGGTATTGAGAAGGAAAATTAAAACTGAGATATCATTCTAGAATTATAATGTATACAGGGCATATACTTAAAATAAAAAAAATGATAGGAAGATGCAGTATTCTAATTTTATGCTATGCTACAAAATCCAAATAGTATTAATATGATCATATACATATTATCATGACTATTTTCTCTCATCCCTGGTTAAGGCTTAGAATTGTGCTCATAACGAACAAGGCACAGAAACGGTCTTTGAGAGATAATGAATGGAAATGACTACAATGCAGTTTTCTACGTCTTACATAGACTCCTAAACCATTATTTTTCTTCCAGATTTCTGAATAGCTCAAAACATTTACTTGTCTTCATTGGCTCATTTGTTTTTTGGTGAGTTTTGCTATAAATACTGTAGGAATTATTTTGTCACACTGATCCTCTAGTGTCTTCCTGTTCTCAGACCTTCTCCCTTCTTCCTTCCTCAGCCCTCCTTTCCTCTTCCCTCTTCTATTCTTCAACTTCCTCTCTCTCTTTTCTCTTTTTTCTTCTCTACCCCTGGACTTCTTTCTATCACATCTATTTCCATTTCTATTTCCAGTTTCAACAAATACTTCTTAGGGGCCTACTTCTGCCATCATTACTCTGAAACTAAAGGCACATCAGTAGGGGCCAAGGAAAGCAGCTTCTCTTGCTCATGCTCAGCACAGATGAAAGGCATTTAAAGGTAATTACAATTCTCCTGGGAGAGTCCATTAGCTATCTATTATTAGCCCAAGCCAAAAGTCACAGCTATACTTTAAAGCCTCACATGATTGAGTGCCTGAAACTGAAATTACAACATAGGCCACACATTTAAGGTGTTATGTTTAAGGTTAAGATTGGTCTGTCCTCAATCTACAGTCAGACCACATTTTCTCATTTTCTTCATCCTGAAGAGCACACATTCACACACACATTAAAAGGGAATAAATTTAATTATGAATATGAACATAATGTCACATTCATTTCAATCTTGTAGAAAACCTGGTTAAACCTCCCAGAGGATCTCTCTTTGTGTCACAACATCATCTTCTTTGTGACAGATTTCACACTTCTTTTATATTATGGGGTAATGACTAAATTGCTACTCAGGGAAATGGCATTTGTCTAATGGAAGAAAAATATTGGTGCAGTGAAAAAAATCTCAAACATTCTGTATTCCTAAGCCAGTTTCTCACCTAAGAAATAGAGAGTAGATTATATTATTAGTTAATATGCTGTCTTCATCCTGGCAGAAAAGAGAGGGAATTGTGGCTAGTTCCAACAAGAAACACTGTGAAGCAGAATGTGGCAAGAATTCACTGACTTATTTTATTAAATATGTTCTGCACAAAAATGTAACAATACTTTCATGCTAAACATACATTCAATAATGACTTAATGGAATGCACACATCTTCTTGGGAAAAGAGAAGCTATTTTGGTCCATTGAGAGGTGTAATATATCAAATAACTAAAGAACTCCCTTCAATACCATAATTTTCTTAAAATATATCCTGGAAGCATTATACTACTGGAAAATATATCCATTAAAACTTATATTATCTACAATATTTTGAAAGATGACATATTGAAATTTAATGCAATCCTTTATATATGTTTTCTGGCATAATGAAAAGGCGAGACTAACAAGAAATCCTGTACTAAATACCAAATACTCTCAGTGCTTCACTGTAGTTCTACATTTCTCTGCATGATAATTTTCTCATTCATGCATACATGACTAGTTCACAGACTACATTAAATATCTACTATGTGCCAAGAATTCTAGTATTGTGAATGAAAAGATAAAAAAAAAAAGGATATTTCAGACTTCACAGAACTTATACTGGGAAGAAATATTTTAATGTCTTTAAATAATAAATTCAGAGAATTATAAATGCATTACAGAAATAACACAAAGCAATAAAAAAAGAGCTATAGGTTGAGATGGGAGAGTATCAGGAGACTTTGTAGATACTAAAACATAGAAGATAAAGACAAACAGCTATGTAGGATCAGATAGTGTCACAGAAGACTCTAGTCTCCAAAAAATGTTAGAGAATATGTGTTATATCCATAAGCCTATGGTTGGTCATGTACATGTATATCTGTAGCAGTGTCCTTCAAAGTTACTCCTTTGTGTTTGGAGTACTGGAGCTACTATGGGTACAGTAACAAGTTCACAACTCTAAAAAGGATCCAAGGCCAATGACTGACTGTTAGCAAGTATGAAAGCTCAGATTCTTGATTCCCAAGAAGAAAGCTACATAGTGTCATTTGTGTGTTTCACACAGCCTAGAGTGATAAAGCCAGAAATGGAATTTGGCCTGAAATCATTCCTTCATTCCTTTCTTCTTTGCTACTGATGTCCTATATACCTTCACTGGTTCCTCCTCAGAGTCCAGTTTGAATCAATTACCTTTGGCTAGATCCTCACAGTAGGGTCTGTTTTTGTGGATAGAGCCTTCAGATATCTCTACACCAACCCTAGCGGGAGAGAGTAAGCACATCAAGGTGAATGCTATGCTTGCATTGATTGTCCTGATATTTTACAATTGTAGTAAAACTCTGAAAGACACATTGATAACAATGATGCGGAATTAGTTTAACCCTTCCACCATGTAATTTTATAACCCTAGGCAAAACTACATGCCTGAGCTTAAGTTTCTCGTGTACTTTGTGAAAAGCAGACCCACAGTGATCTGCCAGGAACTTTTCCTTGTCTAAGATAATATGTTACATACATGGTATGAATAAGTGTTATGCTACGAATCTACAAAGAAAAAAGCTTACACATTGGAGTATGAAAGTATTGTAAATTATTTTTCTAGAAGGTAGTCTTTATTTGACTTATTACTATATGCTAGCTAAAGAAAAGTTAACAATAAAAAGCTCAAAAGTCAGTAAGGTAGAGGTATTACTCCAATCATTTTACCCCATACCCGAGTAAGCTTTAAGGAAGACAACTCAACCAATGAAAGAAAAGGAGAAAGACTCCAATGATCAGTAACCTAAGAAATATCTGTTCTCTGGGTGGAAAAAGTAGAAGCTGAGAAGGTCCATGCTAAAACGTGTAAGA
This sequence comes from Grammomys surdaster, assembly GCF_004785775.1. Classification (NCBI taxonomy): domain Eukaryota; kingdom Metazoa; phylum Chordata; class Mammalia; order Rodentia; family Muridae; genus Grammomys; species Grammomys surdaster. The sequence continues at coordinate 10,043,822 of NW_021604587.1, forward strand.
TCATGTTTGTTACTGACTCACCGGATCTGGACCTGTTCAGTAATTCCTGCTACCGAGAAGTCAGAATGTATCAACATTCCAGAAAGAGGCAACTACTGCTGAAAATATGACAGATGCTCATAACTTCACAGCATTTCTTTAAAAGTCATTACAGTTGGACAACTGCATTTAAAATTATCTATAAAGCATTAGTGACATATTAGAGGTTCAGATGTCCAACACTCTGGATAGAGAAGATACCAGAAGATCACAGAGATGCAGAGAACATTTGGCTAAGTACACAACCCAGTATGTCATGGCACAGAACCAAGTCAAGGAGGGTAAAACTCAGGTCAACATCTCTCATTGCCTATGCCAGGCAAGCTAGCTCCCTTTAAGTCTGGTTCCCACATATGATTATACATAGCTCATGGATGACTAAATAAATGGGCACCTTTGGGATCTTTTATCATAATATACAATACCTCCAATAAAGACATCTTCTCTCTGTCCAAACTTGTCCACCAAACTTAAAATAACAAAATATTGTCAACAAGTTCCCTGTCCAGCTCTTTCTGACTCCTTCCCCTTGACCTTCTTACCCCAATTCTGGTTCTGTTCCAGTTTCTTACATGGCAACTCCACTTCCCCGAGATAGCTATCAAGTTTTACAATTTGCTCTACTTTAGTCTTTGCCCTTGTACTGAGAGAACATCCTGGCAGTTACTCACAACTCAACACTCATTGACCATGAATCTGAGACCCTCCCTATTGTCTCTCCATCCCTCTCCAGTTCAAACGGCTCAATTAAATATTCATATTAATACTGGAGATCATCTATTCTGTAGAGCCTTCATTTACTTTAGTTTTGTGAAAATTATAACATAGTTAATTTTTCCTATTTCTAGCCAGTTTTTCCATACAAGCTGATTTTGTAATGAAAAAAAAAACAAAGCCTTTACATCCACAGACATTTTTGTTCCTATCTAAAATTAGTGCAGCTGCTGCTATACTATTTTAGGGAATGCAGGACATGTGCCTCTCCTCAGACGTACCAGCTTGTCCAGTTATGAAGCAGCATACGTTATGGAGTATGTATGTTTAGCATCAAACTCCAACACCACAAGGCTGCAGCTTCTGCTCATTTACCACAGAGTTGGCAAGTATGTGACTGGTGAGCACAGAGGCTGGTAGGAAGGATAAACATGACTTTTATAAAAAAAATATGTAAGAGAGCAAAAAAGTCCAAAACAGGGAATGTCTGTTCCAGTTTGCCTGCCATTGCTGAGACAAAAGCAGCAGGGAGAAAAAGAAGGAGTTAGTTTACACCAGAGCGACAATCCATCATGAAGCAGTCAGGAACCAGAGTCAGGGATTAGGATTCAGAAACTTGCAAAGATTATGGGAGAATATTGCTTACTGTCTTGTTTCCTGCAGTTTGCTCAGACTGCTTTCTTATGAACCCAGAAGCACCTGCCCAAGGGTTAGTGGAACCCTCTCCCATCAATCATTAAGAAAATGGCTAATAGACTTGACTACAGGCCAGTCTGATGGAATCATTTTGTCAATTCAGGTTCCCTCCTTTGTGTTAAGATGACAAGAAACTAACCAACAAGTCCTTCAAGGGAACACTCAGTAAGTGAGGATGCTCTCAAGAGGACCAGGGTAGGAAAAGCAGAAGACAGTAGGAGAAGACAAAGGTCTTTTCAGAAGTCTACATGCAACTTGGCCTCACAAGAGCTACATAATGAGAATGGTACCAAGATCCATCATCACTGAAAGCTAACTCCAGAGGAAGGCAGTCTGTAGATACCTGTACTGGTACAGTTCCTAGAGGAAGACACCAACCCTCTCAAGAGAAGGGGCAATAGCAGGCAATGCACAATGGCTGAGGCAAAGGGTCTCACCTAGATTTTAGAAGATTTGTGTAAGACAATTTTTCTCAACTCAGCTGAGAAAAACTAATAGAAGCAATGGAGTATAGGAGGAGAAAATGGAGGGTTTATATTGAGCCAGCACATCTTCTTCATTTGTTTGGCTCTCCAGCACTAAAGATAGTATTTCAGAAAAATAAGTGCTCAATAAGTGCACAGTAAGTAAAAATTTCTTGAAGATGAAGTAACCTACCAGAAATAGTTATAAAATTTAAAATCAGGACATATTTATAGAACATGGAGATTTTGATTTTCAGGAGATTAAAAATTGTATCAAATCAAGCAGTTGACTGTATCTCATCTGTTGCATTGTTTCATCTTCTCTGGCCTTCAACAGTTAAAACAATAAATAAAAACTGAAAACAAACAAACAAAAACAAGAAACCATGGAAAAGAAGAAGAAAAGAACTAGAGTTGCAGAAGAAGGAAGGGCAGGTATGCAACAGCCTAGAAACCCAGCACTTGAGAAGCTGAGGTATAATTGGTGAGAGAGTTCAAGGCCAGCCTGGACTGTAGAGGGATAATGAGTAACACACCCAGAGAAAGAGAGAGAAAGAGAGACAGAGAAAGAGACAGAGACAGAGATACAGAAAGAGAGAGAGAGAGAGAGAGAGAGAGGCAGAGAGAGAAAGAGACAGAGACACACAGACACAGAGAGACTGAAACAGAGACACAGAGATAAAAACAGAGACAGAAAGATATGCTCTTATAACAGGTTGCTCAACTTCTAGTTTTACCAGTGGATTAGTTGAAATAAACATAATTTCAGCTAATTCAACTCCAAAACAGAAATTGTGCTAATGGTGGACCTGTCTATGCTTTTCTTGCACGGATCAGAAGAAGTAACCCACAAGCAAAGACATTTGTGGGATTTTTTTAAAAAATTGAAAGTGACAAATTCCAAACAGAGAGTTTAGCTTAAACAAATGAGGAACTTTGCTAATAATCTAAGAAATCTGCAGAAATCAAGGTGTGGTTGCATAGGCCTATAATTCTAACACTAAGGAGACAGAGATGAGAAGCCCACTGCAAGATTGAGGGCAAGAATGAGTTAGTTCCAAGACAGCTATGGGTACATAAGGAGAGGCTACCTTAGGAAGGAAAGAAGAAAGAAAGGCATGGAGGGAGGGAGACAGGGTTAGAATGAGAGAGGGGGGAGGGGGAGGGAGGGAAGGAAGGAGGGAACAAAGTAACATAAAACAGGAAGAAGAAAAGGAAAGCAAAAGAAAGAAAAGTGAACAGGATCTGGAATGAGACAGTCAGACAGACAGACAGACACACACACACACACACACACACACACATACGTGAGGCAGCTACTTTGAAAGGATAGGTATTTTCCCTTGTCTTACAACTTGTCCTGGTGCTAATGGCATTCTCACATCACTGGGATTCTTTGGAAGCATGGATCTCATATGCTATAACATCAACGGCAATGATTGAGATTGACATAAATGACTGAATGTCCAACATTCAGCAGCTGCTCCATAGCTTTCACCTGGAATCAGGAAGAAATGCTTTCCTGAGGGATGGATGATTCCAGAAGAAAAGCATATCTGAAGAAACTAGAGCTAAGTGTCTACTGAAGAAATAAGACCAACTGTCTTTTCTATGTGTTGTTTCCCTATGATAATTAATACATCTATCTGAACACTTCCCTCTATAATATGGGAATACCAATAAATGTTTTACTAGGATCTTTGAAGATTAAAATGGATATCTTGTGGGTAATGATATTGAATAAAACATGTTGTGTTTTCAAATTATGGTAAGATGATGTCATGAATTGCAGTGTATTAATTATGGAGCATTTACCAAGCACATTGGAATTTTATATTAGTTTCATAAATTGTAAAAAATAAATATTCAATGGCTACCTTTTCAAAGCTAGCAGTCAAACCCACCACACCATAGAAACAGGGGGTGGGGGAAGAGAAGGAGCTGAAGGTGGCTCTTTTTTTGATCAGTTCTTTCTTCAGAGTAGCTATTCTCTGTTGAGAGTGACACGAGGTTATGTTTAGAGAAGTGCCAGCTCTGAACCATTTCCTCCCTTTATTCTCAGAAATCAAAAATGATCCAGCACAAAGCATTCGCAGCTGTGTTGGGGAATGCGCTAGTCACGCCTCAGCAATTTATGGCCAATTTTCCATTAATAATAGAGAAGGAAGAGTGGTTCAATCACTTCACTATCTAAATACTTGTTCTTAAGAAAGGGGGAGAGAGAGTACAATAGTTTTTGTTCTGTTTCTGAAAGAGCATTAATTCAATATTGTGTATCTTTGAAGAAAAACATTTAGATGGCTCTAAGTGGTAGGAAGTTAGATTGATCAGGAAATATTCATAACAGTTTGTTTATGCAGTATTACCTGGAGTCCCTGGAGAGAGACTGAGAGAAAGACTTGAAATCTATGGTGCAATAGAGGTACACTGGATGGTGGAAAAGGGGGAACTAGAGAGAAAGAAAAAAAAAGACTGAACTTCCAAAACTTGAGTCAATGGTAGGGGTCTCAGAAAGGTGGTAGATTCTTGCAGTAAGAACCTCAAACTCTAGGTCACTAGAGGGCTAACGTAAATAAGAGATACAAATAATAATTGGAAAGAAAAATGGAGGGGAAGAAGGAGCTAACAATCCAGGGTGGCCAACTTATAAATTTAGAGGAAGTTAAAGACAGATTGGCAAACTTTGGCCCTAGCTGGAGGCTTGTAACATTTTCCTAGGACATGCCATACATACTAGGGCTCTCAAAGTAAAAAACAAACTGTCAGCTGCAAAGACAGACCCTGTGTCTAAATATAAGGTTAGAAGTTGCTTAACATTCTGAAGAGGAACAGAGCTAGAGTTTCCCACAATGGTGGAAGATGTCTTATGTAGTTGCTACTTACTGCACAGACTTAGCTACTTTCCTACTGGCATGACAAGGCACCATGATGACCAAAGTAACTCACAGGAGAGTCTATTGAGGGTTTAGAGTTTCAGAAGATGAGCCCAGGTCCATCATGGAGGGAAAGCATAGCAGCAGGCAGCAGGCATGATTCTGGAGCAATAGCTGGGAGCTCACATCCTGATCCACAAGCAGGAGGCAGAGAGAAATCTAACTGGCAATGGAATGGTATTTTACTATTACAGAGCACATCCCTAGTGACACAGCTCTCCTAGCAAGGCTACACCTCCTAATCCTTCCCAAACAGTCCCACCTATCTGGGATCAAGTATTCTACTAAATGAGCCTATTGGAGTCATTCTCATTAGACCACTCCATCCACTGGCCCATCAGTACGCTCAGCTCTCTGTATTTAATCTTTTCATGAATGTAAATCTTAGCCTGGGTTTCTTCAAAAGAAAAGCTGTAGTCAAGCTAAGAAGACACAGGAAAGAATGAGGAAACGAGCCACTAAAGGGCTGTCACTGGGTAGGTGACTATGGAATGTCAGGGGACTAAGTAGAGAGTTTCAAAGACAGAAAGCTGAGAGGATTCCTCCAGTGCTGCTTAACTCTTTTGAATTTCGTTCCTTAGGGGTGACTCGGAGGTGTACCAAATACTACAGCATTTGCAGACCTTCTCAAGTAGAGAAGTATGGGTATGTGAGGTAGGAAGATGCCAAAGCTATACAGGTGGCATCCACAGTAAGCCCAGCAGCTAGGGCTTACAGCTACAGAAATACCCCAAATATCCCACTCCTCAGTCCAAGGCTCTTGCCTAGTAGCCCAGCAGGCTTATTTATGCCAAAGATCATCCATTTTACTAGAAATCAATTGCAATTATTACCAAATTTATTAGAATTCTAATTGACATTATATAAGCAGCTAAGTGGTATGTAAATAATTAGATTTATGCAAATCAATGAAATATGAGTACGTGAGGGAAAAATGTTTCAATGAAAAATAATATGAATGTTTCCAAAAGCTTCCATGAAAGCAAATCAATAGAACCAAGTTGACTGAGGTGTGGCTCTAAAAGTGTCAGAGGAACTCTAGTACCTATAGAAACTGATTCAAATAGATTGCTTCAGAAATCACATTAACTGTGCTTCAATGTAAAGAAACTGAAGTTGGGAATCTTAAGGCATGTATTAGTGGTGCAATTTATTAGGAGAGACAACATATCAGGCCAATTAACAAACCCAGAGTCAGAGAACAGAACTTACATTACATCAAAGATTGGCAAATGAATGTCAATTTATATGCTTTAAGCTACATAAAGGTGTTTAAAGCATAAATAAATCATCTTTATGATCTCCTGCTTTGAGCATAGCTCTTCAATGAATCAACCAACTACCAGCCTTGTGTTTGTTGCATGACACCTCAATTCCACTCTCTGGAAGATGTTGAGAAGATGCTATGGGAGGATTGTATATACGTTTTCCAAGAAAAATGAAGTACAAGGAGAAAATACTTCCATGAAAGGATGGAAACTGGGATTTAAGATCTCCAAGGTGAGGCTTCAAGGGCACCAATGAGATGGGATCGCCTGTATCTCACCTGGCTGGTGAGAGGGAAATGAATCACAGAGAAGCAAGCCTGGTGTATACATCTCAGTGACAGACACAACAAAGAGCCTGCCTCAACATGGCGAAAGGCAAGAAGCAAGTCCTGAAAGTTGTCTTCTGATTTCCACATGCACATGGTGCCATGCATAGTGGCAGGCACTCACCTGTGGACTCCCGCCCAACATGTACTACTAATAAATAAAAAATAAGTAAATAAATAACAATAATAAATAAATAAATTTTAAAGGTTAAGGTTTCATGATGGTACCTGTTTGGTTCAATCATGAGGAAAAATAAACAATCAAAGATAGATAACAAAATGAAACACAGATTTACAAAGGGAATATTCAAGTTCAGTGAATGCACCTTGGTTAAACACTGCACAGTTATGAGACTGGCTGTACAACTTCCAAAAAAAAAAAATAATCTCCCAAACTCTTAACTGATCCTCACAATAAAGCTACCAAATTCTCCGAGACATATGATTGATGCTGCTTAAGCTCCAGAGACCGTGTGGAGTTCCACATTCTTGTCATTTAACACCACACACAGTTTCTGTAGTGCTCTGGGTACTTGATGCTTGTCATTTTAGAGAACTTCCTATGCTTCCTCCGGTTGACACAATTCAGAAGCACTGGGCCTGGATACACCAAACTTGGCAGCTCAAAACCATGCCATGTCTTCACTGCAGACCAGATTTGTTTTAGAAATCTAAAGCAAGCCTAAAATATTTTGGTTTTCTTTTTATAGGGTCTCAAATTTTCAAAACAGGAAAACCACATAGAGGGCTCTTTCTCCATGAGCTTAAGTCATCTATTGGGTGAGTAAATGAAATTACAAATGACTACGGTCATGTTTCTGAGTTTGCATGCATAAAACAAGAGAATTTCCAGTAAAGCTGAAAACTTCCTTTCACTTTTTTTGCCTTTAATTCCAGAAATAATTAAAGCTAGCCTATAAAGTGAAATGAAATTCAGTAAAAGAACAGAAACATCTGTGATGGTAACTTCTCAGAAATATCAAAGACCTTACAGAATTTAGCTTTAAATATCAATTAATCTATTTTAAAAATGAAGCACAGTGCCTCTTTTTCCTTTTAGTGGTCTCTGCTTGCCCCAAGGCAGATCCCCAGGGCAAAAGTACTAACAAAATCTTCCCCAGCCAGGCTGGTGGGCTGCCTTCCTTAGGTCCTGCCTAAGGCCGTTTCTGTGGGAGGTCTCGGATGCATTAGAGTGGACCTCTCAGCTTGTTGTCCATATTGCCTTCCTTGCCTTCTATCAAGATACCCTTTCACTGTCCTTTGGCTTAGGATGTTCTCACTGGTTTGCACTTCAGGTGAGCTGGGGTCTATTTAGGCTGAACATTCTAGACCTTGGAAGTATGATAGACAACATGTTGACTCTTTCATCTTTAGAACCTGTGTGCTGATGAGGTAAGCCAGAAACACTCAGAGAAATAAATGTACATGTCTTTCCATAGTGTTGGGATTTATTAAATAAATAAACTCTCGAGCCATCTCAATTTTCTTGGCTTCAACTCACCAGGTGCTATCGATTTCACTTTATAGATTTGGCCGTGGGCAATTATAGGTCCTCTGAGTCTAATCCGAATTATTAATGTTCATTCTCAGATCACATATTACAATTTCTACAAATCTATATGTTGCAGAATGACTCCTGAATGGCTACCCAGTTCTCAGTAACCTTATTGAAGACAAGCACCTGGAACTAATATAAGATGTTAGGAGAGCCACTGTAGGTGTTTGTATATAAACAAAGCCAGTCAGAAATCTGCTTCAAGAACCAGTTCAAAGTATAGAGGCCAGGTCTAGACAGTGGTTTGGATGTGCCACATCAAGGAGTGCATTGTTGAAGGCCAAGGGGGCAAAGTTGGGTTTGTTATCTACTCATCTTCTGACATACACCAGATGCTCTGATGCTTATCAGTGAGATTAACGAGGCACTGCAGGAAATAGGTGCCAGGCTTGTGACATTCATCATGCTTGGAAGTTCAGGGGCCTATGTGTATTTCTCACTTCATTGGAAAAGTTATAGGTGGTGCTATTTATTTGCATAAATAAGTTTTAATCCCTGTCTGCACCTCATTGTTTGTCCTCCATAGGTGGTGGCTGTTTACATGAACCGACAAAACATAGCATTGTTTCTGCCTCTGCATTTGCTGTCAAAGCATTGTCAATTGCTATTTTATAAAATGACGTCACTCAGAGGGAAGCAAAGAATCACCTGAAAGAAAGATGCAGTGAGTTAGAGCTGGCCAGAGCCTGCTCTTCACATGTGTCTATGGATCCATGTTATATACCACATGCCAGGACACAGAAAGTGATTCACTGAAGTTAGACACTTCAGTATACTGAAGTGATTGGAATTACAGGAAAGTGGATACCTTTCAGAAGCTCTCTGAACAATCCTTCTTTCTCCCATCAAGCACTTATCCTGCTGAGAAAATTTCTCCCCCCACCCCCGCAAAATTGCATTTGTCCTAGGCTTTGGGAACCTGCTTAAATTAGCATAGCAGGTCAACTACCAAAGGAGACACCAAACCCAAAGAGACTTTACATCTATGATCACCAGTTCAGACAGACCTTGCGAAAGACTTTCTCTGTGAATAAAACAGCTTTTACCTACAAAGAAGTTCAATCCCCCATTTTCTCTTAGCTGTAAGCTTACCCCCGGGAAGCCAAGAGAAATTATTCCTGGTGATTCTCTTTGGGCTCATTCCTAACTTCTCAAACTCATTTCCTATCCCTTTTAAATTGTCTGTTTTCCATTATTACTCCGTTCCATGTGCAGAAATTATTTAGTCTTCAACTTTGTGAGATTTCTTTGATTTTTTGGTTTGTTTTTTAGACAGGGTCTCACTTTGTAGCCTTGACTGGCCTAGAATTCACTATGTAGACCAGCTGGGCTCAAACTCAGAACTGCCTCTGTATCCTGAGTGCTAGGATTGAAGGCATAGGCCATCATGCCCAGCATGCTTTGATTCTAATATTTTGTATAGTTCTTATACTTGCACATGTAAATAAACGTGTGTGCTTTTCTACCACTGACCTGTGTACTGTCAACTAGTTCCAACAGATTTTAAAGAGTGGGAATTAAACTTGTATTACCTTTGTCTCTATACATAAGGACAAAGGACAATTAAGATTTCAGGTTGAATTAAAGTGACTGTCATCTCACCATAAAAATAGCTTATTATGTATTATTCAGGTAGGCAATATCATCACAATTTAATTATAGAAGAAGCAGATCAAAACTAAGAGTCCATATGCTGTGATGGGAGAAAGCTTTGACAGGCCTTTAATGGCTGAAGATAGGAGGGACTTTAAGGTATTGTGCCTTGTTCTTGAGCCCCAAAAGACCACACAGGAGTCAACTCTGATGCAGTCTTACTAGGGTCTTTATTTACAAGCTCGAGCTTGGGCCTATTTACCACCAACCCTGAACCAGCAGGATGGTTTGGTGAAGAAGCCTTGAATCCTCATTGAGATAAGGTTTTATAGGAAATAGGAGCAAGCAAGGAGGTATCCAGCCTGGCAAGCATTTAATGGAATGACTATTGTAAGCCAACAGGTGGGTGTTCTGAAGCAAAACCATGAACAAATCACAAAAGGGCTGAAAATATATCTGAAACAATAAGACTAATCGTTGACTGTTGCTAGGAAGTAGCTAGGAAGTAACTCTAGAGTATAGGCCAAGGACAAGCCATGGGATCCTTCCTGGTACTTGGGTGCAGCTTGAGTTCAGCTGCAGGTCAAGTTTTCAGCCTTTTTCACTTTTTTAAAGATGGAGGCCTATCCCAAGATGGAGTAGGTTTGACCTCTCAAAGGGATATAGGCAGTCTATAGAGGCTGGAAAAGCAAAAGAGGATATTCTCTATTACAAAATCCAGAAAGAACTTAGACCTTCCATTATTTGGTTTTAGACCAATGAGACACATTTAGTCTTTTGTGTTCTAACACTAATAGATAAAGGTTGGTGCCCATTAGAAGTCCCCAAGTTAATAATATTTTGTTATATCAGCAAGAAACAAATACACTTTGGTGTCTGATGTTGCTGCTACTGCTGCTGCTGCTGCTGCTGTTATTGTTGGGTCTTCAAGTGGGCATGCAATCTCTGGGTAGACAGAATATACTTGTAAGATAGTATGGCCAAAGATAAGCTGATGTGTTTGTTGGTAGGTGGTTTTCACAAAGTACAGGTCCTGTAGATCTGTATCTAATAGAGGCAGTACTGTTGAATGGAACATACAAATTCTTGGCCACAACGAATGGAAATCTAACTGCTACTCAGCTGGATTGAGGAACTAATGTGTGGCAAGAGGACATGCCTTCATACTCTTCACCTTTTTAGATTCTATAACTTTTAAGTAAACAGGCCCCATTTTGATTTTTGCAAAAGAAGATTCATATGGAAGGGTTATTCAGAGAGGGCAAAAAGAGAACTAGAAAAAGAAGGAAAGAAGGTATTGATCCAGGAATGTTCTGGAAGCACCATTCCCGCCAACCCTAAACCTGATTACACTAAGCTCAGGAAACTCTAGATAGATTTTCTTTCAGATACTGGTAGAGGAATAAGGCTTTGTACTTGCAGAAGCATGGGGCTGTGGGAGATCCTGGAGCATATCACCTGAATCTTCCCATGGATGAAGCTTCCATTTTCATGGTTCTGGTTACAGCAGCTGCTGCTGATGCTCAGCTGCTTGTTTCCCTGGAGAGTGGTCTGTAAGATCTGGCTCTCTTAAAAGGGCTATCCCACTCCCAGAGCACCATTTAGAGTTATTTGAAATTCATGTATCTATTGTATCAGAATCTCATATCCCCCTTGGCTCTCCTTTGTTCCTCTGACTCCTGTACAAGAGTTTCCATGAGAATTCCACAACACAATTTTTATATGGAAGCCATAGTGTTTCAAAGTGAGCTTTCTACCAAAACACATCTATAGCAGGTGTGACAATACAGACACAAATAGTCTCAAAGGCCATGAAATCAAAAAGAAGTGAAAAGAACTAGGGTTGTTAAGTAGAGTTCTATGTAGCTAAAGGCCATAGAACTGGGGTGATTTATGTCCTTGAGAGTCATGTTCTTTGAATGGACTCAGAAGTCACATAAGCTCAATTGCCAAGTGTCTACTCGAGACCCACAGGCTATGCAGCAGACTTTTAGTCTTTAGACCACACTGTAATTTTCAGAACTTATCCATTGCTGTATGTTTCACATTTAGATTTTAATTAAAAATAAAAATGGCTAGATACTAAAGACAAGAGAGATACATTTCAAGAGGTTGTAATAACAACAGACCAGTAACTTATTGCTCTGGTTTCCATCCTTTCTCAAGTTTAAATATTTACAATGTCAGGCTCCTTGATCCAATACTAATTATAGCAGGGATAGATTTGTAGATACTTCAGTAACTAATGCTGAGTATATAATGAAATATTAGTTACAACACTTGATCTCGTGAAAATAGAAATTTTCTTGACAAAAATAAAACAGAATGTTTCTGCAAATTCTGACCTAGGCATTAAGTGTTATAAGCCTCATATCAGTCTTCCAATATCCACAGAATTTCCACATGAGGATGAACGTGGGATATGAACCAAAAACTGTCGATATAATCTTGCAATAAAGGGAAAATACATAAATATTCATCCTTCTTATTTTAAATAAAAAGACAGATGACATCCAAACAATTCACTTAGAAACATGGGTTCCTGTGTAATAACTATTACAAGTTTTAAATATGGGTGTAAGGGACAAGTTGTCATATCCATCAACTTCAAAGAACAGCAACCATTTTATAAATAGCTCATTGAAAGATCTATATACATGTATTAATAACTACTTCACTGTGTTATCTGTCGCCACAAAAATGGCTCTGGGGTTGGCATCAATGGTGACAATAACCTTAAGTGTGGGCTCTTCCTTGAGAAAGCCACACAGATAGTCCCTGCAGCTAGGATTGCTGGTGAAGAAACATCTCATCATGGTTTATGGGTGTGAAAGTCTACACTACCTAGGGACTTGCTAATATTTTAGAACTGACAAAAGCCCTGGTTTAGCATTTTTGCAGTCTGTTTAATAAGTGCTCTAGAGAACTGTAATGTAAATGGGTGTTTGGCCCTCACTATCTAGATGAAGTCCTGAGACCTAGTGCACTTGAGATTTATCCATGTATTTGTGATTCATTGCTTCAGTTGCTGACTAGTATTCTGTCACATAGACATCCCACAGTGGGTTTTTCCATTCCCTCACTAGGAGAAATTTAGGTTGTTTCTAGATTAAGGCAACTAAGGAAGGGCTTCAATGGCCACACAGAACACAAGCATTCACAGGTCTTGATCTTCCTTAGATAAATGCATGGTAATGAGATTACTGGGTCATATATAGTTAACTTTCTAAGAAATCATTAAATTATTTTCCAAAGTGATTTCACTATTTTGTCTTTCTACCAACCATGTTTAGAAATACCTATTCATCCACCACAGAGTTCTTAAGGCCAGCCACCTTTTAACTTTCATGTAAACTAAGAAATTCCTATTTTAAGATTAGTTTCGCTGGGCGGTGGTGGCGCACGCCTTTAATCTCAGCACTTGGGAGGCAGAGGCAGGCAGATCTCTGAGTTCAAGAGTTCGAGGCCAGCCTGGTCTACAGAGTGAGTTCCAGGACAGCCAGGACTACACAGAGAAACCCTGTCTCGAAACCCCCCACCCCAAAAAAAAGATTGGTTTCTACTACTTCTAGCCAAAAATGCTGTCTAATATAAGAAATGAAAAATTAAAATTACCCACATTCTTTATATAACTTATTCTTACTATATTCTTTAACATGTAAGTCTCTGTATTCTAAGGACAGAAAGGATACATTTTTAAAGTCTTTTTCCCCCTCAAAAGATTGAAGGTTTTATTGATATAATTAGCCATAGAGGATTTAGAGCATGTTCTATCTTCATGCTTGAGCTAGAGTCTCAAGCAAATATTAAAGCAAACTTCTTTTCCACTCTTGGGGATCTAAGAATGAGGTTTGTGACCATCTCAAATATGGATTATTAATGTTCTCTTCCCATGATGTTGATCATGACTATCGATGGTTGCATTAGAATATGGTATGTCTTATATATGCAACAATAGACAAATCTTTTAGCCATTTGAGATTTTGATCCTGAAGACGTTTTCACTATGACTCTTCCTGCCATCCAAATGGCATGAGCCCCCATTTGTGCTAAGCAGCATTTGGATAGAGGGTTATTATTTCCTAGGAAATTTGAGGTTGAGAATCATCTTCCAAGAAACTGTTGCCCAATAATACCTCTGGCAATCATGATATAAATAATACTTGTCTGGTCTTGTCAGTGAGAGAAATGGAACTAAAGTGGAATTTTATCTGAGACCATAAATCGAGGTCTTGTTACAAGCAGAACCAAACAAATAACATTCTTACTAATTCTCATTAGTGTCACTACTTCAAATGAAACTCTTGTTTAGTGGTTCTCAATTGTCCTAATGCTACAACACGTTAACAGTTTCTCATGTTATGGTGACCCCCCCCCACCATAAAATTATTTCATTGTGACTTCATAGTTGTGACTTATGCAATTTATTGCTACAGTTATAAATTGTCATATAAATACCCATGTTTTCAGATGGTCTTAGATAACCTCTGTGAAAGAGTTGTTTGAACCCAGGAGGTCATGATCTACAAATTAAGAACTACTGCTCTGGTGACACATGTGGAATGTCTGGTCCCATGGATGGGAAATCAAACTTTCCAGTTGCTTCTAACACTGATATGAATCTTTAGCACACAGAATAAATGAACTGCCTTGTCGTCTTTTACATTCTATTTGTCAGGAGAGTCCTGGTTCTATTAAAATCTTAATATAACAAGATGTGATGGTGCTCATAAATACCAGTATTTAGGAGGTAATAGCAGCAGGATCTTCCACTGGAGACCAGCTTGGGTTATATAGAAACACCATTCAAGACCCATAACTAGCTGACTAAATAACTAAATAAATAAACTACAATTAAAGGATACTGGCAATCTCTTCATATAATAATTTTATTTCATTTTTGTTCGAATTTCAAATTACTTGGGTAATTTTATGAAATACAACATGACAGTTCACTGAGATATTATTTCCTCCCTATTCTAAACTTATTATACTGTTAAGTGTGGGTACTTTACTTACTGTTCAAATAGAAACAGAAGGTTGGACTGGGTCATTGTTCAAAGTCCACTTCAGTGACATTAATCTCAACAAATAAAGACAGAGTAAAATAACCAAAGATGCTCAGTCCTGTCAGTTATAATGTAACAGAATTGTCTGTTTCATACACACCTATGAAATGATGAACAGCACAGTCTAACTTAGAAAGCCCTTCCAAAGAAGTTCTAACTTTCAGAAAATAAAAACTACAGGTGAGATAGCTAGCTCTGTCAAATAAAGTGCTTTGCCCTTACAACATTAGCGTCTGAATTTAAGACCAGAACTCATGTAAAAATGCTGAACATGGTGGTACATGCTTATAGTTCCAGCACTGGAAAAAAAACAGTGACAGAAGGGTCTCTAGTGCTATCCAGCTACTACAGCCTAAGCAGAGAACACTGGGCCAAAGAGAGACCACGGTCTCTGTCACAAAGGATATGGACAGTATTCCTGAGAATGACATGCACACACACACATGTAAATGCATCTGTACACATAAACACATGCACGTATGCATGTTGTGGATAGCCCTGGCCTTGTATTTTGATACTAATTCCCCTTTCCTGTAAAGGGCTGCAGAGGAGGTGTGAGTCATTAAACAGGTGAATTCTAGTGAACCGTCTGCCCATCTTAATTTGTAAAATATCGGCTAGAGCCAGAGATTGGGCAGAAGAAGGAGAGGTGGAGAAATCAAGGTTAGTGGAAGAGAGCAGAGAGGAGGACTAGAGGAAGACAATGGAGGAGGAAGATGATGAAGGAGAGGATGACTGGGAAGCAGGAGGTAGAAGGACAGATGCAGGGTCTGGAAAATCCTCAAGTTATAAGGGTCTCATAGCTGGGGAACAGAGTAGTGTAG